>NC_142084.1:54112870-54422662 GCF_054644295.1 Miniopterus natalensis | reverse complement strand
AGCAAACACAAATTTACACAAATTTACCCCAACCTGTAATGTGATTATGAGGTGTTGGGAGAGGGGAGGAGGGAAGGGGGAGAAACATAAACAGAGAAAGGTGCAGAGAAGCAGAGAAATATATGCATGCAAATACAAGCTAGACTTCAGGAAGAAGAGATACTGCCTAAACGCGTTCTCCCTAACACCTTCTCTAAGTGCCCAGGCATACATAGAGCTGCCATGGTCTTCATCTGGTGTCATTTCAAGTGGTTCCCAGATTTGTTTCCATTAACCCGGGGAGAAAGGAAATCCTACCGAAGATTGAAAGAGACCAATAAGTAAGTGTACTTCCAAAGAACCTGAAAGACTATACTTCCATTTGGCGCCCTTAACACCATCTGTTCAAGCTTAAGGGAGAGAATGCATTCAAGGACTTTAAGAGCCAGCACAGCAAGTTCCCTTCAAAGTCATGGTGAGAGGAAAGGGGAGGGCATGTGAAACAGGGGAGCCTACCGGACAACAGCTTTGCCACTAATATACCCTCAGGTTGCATTTGCATTTATACCAAAAGTGAGCTTCAGGATCAAAACTCATTTTCTCGGTGAATATTTTGGTAAGCCCTCAGTTTAGGAGCCTGAGCAGTATGTGATGGACCAGTAACACAATGAAACTAATGGGAAAGCCTTTCTTTCCCCAATGGTTAATTTCTCTTCTACCCAGATAACAGACTAACCAGGTTGGTCATTGCAGCTGGTTTCTTCAATAACATACCATTTGCCATTAAATATCCCAAGCAGGAAGAAGTATGTCTTCGTATTTGCTGTTAAATGTAATCAGTTATTACCTTTATGACCATTCTAAACCATTATCATCAGCATCATGATTACTTTAAAGAACTATAATCATACATATGTGTAGTATAGACAGACAGGGAGTCAAATGCAGAAATGTTGAGCAATAAGTGCCTGTGAAGATTTTATAGAAACTGTAATATACGTTGCAAATTAACTAACTTACATAAAGGAATGACTTTGTATAGAATATCATTAGCTCAATGGGTTCTGAAAAGAAGAAAAATTGATAGAAAGAAAATATATAAAAATCTTACCCAGCACATTGATGCCTGAAATTCCACAATTAAAAGTAACCTGTATTATGTGGGTTTACAAATTATCTCCAGTTGAAATAGATATATCTTTGGATGAGAATGTGCATTGACTCCTATAGTCTGTAACTATGTATGTATCTATGTATGCGCCTTTATATTGTAAAAGAAAGATGGTATATTGAAACATGCTCTTATTCCTTTTTTTTCCCCTCACTTACTTGCGCATGACATTTCTCCCTCCCAACCAGAGGACTCCATCTGCTTTAAGAAGCATTCAAATTATTACTGTAGAAATGTAAAGAGAAAGCAAGCATTTAACTTCCAGAAGTGGGATTTTTAAACCTACAGAGACATAATAGTCTTGAAAGCTTAAAAGTTAGAGGGAGAAAAGGGATTTTTAAAGCCTGAAATAATTCCTCTACATCTCAACAGCAAAATGTGGAGGACTGATAAATTTACTCTAAGCCATTAGCAGGAAGACCATAGGATGTGCCACAAAGAACGTTCCACCCAGAAAGAAAAGTTTGCATTGAACGAGTTGTTTTACAATGTTAAGGTTATGATGGAGGAGTAGTCATGAGATGACGGAGATGAAGTGGACTGAAGCATTTGGCACAATACCCACCATGTGATAAAAACTCTCGTGTTTATACTGGCCACACTACCTAGTAAATATCACCTCTCTACTTGTCTGCTCTCTTCCTATGGGGCTGCACATGTATTGAGGGCAGGGACTCTGCTTTTCTCATCGCTGCATCCTCAGCTCCTATTACAGAGCTTGGTGCTCAGTACATGTCTGTTGAGGGGATGAACTTCGCTGCTTCTCCTACACAAGGAAGCTGTGAAGTCAGAGGTGAAAAGCTGGGCCTGCTCTTAGTCATCCATCTACAGCCCCCCCCTCCCCCCCCCCCGCCAAACACCAGTCTGTGGTTTTTTGTGGAAAAGAAAGCAAAATCATAATTAATCTTCTGAATTTTAGGTTGGATAAGGATGTGATTTCTTTTTATTCTCTGGTTGATAAGATAATCATCTGGGCTACAGGAAATGTGAAGGCCTCTCAATCCTTAGTTTGCTCGTAGAGATGCAAATAACTTCTGTCCTGGGTGATTTAGACATTCCCTTGCCTGAGGACAGAGGGCTGGGCCAGGTCATCTCAGAAAGTGCCTTCAGCTCTATTTTCTATGATTCTATAACCGGTTAATATTTTCCTGTAATTTGCTCTTAGAAACTGACTAATAATATTACAGGTTCTTTCATACAATGTAATGATGTGACATTAATCTAATACTATGTAAGAACTCTGCCTGCTCCATCAGTGTCACTTACTCTATGACCCTGAAGAATTATTCAAGGACACCTTTCCTTTTCTTCAACTAAACATCCTTACGGTCATAACCTCAATACTTATTAAAAATCTACCTGGAGCTTCTGATTCTCCATTTACCAGCCCTTAAATTCCTGTTTCCTACTTCCATCCCATCCAATTATATTATTTTTTGCTGTGATGAACTAAGTCAATTGCTAACCAGAAGGACTGAATCAAGAATCTGTGTGCCACAACATTCCAAAATATCTGAAAATGCCCAGACCTCACTGTAAGCCTCTGTCCCATCCTTCCCCAGTAGCAAAGACTGATATCACCAAACCCACAAGTACAGACTAGAGAAGAGAACCTCTAGGGTCAGAGGATCTGGGTGACTCGGTGGCTCCTTTCTTCACCACCACCCCCTCTCAAATCATACAAAAGAGAGATTAGAACTGATTATTTGAAAGAAGCTTATTGAGACAATAAACATCATAGCTTCACAAAATAGCTGAATTTTTCCCAAGGAAAATTAAAATCTGTGTGGATCCTGAAAGTCCAAGCCAAAGGTAGCTCTTTTGCTGCCAACAACTAATACACTATTCAGCTTTACATCTGCTTGTCTTCTTTATACTTCAAAAATTAAGTGATTGGGATTCAGTGATAGCCATAATAACTGTCATGTATGGGTGCTTAACATGTACCAGGCCACAAACTGAGCAGTAGGTACTATGTATATCATAGTTCACATAGGTGGCAGCCCTGAAGCATGTAATGCTGCACCATGGCTCATCACACAATCACACAATTCAGTCTTTATAATCACGTAGGGTACTATTATCATTCCCACTTACAGATGACAAAACAGGCTCATCAAGGTACCCAACCTGACCAGAGTCACAGAGTAATAAAGAACAGAGCTGGCTTTGAAATTCAGGTCTGATTCCAAAGGGCCTGCTACTGTCAAATATTCAGCTCTACAATGTGGGACTAAAAAATAAGCAAGTGGGCCTGGTCTTTAAGGACTCTGATATGCAATTAGAGAAAAAAAAGAGAGAGTCATGTAAAATTAAAGGTCAATGAAATAATACTTCAAGTCAAAAGAGAAAATTTGTCACAAGGCAGAACATGATTAATTGGTACAACTATTTAATAATTGGTACAACTATTTAAAGGAAAGGGGGATCTATAAATATTTACAAGCTCTGGTAAACACACTCCATATATTGGGAATTTCCAAATAAGTACCTAAAACTGGAGGAAGGACAAAGCCAGAGAATAAGGGAAAAATATGACCACGTTGCTCCTGCAAAAGGGTCATTGGAAGAAAAGCCAGAAGACATTTCCCTACAGGGAAGAAATAAGATTAAGAGTCTGGGGTAAGAATGTCAGAACTCTGTGAGAATGATTTGATGTGATTCACTTTCCTTCAAAAGTTTTTATTTCGGATTTAGCTTAGGGCTTTGGGAGATGAGTATTTTAAATGTGTGAAAGGTATTATTTGAAATGAAAATGTTGTAGATGCTTTGGGTTTTATTTTGTAACTTAATATAAAGTTAGATTAAAGAACTATGATTTTTTTAAAAGAATCTTGAAGGATTTTTTAAGACATAAATAGAAGTTGCACCGGAAAAATATAAATAGTAAGTTCCAATTTAATTCTGATGTCGATGGGTATGACAATTAAAACATCATGTACACGCTGCAATATGTGGGTGAAGGAGGTGCTGACTAATACTACAGCTTTCTCTTGTTAATCTGCATTGCAGATAGTAGTTATGTACACTTTTGACTAAGAGAAAGTAGACACGGGTTTATAAGAAGCCCAGAAAGAGAATGTCAGGTTTAGACCTGGGCTCTGGTTCCTTCATATGCCAGAATGGTACTGCTTCCTTTAAATAGTTAACCAAGAGGTTTACTAACCAAAATATATTATAGTAGCCAGAAGTATGACAGCAGAAAAATTATAGGTGACTAAAGAAGGGCTAATATTTTATAGACCTTCGTATGCAATCATTTTCACACGCATTTAATTCTCAAAACCACCTCTGGGGTAAATATTATTCTTAGTCCCAACTTATAGATGAGAAATTAGCACATGGAAGTTAAATTATGTTTCTAGTAAATTGCAGAACCATACTTAGACTCATGCATCCCAATTCTAACTTCAAGAGTTTGCAACAAATCATTGAAGGTGACTTATCCTATTAGTAATACACACACCAGCCCTTCATATCTATTGACTGCTGCAGGGAAACTTGATTAACCCTTCTAAGCCACTATGGCATCATCATTCAAGGCATAAAGGGTTCCAAAATGTGACTGCATTTTGATGCAAAGAGTCAGAAGAAATGAAATTAGGGAAAACTACTGACTTTAGAATCAGGCAGGCAGCCTAACTGGACTTCCACTTTTTATTACCAATGCGACCTATAGGAAGTAGTTTCAAGTTTGGGCTTCAAGTTTCTCATTTATCAAATAAGGGTAATAGGACCTGGCCATAGGGTAGTTGTAATCATTAAAGAAAATATTATCCATTCATCTATCGATGGATAAAGATAGTACATACATATAATAGAATATTAGCCATAAAAAATGAAATCTTGTCATTTGCAACAACATGGATGGGCCTAGAGGTATTATGCTAAGTGAAATAAATCAGACAGAGAAAGACAAATAGCATATGATTTCACTTACATGAGGAATCTAAAAAGGAAAATAAATGAACAAACAAAACAGAAACAAGCTCATAGATACAGAGAACATTTTGATGGTTGCCAGATCAGATGAGGGTTGGAGGGGTGGGTATAAAAAAATAAAAGGCAGGAATTAAGAAGTACAAATTACCAGTTATAAAAATAGTCAGGGGGTTGTAAAGTACAGCACAGGGAATATAGTCAATAATATAATAATAACTATGGATGGTGTCAGATGGGTACTAGACTTATCAGAGTGATCACTTTGTAAGCTATATAAATGTCTAATTGCTATGTTGTACACATGAAATTAATATAATATTGTATGTCACCTGTAATTGAAAAATTAAAGAATTATTTTTTTAAAAAACAAAATATTACATAGCAAGTGTAATGCCCAGAGAATATAATATATAAGTGGCAAGTCTGCTGCCATCATTTATTCGAAGAGTATCATATTGAGTGTGTGCTAGATGATGGGAATATAGAGAGAATGTGATTTTTACCTTCATAAATGATATATTTGAGTACCAGTTGCCTCCACAGTTTTTATCATAAACTCATTATTTTAAAATTTCTGAGCACTATCCTCAATACATAAATGTATATAACATTTTATAAATTATATGCACATACTACTATGCTAAAAATTACATACTTTATGAAATATACATAATAAATAACTGCCAAAGAATGAACAATCAAGACCTCACTGGATTATCTTATACAGCGCTTGGAATGTACATTTTGGATGAAGAGCCAGCAAACTTTTCTGTAAAGGGCCAGACAGTAAATATTTAAGGTTTTGCAAATGTCACAATGTCTCTGTTGCATGCTTTTCTTTGTTTTAAAAAATTCTTTAGCCCAGCCAGCGTGGCTCAGCAGTTGAGCATCAACCTATGATCCAAGAGATCTTGGTTCAATTCCTGGTCATGGCACATGCCCGGGTTAAGGGCTTGATCCCCAGCAGGGGGTGTGCAGGAGGCAGCCAATGAATGACTCTCATCATTGATGTTTCTACCTCTCTCTCCCTCTCCCTTCCTCTCTCTGAAATCAATAAAGACATTTTTTAAAATTATTTAAACAACCATTTGAAAATGTAAAGTAATTCTTAGCTCCAGGGCTTACTTGGACTGTAGTTTGCCCATCCCTGTTTTAGACTGTAGACTATTTTAGATTCCAGACAATGGACTAATAAATAAGCAAATTCTACAGTAAGTACTATGAATGCAGTCAGCTGTCAAATGCAATGGAAAGTAAAGGGGAAGAGGCCAGCCTCAGTTAAAATGGTCTTAGCTAAAGAAAAGGCCACATTTACACTAAGGCCTGAAGGATAGGGAGGAGCCAGTCACAGAACAAAAGAAAATCTTCCCGACAGAGAAGAACCCATAGTACAGGTGCTGAGGTGGAAAGAGCCTGCTTGTTCCAGGACTGGAAGGAAATCTGTGTTCCTGGAACTCGTGAGAGAGAAAAAAAACAAAGTGTGACTTTCTGTTTGGGAGTAAGGCAGGAGCCAGCTTTGCAGACTTTGAAAATGATCCCCGTAAAGTAAAGCATTTGAAGCCAAAATGGAGTTAGAGGAGATAAAATCAGCAGATTATATGTCTCGGGAATATAGACAAAGTGAAACAATAACCAGAAGGTGGTGGATCAAGGATTGACTTCTGGGGCAAAATTAAAAGTTAAAGAGAAATAGAAGGCTTTGATTATATCCTCAAGCAATTTAAGACAATTATTAAACTTTAAGTTCTTTATTATTATTCAACCTTGAAATAAATTCATCACTGAGGCTTGTGTTCTGACCTTCATTAACCAAACAAAGTTTAGAACAAAATCCTTACATATCCACCTACTTGGGTTTGTTTTTTTTTAAGTTTATTCTTTCCCAGTTAAAATTACGTTAAAGTGCTCATTTTTGGAAGGCTACATGAGAATAACACTGTTGCCTCTGGGGAGCAAGTGTGAGGGTCTGTAGCATAGAGGTAGAAGGGGGACAATACACCACGTATTTCACTGCACCTCCAGAATTTTGAACTACCATGCGACTCTAGTACCTATTCAAAAAGCAAACAAATAAAATTAAATTCAAATTAAAATTTTTAAGCTGCATTGATTTTGTACAGGCCCAGAAAAAAATTAAACGCTTCTCTAAAAGTTCATTTGACTAGGAAAAATGGGGAATTTTGCCATTCCGATATTTTCAAAATATGATTGAGGTGACAGCTTTGCAAAGCGTATATATATTTAAAACAATATGATACCTAAAAATGTGTAAATTAATGAAATAATTTAGTCTAAGAGAGTGGAAGCAGTACAAGCAGGGATTTTAAAGTCAACTTATTGGAAAACTTTGGAAGTTCTTCAAAACATTAGTTACCATGTGACACAGCAATTCTATTTCTTAGTATAAAAAGTGTACACAAATGTTCATAGTAGCATTATTCATAGTAGCCCAAAAATGAAAACAACACAATTGTCCCTCAACTGATGAACAAATCAATAAAATGTGGCCCATGGTTACCAAGAGAAATTCAATGCTTTTCACAGTAACTGATTTTTTTCAGAGTATACATTTTTATGTTACAAACAAATCATGGGTTTCTTATATTCATTTATTCCAACATTTCCTCATATGTCTTTAATGACTATAAAATACTGGAATAAACAAAAAAGAAGAAATAAAATGTGGTATATTCATGCAATGGATTATTATTAGGCAATAAAATTAAATGAAGTACTGAGAAATGCTACCACATAGATGAATCTGGAAAACATTATGCTAAGTGAAAAAAGCTAGTGACTACAGAGCATATAGTGTACGATTCCATTTATATGAAACATCCAGAAGAGGCAAATTCATAGAAACAGCAAGTAGATTAGTGGTGGCCTGGCTGGTGGAAGCAGGATTGGGAGTGACTGCTAATGGTATTAACTTATAGTGGGGGTGGCGGGGTGTAATGCTCTAAAATTAAATTGTGGTGATGGCTGCATAACACCATGAATATAATATAAACCACAGAAGTTTACACTTTAAGTGGGTAAGTTGTATAGTATGTAAATTATATCACAATAAAGCTGTTTTTTTAAAGTCACCTTATAAAGGGCTACTCAAATATCACATTGTCATTCATGTTAGGATCACAGACACTTAAAAGACTGACACTGCACCTGAAACTAATACAACAGTGTATGTCAATCATAATAAAAAATTAATTTTTAAAAAACTAACAGTGTCAGTATATAAACAGTTGAGCTTATAAAAATGGACACCAACAAGGCATTTTTTGTTACAAAAAATTAGTTTGGATTTCTTACTTTTTATGCCAAAAGTATGATCTCCCTGGAGCTAGTCATTCTGGAACACATCAGGTTGCCTGCAGTGACCCTCTTCCCTAACTGCCCTCGATTGTGCAAGGCAGTGGGCTAAAGCGGAGAAAATATTACAAAACTATAAATAGTCCCAAATCAATGAGAATGGCCTTTAGGAAGCACTTTGATCCTCACAGATACTCAGCCTGTATGTGCCAGGACTGCAATTCCCTTCTGCCCAAAAAACAGCACGGGTCATAAAACCACAGAGAATCTGCAAATAGGTAATCTACTTGGGAGTAGTGAAGCATAAGTTCCACTGCATATTTATGGCTGATTCCTCTAAATTGCCCTCCATTCCTGACAGATTGTGTTAGGGACAAATATGAGCAATAATTTCCTGTGTTATAAAACATTCCTGCTACTTTCTTTATATAGGCTTGTTTTGCCACCTCTGTGTCTCTATTTCGTCAATAGTAAAGGAATATAAAAGAGTTCTTATGAATATTAAATCTATTAATATCATACAGAAAAAGATTAGAAGAGTATCTGGCACATAGGATTTGGCTCAATAAATTTTATTCTCTTTTACTTTTTTTCTGAAGAAGCATATTTATTTTAAGAAAAATCCTAAATATGGTTAATTCAGTTGTTCAGTTAGTCTGTACTGTTAATATTCAATGAGAGTCTAGTTAATGCTATTTACAGCAACAATGAAATGAGAGATGAGATGTTATTTGAATTCAGCAGAACGCAAAAGTAGCAACAATACCCAAATTCTCCCAAAGTTCTGAGAAATCTAATCTCATTTGGACTTCAGTCTGATGGCAAAGAGGAGCCAATGCAGAGTTTGTATGAGGTGGGACTTGATCAAGCTTGTGTTTGAGAAGATCACTCTGACAACAGAGTGGAGCACAGAAGGGAGGGGCTGTTGAGAAAGAGGCCCTAGTGCACGACTATTTCAATTATCCAGACAAGAAATAAGATTGAAACCCAAGGCAAAGAGTGACTGCAGGGATGGTGATAAATGATCTTCAGTGGCCATCACACCTCCAAAATATTATATTTAGTAATTACCTGCTTTTTAGTTTATTCTAATAACTCAACTTGTGTAGCGTGAAAAAGTGATGTTTGTTGCAATGGGCTTAAACACTTGGCTTCAAGATCTGATACAGGAAAATATGAGTAAAGGTTATGAATTTATCTCCTGTTTCTTGCTCATGAGTTGCTTTGACGTTTCACAGTGATGACTACTCTAGGAAAAAGTTAGCACTGAAACTTGAAAAGGATTGTGTCACAGCACCTTCCTCTGTTAGAAAACTCCCAGAGCCTGGGCCAGAGGCTCTGCCTGAGAATCCCGCACACCTTCTCCAAGGGGCCCGCAGGGGGAGGGACGAGTAGGGCCAAAGGCCTCTGTCAGAAAGAACCACAGTTGCTGCTCTGTCCATGGCACCTCATTTAGATCTTCTGAGGGCACTAGGGATTAGCCTGACAGCTGTCATTCTATTGCAGAACAGGCTCCAATTTCCCTAACACAAGGAGAAAGTCGAGAGTTATCTGTTCAATAATATGCTGCATTAGCATCCTTTATTTTCTGACTATTCAAGTGTTTTTAATGAATAATTTCATCAGCTGTAGTCTTAATCCTATGGAATCAATAATGGAAGCATGGAGAAGAGCAGTGTCTTACCCAAAGGGGTGCAGTAGTAAATCAGCACCCTATCTGACCTTATACCCAACATTACAGCTAGTACAATTAGTAAAATTGCAACCCAGGACTCCACCAGATATTGTTCACATAGACAGAAGATAAGCCAACCCCATCTTTCGTGAGATGGGAAGCAGAAGAAAAAAGAAAATAAATGTCAAAATTAGACAATCCAAGAAGTGAGAAATAAGCAAAATAAATAAAAATTTTAATCGTCAATGCTGGAAAAACACACTTTTATACTCAAACACTTGTAGCAAATAATGCCCTCAATGACATTTCATAAAACACGAAACTCCACACACAATATTTCTCTAGTTTCAAGAAATGTTGTAGATCAATAATTTATAAAGCAATGCTTTCTGTATAAGCCTACCTTTCTGTACCTCATTTTTCCCAGGACTCTATCTCCAAGATTTTCCTTTTATCTTTTATGCTGAATGAAAGTAGTAACCTTTATGGCGAACATCCCAAGATATAAACCCTCAAATAAACAAATACAAACTGTGCAATACTGCATGATTTAAATCATTTCTCAGGAAGCAAAATATTCTTCTTCTCTGATACATGCTAGTATATTTGGGGCCATAAATTCTGCTATATTCATCCATTATTTTTTCTTCACAAGTCTCTTTTCTTAAATAGAAAAATGGTGGTTTAAATAAATAAACCAGGTCTCCACAACCACAATTTTAAGTATTATCTCTTTAGAAAAAGTACACTAAGATTCATCTTGTTCCTTCTATTCTTAAATTTTTTTTCCTTTTATACTTCCCAACTCTTACCATCCTCCAACACAACCAAGAATCAAATAAATCAGAAATAAATCCATGTTCCAAGGGCATTTACCTGGGAAGGGTTTTGTTCTCAGAAGGACAAAGTGCATTGCAAAGCCAGTATTCCCCAGGGGGCCGATTAGAAAAGGACTTTCAAGACACACACACACACACACACACACACACACACACACACACGAGCACACGAGCACACATGCTCTTCCCATAAACTGAAACAATAAGGAGGAAGGTCAAAACATCTCTGCTCCCCTGGGGGGGAAATAGTGCGTTATTTTTAAGAAAAACTGAGGCTTGTGATTTTTTGTCATTTGAGCATCTCACTAAAACTGGTGTCTCCATTATCCTTGTAAGTAGGAGATTTACCACCACCTTACACTCCTGGCTCGAGGAAAGTCATGGAACAGGATTTAGGTTCTAGAAAACCCTTCAGAGCTGTAGATAGCAAAGCAAAGCACAGGTTACTTAAAATTCTCAACCAAATTGAAAATCATAGCTATCATGTACTGGGCATTGGCTATGTGCCAGGCATTGTACTCAGAGCTCAAATGTGCTATATCCTTACCACAATCTACTGTCATTAACATGGTAACAAAAGTCAGGTGAAGGGGATTAAGGGATTTGCTCAAGATAACCAATAAATAGCCAGGCCTGGATTCAAAGTCATATCCATTTGAGTGATTTGTTCCACAAACATTTGACAAGAGCCTACTTGGAGCCAGGCACTGTTCTAGCCCCCTGGGGATGTAGCAGGAAGCTTGAATTCTAATAGGGGGAAAAGAAGATAGACAAATATGTGTATATATAGGTAGATATAGATGTATAGTCAGGGAGTGAGGATTATCAGAAAGAAAAATAAAGCAGGCTGAGAAGGCAGAGTGGCAGAGTGAGGCCTGCAGTTTTGGGTGTGGTATCCAGGAAAGGCTTCGGTGGGAAGGTGATGCCTGAGCAGCGCCTGAAGGAAGCAAGTGAAAAAGTCATGCAAATAGCTGCTCATTTTTTTAATCAGCATAAGTTTTTTTTAATCAGAGCTAAAATTCCCTTTTGTCTTCTAACAGCACTTATGGCCATTATCCCCACAGATTTTGTGCCTTGACTTTTTTCATCACGGAGCAAGATTAATTTAGAGTCACATTCACAACCACACCTTCCAGGACAAAGAACGATGCTCAGACCACTGTTTCTCTAGGGTGGCAAGGTACCTCCTGGACATTGATCCACCAATATTTTTTACTTCCTTTCATAAAAACATTGTCAAGGAAGACTTCCCAATCTCTAAAATCCCTGGGAGGAGTGGAGATGGACAGGGTGACCCTTGCCTTCAGAGGGGTGTTTGTGGAGAACCACCCTCCCCATGCCGATGCTGATGCCATTTTCTCAATGCCTCCCCCACTGGAGCTCCTGCGTCCAGGAGCACAAGTGTCCCCAGCCTACTCCCTAGAGAACTACTCCCAAATGGTCAAAGATCAGACTGGTTACTGAGAAAGAGGCTTAGCCTAGGACATTTTTACCCTTCAGCTGTTGCATGTGAAAACAAATACACATTCCACTCTCTCCCAGAGCAGGTGAAGGCATTTCATAAGCAATGGTCAGCTGGATGGCTTTACACAGAGTTTCCCACCCCTTTTGCATTTTTTCTCCTAGGGAGAAAAAAATCTTCTTTCTGGCAGCAAATTTCCAGTCCTGATTTTTCTCTATGGCTCACACCTTCTACAAATACAAATTTATTGAGGAATACACTGAGCGCTCTGTACTTGCTGCTGTGTGACTCTAAAAGGCATTTCCCAAAGCTAGGGTCCCAGACTTGGAAGGGCTTAGATTCTAGGTGGAAAACAGAAACAGGTAAGAAACATACAGAATCTGTGCAATAGTGACACAAAGGAGTTCAAAAGTGAGCGCTGGAAGGCTTTGTGGAGACCTACGCTGACCTTGCAAGGACTGCCGGTGTTTTTGTACAGGAGTGGCTCCGAAGGCCCTTCCCAGTGAGGCAAGAGTCAGGCGTGAGCAAGATGAGCGGGAAGGTCAGTGAACAGACTTGTTCCATCAGAGGTTACGGCATCAGCATTCATGGGTGTGTATGTGTAATTGGCAACCCGTGGATATTATTCTTTTTATTCCTCTCTCTCAGGAGTAGATAAATGGAAAACTACAATGCAAGATGATTCATATATTTTCAAGGGAGAGCTAGAATAATTTAATATGGGGAGATATCCCAAACCAGTACTATCATTTCCCCAGAGGGAAAAAAAAATACTTCTCAAAGGACCCAGCAGTGCACTTTAACCGCCTTATAGCCCCACCTGGACCTGTATTTGTGAATGTCACTCTGCACACAAAACAACAAGAAGAAATTTTCAAGGTGCTAATATTTTTCTTCCTCTCTCCTCTTTCCCCGCTTTCCTGGGGAATATGTTTGCCCTCTGAGCCTGCACCTGCTCTCTGGTTTTGTATACTGCACATTCCTATGGCGTTTCAGTGAATATGCATAAACTCACAGTCATCACACTAGAATGAGCAGCATTGCAAGAACCCGAATGTGCCATGGAGATTCACGGCCAGGATACGTAGGCTGAGCTGAAAGCAAGAACTAGGGTTATTTTGTGATCTTACTTAACACCTACATCTTCTCGCCTTTCTAATGGATTATTGTGCTTCTCTGGGTCCATGACTCACTAGCCCTTGCATATAGATATATGGATTGCCCATTTATAAGGGATTTTTTAGGGGGTATGGATCTGGAACCCCCAGACAATAAGAAAGTTCTAAAGCTGTACAGTTTTCTGAAGGAAAGAGCCCATGCCGCTCAAATATTTTATTCTAAAGTTTGGCTGGCAATAGCATCAAATTGATTTTAGCGACTTTGTTTTACTTGTAGATGATGACTGGCTCAGCCACAGCTTAAGTCTGCATCACTGTAATCAGTTCTAGGCTGAGAGAGGAGGAATTATGCCTGACAGGTAATTAAAAAAACTGACAGGGAATAGCATTTGGCCTCTTTGGAGGTGAACTGCAGTTTGTAAAAGATAATCTAAACCTAATTTACCAAAACCCCAGTAGGCAAAGCTTGAGAAGCACTGCCTCTGCATTATGTTTGTATTAAATTAATCTCTCTTTATCTTTTACTGTTCTTTAAAGTTTCACCTTAATGTGGAACAGAAGGACTAAAATTTTGCACAGCCTGAATAGGGATACACTTGTTTCTGAGTCACTGCTGAATATGAGATGCAGAGACTGGGAATGCCGGCCGCCTGGGCTGCAATTGAGACTGTACTGTCCAGTGTCAAAAGATTGGGTGTTCGCTCACGCTGCTGAAGGATGAAGGACTGAAACAGCAGGTGCTAAGATCTCAGCAGTAAGGAATGAAATGTTTGGAACTGTACCCTCGTTTCAAGTAAGGGGGAAAGAAACAAGCCCCTGGTCCCATCTATGGCGAGTTGTTTTAAGGTTTCCTACTGTTGCATGGAAGAAAAGTACCTCATTTTCTTATGTATGGAAAGAGTTACTTCTCAAAAGTTTGGTGTCTATAGAAGTACAGGGGCCATATGGGTGAGATCCAGAAAGGTATCAATTTCCAGTAGTTAGATTGGGTCCCGGGGAAGACTGGGAAGGAGTTGCTGGGTGAGTATGCTCTCCCCAGGCACAACCTAGATCTCCCTTTTGTTATAACCTGCTTTCCACCCACAGAAGTGGCGTTTTGCCCCATGCACTACCCAAGAGAAACTCATGGTTTAGTTCTTGGGAGCTAAGGATGGAGATCAGTTCTGCACTACCTTTCTCTGCTTAGGTTACAAAGAGAGGAGGGAAGAGTTATTCTCATCATTCCCAAGACCTTGGGGTGTTATTTCCTAGCAAATGAGGAGAGGAAAAACCAACTAGCATCTCACACTTTTTTCTCTGTCCATTCCAGGAATTTTGTGCTAAACCCAATAATAAATCAACATTGTATCCTGAACTGAGGAGAAATTGTCTGCTGTAATCAAGAGGACAGTTGAACACTACAAAGGACAAGCTTTACAAGAAACAAATTTTCCTTCCTTGTGAGGGCTTTGTGGGAGAGCCAGATGTCAGCAGAATTTTGAAGGCTGCCTTCCGAGTTTTCATGTATACATTACTCTTTGGGAGCAGTAAGTAGGGTAATGGTTCTTCATTTTAATGTTCTGGTGATGGGAGCCATCCATTTGTCACCTTTCTTATTATTCCCTTCATGAGATAAAGGAGTATGGGGTGCTAAGGCAAAGACTGTCTCACAACCAGGCTCAGATGCCTCGAGGACCACCCCTCTAAACCTGTCACATCCTCACATAACAGCAAATAGGTCTGCAAAGAAAAAAAAAGGAGCAAACCAGAAGCACTTCCTCTCTATTTCCTCCAGCTCCCGGAGGGTCCTCCACACATCCTCTGCACCTCTTATGGCCTTGCTCAGGCTCCCTATGAGTAGAGGTACACAGGATTTCCGTATCACAGAATGGCATACCAGATCACCCACGACTGCACAGTAAAGCTTCTGTTCGTGTAGAAGATCTCCTCACTTCAGGCATCTCCACTAAAACTCAGAGCCCCCTAGGAAAGTGATATCATAAATTATTGCCAGCCATTACGTTAAATAACAATGAACACCTCAGCAAGGAAAGACAGTCAGATGAAAGTAAGAGACTTTCATCTATGACACAGCAGAAAGTGTTAGTGAAGAAAATGACTTGGAGGAGAGTTAAGGGGCCTGGAAGGTGGCAACAGCTCTGAAGCAGGGCAGGAGAGATGTATTCTGCCCATCCAATGAGGAGTAGTAAGCTCAGAATTGGACAAGTGTAAAATGGTGATGATACTAAAAGCTCTTGCCTTACACAATCATTGTGAAGAAGGAACAGGATTGTGCACATTTTAAGCGTTCTGAACTGAACATGCTATATTTGTATTGGTTCGATATTAACGGATTTAATTCTAAGACTGGCCCTTAGAATTTTCTTACCTGTCTATGGCTGCCAGCCTTTAACTCTTCAGAGGAAAGGTACACGGTCCTTTGGACTAAATTTTAATACAATTATGATTAACTTGGGGTATGTGATGATAAAACATTTAACTACTTCTCATCTAAACATATATTTTTCTAATTAAATGGCTGCAAAAATGGCAGATTGTTATATTCAGGATGTGGTTAGCAACCAGTAATAAGGTACCTGGGCACTCCCATTCTGATAGATGACCAACTTTTATCTTTGATAATCTTCCATCTGCACTGTAGTGGCTGATCGTTGGCTTCTGATTATAGGAAATAGCACCTATCCCAATTTCAGTAACCAAAGGCTGGCTTGTGCAAACCCCATAGCCTTTACAGCATTCTGGTTCTTCTGTGCTTTTTATTTTTTCACAGTTAATGACTCCAAACATCATAGACATTTCTGCCTCCCTGACATTTCTCCCACCATCTCACCTTTATGGAGCTCTCTCACTCCTTTTTGCTTTCACAATTTAAAAAGCATGAGCTTTAGATTTCAAATATAACTAGGTTTGAATTCCTAGTTTGGAAAACTAGGTTAACATCCAGTATTGGAACAAACCAATATTATGTGCCTCTTGACATACTGCACAGGTTATAACTATGACCTCAGGCAAATCATTTGACTCCTCTGAAACTCTGTGTCCTCACTTATAAAGTAGGGTTGTTATAAGAAAAGAACAATAAGAGAGAGAACACGGAAAAGCTTTGGGTAACATGCCTAGCCAACAGAAGACACGCTATACACTTTAATTCCCCCATTTCTTCTGCTATAGCCAAGAAAACACCCTCACTGTTCCAATCTTCAGGGATCTCTCTTCTGAATTTCTCTCTCATATACCATCTGCCTACTCAATTCCACTCTAAGCATGTTGGGGGAAAAGAAATATGTCTTGCAGTTCTTCAAGACTCCATTTGGTGCTTGTTGGTGGTGTCATGTATTATTACATCTAGTAAATTATTAAAAACTGGCTTTTGTTCTTCTTAATGAAAATAAATCATATCACTGGCCTTTCCATAATTTTCTAAAAGTTGTCTCTTTCTCCACATGTTTTCCAGAAATAGTGACAGCTGAACCAGTAAGAGTCATAGCAGAAAACAGAATTCAACTCAGCTCTAAAAAATAATCTTTAACAAAGATTACTTTTAGAAATGTGAGCAGTTAAGGGAACCAAAAAGGCATGTTGAGGTCCCTAGAGATTAAGTACACAGGAAGCAGCTACCATCCACGGGCTGAGAGGGCGAGAAGAGCCAGGCAACAGCAGGTGCTGTGGTCATGAGGGATATAGCCACTGCCAAAGATAAGAGGCCAAAGCAAAGCAGTGAGTGTCCCAGCAGGATAAATTCCCTGACCTCTCACTCCTCCCATACTTTGACTTCCTGTCAGTATTTTCCATTGGCTGAATCTGTTTAGATATTAGGGGCAGAGGAGCCCAGGTGATGCAGTCCTCGGTTATCAGCCTCCATGGTATGGAGCAGAGCAAAGGGAAGAAAATGATGTAGGATGGGAACAAACAAAGAATAACCGATATAGGGCTACCTTCAATTTGTAAATCCAAGGGTACCAGAAGTTTTCATTTTTGCCTCATATCACAGAACAGAAGGTAGGGTTTCAAAAAGCTAGCCCAGCCCAGCAGGGCATCAACCTAGGATCCAGGAGATCACAATTCGATGCCCAGTCAGGGCACATGCCCGCGTTGCGGGCTCGATCCCCAGTGGGGACGGGGGTGCAAGAGGCAGCTGATCAATGACTCTCTCATTATTGATGTTTCTATCTCTCTCTCCTCCTCTCCCTTCCTCTCTCTGAAATCAATAAAGATATATATTTTTTAAAAAGCTAGCCCAGGTATGGATGAAAAGGGGATTCTGCAATAAAACTAACAAATTCAATGACAGATAGGAACCTCACCAGGTAACCTGATCACAAATTCCTAACTGGGCAGGTCATGGTGGGTAGTCAGTCATACCCAGGCATATAAAAGGTTTATCTTTGCCTTAAGCAAGCCCTGTCCATTGTTGTGGTGCATCGAGGTTAACACACCTTTAAAATGACTCTTTTTTTAGACCCCTCAGAAGCATAACCACCCTCAAGAGAGCACATAATCTTAACTATCCTGTAATCCAACCCCTGCCTTGCTTTCTTCTACCTTCGTGTAACCTTCCTTATGCTCCTTCCTTGATTCCAAAAGCATTAAAAAAACTACAAACTGTCATTCCCCAGAGCATTTAAATCTTGCTTCTTGGTATTGTCATCCATTTGGCTCAAATAAAATCATAAAAATTCTCTCCACAGGTTTGAATGTTTCTTATACTGACAAAGGTTAACATCCAGTATCAGGACAAAGCAATATTATGTGCCTCTTGTCATAGGAGGACACAGCATCACTCCTGTGGCTGCCCTACCAAAAATCACAGCCTAAATTTAATTACATAAACCCACACTGAGGGGCATTCTACAAAACATTCTCCAAAACTTTTAAGGTCATGAGAGATGGAGAATGACAGACGAACTCTTCCAAATTAAGGGAGACTAAAGAGATATGAAAACTAAACGCAACACGTCATCCTGGATTGGATCCTGGATCAGGACACTTTTATCTTTTACTCTAAAGGACATTAGTCAGACAATTGACAAAATTGGAGTAAAATCTATAGATTAGGTAAGCATACTTTCATTATTAATTTTCCTGATTTTGATAATTGTACTGATTACATAAAAGAAGGTCCTTTTCTTGTTTGAAGGAAATGCAGTGCTAACGTATTTCATACTAAAGGACACAGAGTCTCCAACTTATTCTCAGGTGGTTCAGAAAAGTGTGTGTGTGTGTGTGTGTGTGTGTGTGTGTGTGTGTGTAGAGAGAGAGACAGAGAGAGAGACAGAATGATCAAGCAAGAAAATAGGAGAAAATGTAAAGTTTGGTAGATTTTGTTGAAGGGTATCCAGCATTTCTTGTCCCATTCTGTGAACTTTTGTGTAAGGATAAAGTTAGTTGAAGGGGGTGGGGAGAGAGAGAGAGAAGCTCTCTAGCCAATGATTGAGGATGATGCTGAAAAGAACTGCTCATTTATGTCTAGAGAATGGCTAGTTCACCACTGTTTCAGCAGCACCTCATTAAATGCATGTTACTCAGACTGCGTCTGGGCACCCAATGACTTCTCCTCTCATTATAGAACTCCCACAGGGAATTTATATTCTTTTCATTAAAATTTGTTCTGTTTTTATTTCTAATGGTCTGGTCTCAATATTTCAACGTTGGAAGCTGCCTCTAAGGCTTTCTGGAGGTATAAACTATCACTTTAAATTAGGAAGAAACCAAATAAAGCAAAAAGCCATGACATGTCTTTGTTAGAGGGCTTGGCATGAAATCACAGGATTTTCTGCCACTTGTGTGAGAAAGTGAGTGAGTGACGAGCACAGTACTTATGCCAGCCTTGGAATTGGACTCTTTTCCTCCTTCAAAATAGAGCTGCTAATACCTGATACTGGCTTTCTGGGGGAATCGTTGCAATTTGCTTATTTCCCCACTGCCTCATCTGGTCCCCTGAACAGACTATGTATAGTTCCTGGGATAAGTAGTATTTTTATAGAAACCCGTCTCTGTCAATATATAATATTGACTATTGAAAAGACTATGATTACATATATGATATGTACATGCCTCTTTCTAGATGTCTTTGAGAAAACCAATAACCGCAATGATTCTGAGTGTGGGAAAAGCATGGCTAAACCTATTACAAGTTCAAGGAAAGTTAGAATAGGATCCCAGCTTTTTAAAATATTCTGATAGTAACTGGGGAATTTGGGTGGTTTTGGTGGTGATTGTTTTTGCTTGGGGAGTTTGGAGATGGAAAAATGTTCATGTTTTTCAGCATGCTGCCTATTTTAGTCCAACAAATGTTATCGCTGAAATCTAAGAAAAAAATGAGGAAATTCTACGTCATGACATAGGATTGAACAATGGAAACCATGGCAGCAAGTATCAGCATAATTGCTTTTAAATTTTAGACTACCAGGTAAGTATGATTCATTAGCTTAAGTATCATTTTTTATGACACCAGAATTTCAATGTGTTATTATTTAACATGCATGCATTAGGCACCTACTGTGTGCCAGGAACCAGGAACAAAGTCAAATAAGACTTGATTCTGACCTAATGTTGCTTTTATAGTCCATGATATAAACACAATATTATACATTGACAGAGATGGGTTTCTATAAAAATACTACTTATCCCAGGAACTATACTTAAGGAAAAAATGGCTGGGGTGAGGGTAAGGGTGGGTAGGGGTATATTCAGAGCCCAAAGAGCTGTAATCTCTGAATCAACAATGTTCATCCCATGTATAGTTCATTCATGTGATGACTTATTTTGCAAAAACATATTTTGTTAAGCTGCAGTTGACTGTCAAAAACACATTTTTAACAAATACATCTGGCTTGGTATCACAAACTGAGCAGCGAAAGAACAAGAATAAATTCAACATATGTTCTACTTGCTAACATGACTACCTCATATCACCTTTGAGTTTACCAAAAATTAGGGCTGCAAGACTCTTATTGTAATTTCGATAGAAGAACCCTAGGCATGTGGTGACAACAGCCCAACATCACTGGAATAAGTCATAGGTTCCCAAGGTGAGCACTTTGAAGGACAGCGCTGATGTTGATGGATGAATACATTCTGGTGTAATTTTTAAAAATAACAGCATTATAACTTTATAACGCCCCTTTGCACGTGTGTTTGAAGGCCTATAGCAGTCTACTATAACTACATATTTCAATTAGTTGCAGTATTGTTAATACATCCATTTGATTAATAAAATTATTAATAAATATTGTTGCTCCATTAAAATAATATCACAGGAAATTTTTTATAACGTGGTAAAAGGCTGATGCTAGAGTGTTTTATGGTAGAGAGTCTCCAAGATGGTCCCCAATGTTTCCTGCCTCCTGGTATTATTCACGCCCTTGTACAGTCGTTTCCCACATGTACCAGAGTTAGAATGTATGGGCCACAGAATACAGCAGAAGTGGAGATATGTCACTTTCAAAATCAGGTTATAAAAGACTGCAGTTTTGGCCTTGGTTCTCTCTCTTCCTCTCACTCTTCCCTCTGTCTCTCTCTCTCCCTCTCATCACTCATTCACTCACTCAGGGAGGCCAGCTTCCACATCATGCAGCAGCTCTGTGGAGAGACACACCTGGTGTGGAACTGAGACCTTCTTGCCAAGAGCTAGGTGACTGCGGTTGGAAGCCAATGCTACAGCCCTGTCAGCTACTGCAAACCAGCCAACAATTTGACTACAGCCTCGTAAGAAACTCTGATCCAGAACCACTCAGCTAAGCCACTCCCAGATTCTTGACCCTCAGAAACTGTGAGATAGTGTTTATTATTTTAGCAGCTAAGTTTCAGAGTAATCTGTTATATACAACAGATAATTAATGCAGCTAAATGAAAACCAAAATACATGATAGAAAATTTGTTAAAATATTAAGAGCAATGATCACTGACTGACTACTTATGAGCAATTTACATTTTCAGGAGTCCTTTGTCTTTTTCTGATTTTCTATATTTATTATATATTATTTTTTAAAAGCAGAAAAAATGAAAAGGAAAGGTTTTTTATTTGTTCATTGTTTTAACCCAAAGTGAAATTTAAAATGGATTTCCCTTCATTGTATTACCATGCCTGGGCCACCGGATTTTGTAGGAACACTGATTAGCAAAGATATAGAAAGAGAGACTGCAATGCCAGACAATATAATTTGGCCAAGAGTTTGAATCAAGTACTAAATCAAAATAACCAACTCAGGTGAAAGACAGCAAGTGCTTTGAAAAAAAAAGCCTTTTTGATTTTGACAGAATTCCTTACTTAGAGAAACGTTGCAGGACTAGCGCTAACATTTATGTACACCACCACACCTGTATGCCAGCATTCTCTCACTATGAACAATCTGCCACATTTACTTTATCAGCATTGATAGGTAGACGATAGACAGATAGATGTGTATTTCCATTTCATGGCAATGATCACTGCTGTAATTTTACATTTCTTTGTATAGTTTTCTAATTTATTTTATCTTTCCAACTATCATGTAATTTTCATAACTTTTTATTTGTGATTTTCTCCTGGCAGTTTAAACTGGCTCATGCATAGCCAATGCTCAATATTTGTTTCATGAATGAAGAAATGAAAAGAATGAGAGATGAAGAGAGACTACATGCTTCAACTCTTAAAGTTATGTTTTTAAAAAGTAATATGTGTTTTATTTGTGCCCATGAACTGGTTCAGGCAGTAAGATTCAAGATGCGACGCTGAAGGAAAATCCAAAAGCTGTAGGAGGGCCGTAAGAAACAGGACAGAGAGTTGGGTCCAGAAATAGCATTCAAAGCAAGAGATTAAGCAAAGTTTCCCCGTGAAGTAGCTTTTTAAAATTCTGTGTATTGGTCAGGATGGGCTAAGTTATGCTGCACTAGCAAAGTACCCCAATTCTGTGTCTTAAACAAGAAAGATTTCTTTCTAATTCACAATACATGATCAATACGTGATTTTTGGTATTCAGCTAGGAATGCTATGTCACCCTCACTCCAGAATCCAGGGTAATGAAGCAGCCACTATCAGGTATCTATGAATAATCATGCCAGAAGAAAAGGGAGTTCTGGGAGGTCTCGCCACACTAACAAAATGCTCTGGCTTAACTGTGACATTTGTTGTTATCATTTCCACTTTCGACTCATTGTCCACAAGTAGTCACAGAGGCCCACACAATTAAAAAGGCGCCAGGACATATGATTCTACCACATGCCCAGAAAACAGAGAACTGGTAATATTTAGCGAACAACACTAACAATGACTACCAGCTTTGATGCAGCTGTTACAGTTCCTGCGCGGTAATCTCTACAAAACATTGGTTTTACAGAGTGGACTAACAACCAACAATGAGAATTTTACAGAAATTCAACGTAAAGGCATTGCTTCCATTTATCTAAGCACCAATGTTTTCCACTCTTCCGGTCCTTCTCACCTCTCTTTCATTTTTTCAGTGAGATGCCCAATCGTCCCAGAAATATTTAATAACAAAAAAGGAAAGCTTAATTATTCGTTTGAAAATGTTTAAGTATATTTACATTCATCCATTCAACAAATTTATAGCACTCACCTACTATGTACCAATAGAATAAAACCTTTTCACTGCAAAACGTTAGTCATAACAGCTTATAATGTCAACTCTGGACCTTTAAACAAGATAATGGTGTGCTAAAGCAAAAATGCCAGTGTGGAGAATCCATGTTTCTAGTCTTAATCACATTTTCCAGATACAATAGGTGAAGAAAATGACCTTAATATTAATATTAAATTTCTAGGGGTAACTTCCACTGCCAAAACCTTGATTATATAGGTCAAACCCAATAATATTAAACTAAATCTCTAACAAAAACAGATCCATTTACAATTATAATCTTGTTATCTTTTGAATTATATTTGCAAGACACAACAAAAGCAACATTCAATCTTTTTGGCTGTGACTAGGCAGTAAACAGAAATGAGAACTAGATCATATTTCAGGTAATTTAAATAATGTGAAACAGAGGACAAGAGTTCTCCCAAATACTCTAGAGATTTTGTAAGTTTTATTAAATCAACTGCATAATTCTGCTCCCCCCTATGCTAGAGTTCCTTTAACTTCACTCTGTGGGCATGTATTTGCCCTCTTGCGGGAGAAAGAGAGAGAGATTACTTTACTTCTCACCAAAAGCCCAAGGTAGACCAGAAGTATGGAGGGCAATTTTTGGAGGTTAGAAAATTAAATAGGGAAAGGAGGACTGATCATGGAAAATCACAGAAAAAAAGAACTCAGCTTCTGGTATTTCATAGTTTTCTCCTTCATTCACTCAGCCCCTCCTATGTGCTAGGCACCATTATAGGAGCCAAAGATACACAGTGGGTAAAATAAAAAAGGTCTCTGCCCTCATGGAGCTTACATTCTTGTGGGAGTGGCAAACAATCAGCACATAGAAAGAAATATAAGAAGATCAGACCATGACAACTGCTATGAAGAAAATTAAACAGAATAATAAATGTCATAGAGAATGACTGTGATTAGGAGTTGTTTTAGATGTGGTGATCCGAGAAGGATTGGATGGATCTGCGTTGAGGCCAAATGATGGGAAGGAGACAGCCTTGCAATGTCTGGGGGAAGGTCATTCCAAAAGGAAGGGAGAGTTGGTGTAATGACAGCCTCTAAGGCAGGGATGAGTGTGGCATATTAAAGGAAATTCTAATGGAAGAAAACACATGCCTAGTCATACCATGATGAAAAATGTTAATTGACTTATAGGGAAGGTATCGGGGCTGCCACTGAAGTTGTCATTTGCTATGTAAATGCTCAGAGGCAGTAGGCGACAGGGACAGCACTCTGAAGTAAAATTGGAAACCTCCTCCGTGAAGACCAAGAAAAGTCAGCTTCAGCCTTGGAAGACCTAGAAAGCCTCTCTTCTATACATCCTTCATCAACACAATTACTCAAGGAAGTAGTCTGGTGAAATAACAAATGAATCAGAATAACACCTTCAAGAAATAGAAACAGGAGGTATAAAAGAAAAGGCAGTGAGCTGTGGAAACAGCAAAACTTACTGTATCAGTGATAATGTTCTTGCAACATTTGGAGCAATTGTTAGAGATTCTTAACTAGAACAGTCCATGTTTAAACATTTTCATTTCGAACTGGAAGTAAAAATCCAGATTATTTCAACTGAACCTGGACATTGAGGAAACAGAATAGGAAGACATAAGCAAGGAATGCTAAACCTCTCATCTTTACAGTGAGGGGAGCTGGTTTCAGATATGGCTTCAATTTCCATTTTGTTCAAGAAATATAGTTCTGAAGTAGTTATAAAAATGGGAGCATAACCACTAGTAGAATAGATTTAAGACATAATTTCGAGACATCTAGAGAGGGGGAAAATGAATAAAGAAAGCATAATAAGAGAGGGAGGCTGTGCATGTGTGTGGATGTGGGGTGTACAGAAAACTTCTGTACCATCCCCTCACTTTTGCTGTGAACCTAAAACTACTCTAAATATATAGTCTTAATTTTTTAATGGAGGCAAAAAGAATACTATATGATTCCAACTTTATGACATTGTAGAAAAGGCAAAATTACAGAAACAATAAAAAGATCAGTGGTTGCCAGGGGCAGGGGCTGGGGGAGAGGAGGGAGGGATGCAGAGGTGGAACAAAGGGTATTTTGGGGGCAGTGAAACTATTCTATAAGATACTGTAACAGAGAATATAAGACATTATGCATTTGCCAAAACCCATAGAACCATACAACACAGAGTGAACCCTAATGTAAACTACAGGTTTTACTTAATAATAATGTATCAATACTCATTCATGAATTATAACTAACAAATGTACCATACGAATATGAGATATTAAAACTGGGGGAACTATGTGGTGGAGTGGTGAGGTGAAGGAGAGGGGGACATGGGAGCTCTAAGTACTTCCTGCTCAACTTTTCTGTAACCCTAAGACTGCTCTGTAAAGTCAAGTCTTCTAATAAAAAAAAAGAAAAGAAAGCATAATCCATCTATGAAGTCAAGGGGAAAACATCAAGAAAACATTATAAACACAAAACAAAGAGCCTAAAATAAGATGGCAGAAGTAAGACCAATTATATCAGCAGTGAAAACAAATACAGATCAGTTACAGACCTATGTTATTAGAAACAACAAAGTCCAGCAATATGTTTATAGGCTATACCTACATCAAATGAGACGGATACATTAATAGAAGAGAACAGATTGAAACATTTCAAATGAATGCAAGGAGAAAAAAGCACAAGTGACTATATTAATGTCAAGGTAAACTTCAAGAAGAAAGAAATACATTAATTGGATAAAGGAATAGTTATTGGTAAGAGTTACAAAGCACCAGAACAGTATAACAATCATAAACACTTTTACACCAAGTGGCACTGCATCGAATTGAGAAGCTGGCAGAATGCCTCAATGTGACATAGCCACCATCATACTTAGAAATTTTAACATACCTCTCTCAGAATAAGCATTCCGAAAACAAACACACAAATAAGGATATCGAAAATATGAACAGTACAATTAAAAATTAATGCAATTAAAATAATATCCTAACAAAACATTTTTGGAGAATTTGGCATGTTTCTTCTAAACGGAAAAGAATAATAATGGGGGTGGGCGATTATAATACCTAACAAATAGTAAATCATGCCCAAAAGCTACAGTAATTTTTAAAGCGTCAAATTAACAGAAGAAGAAACCAATAGATGAAAGAAATGGATTAGGGAGTTCAGAAACAGACACATGTGTAAATGGGAATTTAGTGCACAAAAAGTGTGATATGCAGTCAGTACAAGGAAAATGGATGTACCAGTTATCTTTTACAGAGACACACACCATTCAAAAATACAATAGATCAAAATAAGAATCATTTATTTAATCCATGATTTGGTGGTTTGGCAATTTGGGCTGGAGGAGGCTGGGCGGTTCTTGGGATCTGGGCCAGGCTTGGCTGATCTTGACTCAGCTTGCTACTGGGTCTGTGGTCAGCTGGGTCAGCTGGAGCTGACTGGTTTTAAATGGTCTCACACATATGTGTGTCTCATCATTCACTGGGAGAAACAGGGTAGACTGGGTCACATATGTCTTACCCAGCAAGCTAATTTGGGCTTGTTTATATAGCAACAGAGTTCTAAGAGTAGCAAACAGGTAAGCCTCAATGCACAAATGCTTTTCAAGTCTCTACTTACATCATGTTTGCTGCTATTCTGTTGGCCAAAGCAAGTCACATGTCCAAGCCCAGAGTCAGTGAAGGAGGGCACTACCAAAGAGCAAAGAAGGAATGAGCAAATTAGGGCCATCACTGCAATCAATCCACCATAATGAATTATTCAATAATGATGCTGGGAAAATCGAACCATTTGTGTGGAAAGTAGGTTAGATTCCTATATTACACCAAAATAAATTCCAGATGTATTAAAAATTGAATGGAAAAATTGCAGTATTTTAATAACAAAGTTGACATAGCAAAGTGGAGAAAATATTTTCTACATATAGAGCAATAAGTTAAGAGACATAATATAAAATAGAGCTTAGAAATAAGTTTTTAAAAATATAACACTTATGTTAAAGCAGTGGGAAAAAATATAGACAAACCATAGAAGAAATACAAATGAACATTAATCAAAACAATTCAAATGAAAATAAAATTAAGGTATCAATTTTGCCAATTATTTTGACAGAATGTAATGGTTAATGTCAAGTGCTAAAGAGTGTGTGGGAATAGATCCCCTCACATAATGTTAGTTAGAATATAAATTGTCATTGAAATTTTTAGAGGTCAAATTAGTGCTACATACCAAAAATGTTAATTTGCATACTCTTTGACCCATAAATACAAAAGATAAGTGTGAAAAATATATAAAATATATGTATAAAAATAATTTATGACAGCCTATTTTTAAAAAGCTAAAAATTAGAAACAACCAAGCTTTCCATCAATAGGGTTAAATCATGACATATATATGCAATAGACTACTATGCGACATTCAAATGCATAAAATAGATCTTTATGTATTGCTACAAAAAGATATCCATGATAGTTTATTGAGAGGCTATGTAAATTAAAGAAAATATGATCTGAGTTATGTATAAATTTTTGTCATCTGCATAAACAATTATGAAAGAATATTTACCAGATTGCAGGATTCTTTTTCACTTTCTCTATTCTGTTCACATTTTTTTACAGTGATAAGCTTTCTGCAAAAAAAAAAATACATATATTTTGCAATGAAATTAATAATATCATTGTGCTTTTTTTTAAAAAAAAATCACCTCAAAGAATTATTTGACAAGTGATTTTAAACAATGTAGTTAAAAGTTTATGAATTCTGAAGATAGAAAGTGTAATCATGAACAATGCAAAATTCTGTTCCTGGGAACAAAAGAGAAGATAACATTTTGAAGGTGTCAGGGAAGAGGGGTCATTAAAAGAAAAGAAAGTTAAAGCACTGTGTAAGCTGAAGTCTCATGAGAGGCCATGGCTCACAGAGCAGGGGTCGTTCAGTGGGCCTGAAATGAAACGAAGGGGGTTGATATTAAGAGGGAAAACAAGGGACCTTGAGAACCCAGTCTTTCAGAGAAGTCTGTCTGTACAGGGGTGGGCAAAAGTAGGTTTACAGTTGTGAGCACAAGAAATGCAGAGTTGATTCTTGTATTAGTTATCAATTATTGTATTTATTTGTATTACAACTGTAAACCTACTTTTGCCCACCCCTGTATTCTGTAAATCTCTCTGTCATCTTTGAGTTTCAAATTTCCATCCATCTCTATGTATTATAAACCAATTAAGAGTTACATATGCGAGCTAAACACAAATTTATGGTCCTAACTAATGACTTAAAGTCATTCTGCACTTCCATTAATGCCAGAGCTGATTTGAGCTCTGGTGAAATACCTCTCTCTCTTTTTGAGAGAAGGCAATGTGCCACACCATAGGAAGGTGAGGGCCTGCAGCAGAGGCCAACACCCATGTTTTTCTAATTGCTTAGGCACAGTTCCACATTGACCAGATTGCTAATTCATAAATTTGGAAATCATTGACATGAGAAATAAAGGTCTCATATGTCAAGTTAAGAGAGGGCCAAACTCAATGACATTTATTAAACATGAAAAAGATTTATAGATGAGGAAGGTGTGCTGCTTGGCAAAAGAGATGAACTGACAGTGACCCAAAATGGCCATTTCATTTTGAAGATGCATTTTAATTCCTCGTGCTCCTATCCTATCAGTTTTCAAACAAGGACACCATTCATTGGAAAGTGCTATCTCACCTTTAAGGCTTTCACAGAGAAAATGTGTAGAGAAAAGCACAGATTTTGGAATCTGAATCTGCCTGCCAATATTCTCTTCTGAAAAATGGGCAAAGTATTACTCACTTTACAGGATGCTATGAAAATTCAGTGAGGTGATATGTAGAGTCTAGAATGTTGTAAATATTTAGTGACTATTTTTCTTTCCCTTCCCTTCCTCTGGCCATTCTTAATTCTTTATATGACTTCTAGGTTCTTCCTCTCCTTTCTCATACTCCCAATCCTCCAAAGCCCTGATCAAAACTCACCTCCTACGCAAAGTTACTGTTTCTTCTCATTTAATGTCTGCACCACATGCGTTACTCCCATGCTTGGAGGATGGGAAAAGTTTTTGGTTTACTTAACAGCTAGGTAATGAGCTCCTACTGTGTTGCCAAGCATGGCCTTATTTCTTTAACTAGATCAGAAGTTCCCATGTTCTGGGACATTACCTTAAACTCCTTTGTCTCTCCACAGCACCTAGCATATAGGTTACTATATAATCATTAATGATGACTTACATTGCTTGACTGACTGAGAGATTTTAAGTAGGCATCCAAAATAGTTTTGTGAATATTTTAAAGGTAGTTTGGTATATCAATAATGCCAGTGTCAATTACAAGCACCAGTACTATATAGATAGTTTGTGAAAGAAAAAAAGAAGCAAGCTTTCAATCTGTTCCCATGAAACTCTCTATGGTTATATCATGATCTGCCAGCGTTCTTTTTTCTCCCCAATATAGTTAAATTCTCAAAATATCTCCTAGGTGTTTCTGAGGCTTGAAGTCCAGTTACATGTGGTTTACACAAAAGCTCCATACAGTAACATGATGTGTTGGATAAAATTTTTTGTCTAATAGAAAAACCAATATATCTGTTTTTAAACTTTGACTTAAAAAATAAATGGTTAACTTAAAAATTCACTTTGACTTAAAAAATAAATGATTGAACATATATTATAAACTTTGACTTAAAATAGAGACCGTTTTAAATCTATTTTCAGAAATTATATTTTGTTTGTAAATTTTGTTTATTAACCAGAAATCTTTATGTTTTCCATTAACCTGATGAAAAAGACAAAAAGGGCAATCTAAGCATTGAACCAGCATTTTAATTATCATTATGTAACAGCTATATCTCATAGAGAAACAGGTTTTGTCCCCTGGTAGCAGAATGTTTCTAAATTTACTCTTTACTACCTAGATATTTAATTTTTAGTTTCATATTTTCTATTCATGCCATGAGTGATTAAAAGTGAATATCACCAGATTGTAAATTGAAGTAGCCACTATGGTAAACACTGAGGAGTTTCCTCAAAAAAATATAGAACTACCATATGATCCAGCAATTCTACTTCTGGGTATTTTTCCAAGGAAATCCAAAACATTAATTTGAAAAGATATATGCACCCCTATGTTCTCTGCAGCACTCTTTACAATAGCCAAGATATGGAATCAACCTAGGTGCCCATTGATAAATGAATGACTAAAGAAGACGCAGTTACATATAGGCAGTGGAATATTACTTATGCATAAAAAATGAAATCATACTATTTGCAACAACATAGATAGACTTAGAGGGTATTATACTAAGTGAAGTAAGTCAGAAAGAAAAAGATAAATACCATAGGATTTCACTGATATGTGGAATCTAAAAAATAATCAATGAACAAACAAAGCAGAAACAAACTCATAGATACAAAGAACAAGCTAATGGTTGCCAGATGGGAGAGGGGTTGGAGGGATGGTCAAAAAAAGTGAAAGGGATTAAGATTTACAAATTACCAGTTATAAAAATAGTCAGAGGAATGTAAAGTACAGCATAGGGAATGTTGTGGACAATATTGTAATAGCTATATATGGTTCTAGACTTATTGTGGCCATCACTTCATAAGGTATATAAATGTCTAATCACCATGCTGTACACCTAAAACAAGTATAATATTGTATGTCAACTGTAATTGAAAATAATTTTTAAAAATACATTGAAGAAGAATGGATTCCACCAAAGACCACTCCAGGACATTGCATATTTCACATTGACTATCCCTTAGCTAGAACAATACAGAAGAATAAGTGGTCAGCCACTCCAAATAAGCAGCTGAGAGACTGTTTGTTAAGTGGTGGGGATGATTTCTACAAGTAAGATCTGGGACGATGTACAGCCGCAAAACTCTGTTGAAGGGACACAGAGCTAAAACCAGATTAGAGTGGAAAAATAAATTGGAAGAGTAGTGCAGTGATTCAAACCCAGTTGCCATTAACCATGTCAGTATTTACGTTAAAAAAATAAATTTTTAAAAGGAAGAAGAAAGGTATGTAAAGCAGTTGAGCCGTCAGCAATCAGATGACCTCTGTTTAAATGAGCATCATTGTTACATGGACTATTCTGGGGAATGGCAATAACAGACAACAGGGTTGGGAAACATTTGGTGATTAAGAGGAAATGTTCAAAAACACACATATATAAACACAATGGGGGTGTGGCTGAAATAACCTCGACTGAGTATCAAAAGAAGTGACGCCAAACGGCACTCTGGTCTTGACGACCCCTCTGAGGCTTATTTCTCCCTCTGTAAAATGAAGGAAATAACATCTACAGCCCTGAATTGAAAGGAGTAAATGGCTCCTTGGGAAAGCCTCTTATGAACTCCAAGATGCCTATATATGGTTTTACTTTGGGTTTCTGTTATCGGCAAGCTCCTATCTGTTCTTCCTGCCTCCATGTTTCCTCTTCCAAGGATGGGTCAGGGTTAAGGGCAAGGGCATTTTATCATTCTTGGTACTAAGAGGTGGAGTTTTCCCTACGAGAAGCTGAAGGACTAAGTGTACAGTGAATTACTGCTGCTGATCTGAATACCACAATTCCGGGTATGCATCCTAAGTTTTCATTAGCATTTTAAGCAGCCAAACCAGTTTGACAGCTTATATTGAACTTGAAAATCCATATGCAATCATAGACTTTTCCTTTTTTAAAAAACCCCCACTAATCCTTACTTTATACTTGTGTTGCTGATATTTAAAACCAAATGTGCGACGTTTTTGTTCCTGTTAAATTGCATCCTGTGGACTGTACCCCTTGGGTCCAGCTAGCTGAGATCTGGCATTCTAGGTATTAGCCTACCATCCTAAATTTGTGCCACCCATGAGAGGCAGCACCTTCCCTGGAGAAGTTTGCAATCAAATAAAGTGGTACACTTAGTTTGGTGACCATCCATCCTGGATGGCCCTCGTGAAGATTTTTTTTTTTTTAAATATATCTTTATTGATTTTCAGAGAGAGGAAAGGAGAGGGAGAGAGAGAGATAGAAACATCAATGATGAGAGTCATTGATCGATCCTGCACCACAGGCATGTGCCCTGACCGGGAATCGAACCCCAATCGCCTGGATCCTAGGTTGATGCTCAACCACTGAGCCACGCCCAGCTGGGCCCTCGTGAAGATTTATAATGCACATTATCACACTGAAAGCTCTGGTAGTCTACAGTAAAGAAATCCAGTTCACTGTGTTTAACCAAATTTTGATCAGGAAACACATTAGGAAATGTTGGGATTTAAAGGGAGTGAGATACTATGGTTGCTATTAAGAAGAATAAGATAGTCCTATTTCACATTATTAAGTGAAAAAAGGAAGTCCAAAACAAATAATCATATCTAACTGCGTTTTAAATAAACAAATAAAGTATATATGTGTGTATGTACATAAACTCTAAGCAAGTATATGTAGAAGGGGCTGTAATGACAAATAGCAACTGCTTTCAGTGGGTACATCTGGAAATAGGTATAAAACTTAATGGATGGTGGTGAAAGTCAGTAAACAAGGCTTTGTGAGATGAGTTGAACAGATTTGAAACATTTGGTAAAGAATATCTCCTACACGGTTTATTCAGATAAAAACCTAGGCACTGTGTAGTGTAATTTTTACAACCTGCCTTGACTTAGGAGATGTAACCTCCTAAGAAGGCACTATAAAGCAGCGCAAACAGCTGGCTTTGATGTTGGTTAGTTCTGGGTTCAAATCCAGACTCCTCAGTTTTCTTTTCAAAACCATTTCCTTATTTGTAAAATAAGGTTGTTTAAGACTGCACTGAAAAACAAAGAGTAAAAGATCTGGCTCAGAATTTACATTTAACTTTTTTCCCTTCCGACAACTTCGTGAATTGCTTTTGGAAGCAGGCTAGAAATCTGAGAAAAATTAGAGATATGTCAGAAATGAAACCAAAAGATGGACTTAGAATCTAAGAAAAGCCATTTCAGTTTCATTCTAAGCAAGAATTAATGCTTACAAGTCAGTGTTTACCAGTGAGCAAGAGTGGAAGGGGTCCTGACAGAAGGACTCAAAGCTGTGCTCTGTGGTCCTGGTTTGTAACCACTGAATCCTTACAGGGGCAGCTGGCCTGTTTTGGCCCCAGAAACACTAACCCCAGTTCAAGTGAAATTAGAGCCAAAAATTTCAGACCCACATCAGCTACACAAAGGTACATTTATGAGAACACTGTGTCTTAACGTAACGAATTCTTAATATGCACACAATATCTTTCACAGGCTTCAGGAACATAATGAGATGAGTCACTGAAGTATAAAAAGGACTGCAGTTTATAAATGACCTATAGCACAGGGGCAATGAGAAGTAGTGCAAAGAGGCCATAGGTTAGGGACAGAACAGAGAACAAGCCAAAAATCGTAAGAGAAAAATTAAGATTTCAGGAAAGTGAATAAGAATCTTTTTTTTTTTTTAAGAACTAAATTTTTAAAAGCAAGGGATTTACCTCAATGAGCATCTTAAGATGGACAGACTTGACCTGTTAGTGATTTTTATCAGCCCCTGGAATCCTAATGTAAACTCCTTGAAAATGCAATCTTGTGAGAGGAAAGAAGAATATCACTTCGGGGTATTCAGTAAATTGCATGTGATTTCCCAAGGACAATGGACTTGGGAAAGTTGTGTTCTGAGCTATGGAGGTGGAGCTGTGTTGCCAGGGAAACGAGGTGGTATCAGGGATGAGTCCCTCATAATCAGCCTCCATAAAAGCCTCTTGTGATGAGGAGCTGCCCTGCCAGCACCAGCTATTCTAGGAAGGCAATCTGGGTATAAATCACTCCGGTTGAGGATTTTTCATAGCAAATTTTTAAGCTGGCTAGTCCCTCTTACATATAAGTAAGCACCTGCCATCTATAATCAGCACTGCTAAGGGGAAATATTTTGCCCTCTCCTGGTCTTCACAGGAGAGATTTTCCCCAAGCCTCTCTCCACGAAACTGGGCCATATGGTCAAGGACATGATGATGAAGTTCCTGGAGGAGATCTCTCTTGTTTCCTTCCTTGATTTCTTCCTGGGGCCATTTCTTGAGGATAAGGTATTCAAGATGACACCCTTTCAAAGACAAAAAAGGGGAGACCGGCATACCAGTTCTAAGGTATCCTTGGCTAGTGGGGATCACAATAACTCATTGATCTAGGTGTTGAATGTTCCAAGGAAGTGGCAGCTTCCTTCATGGGTGTCATCATCATCAGGGCAAGGCATCCATTATGAGCCAAGACTACTTAGGAAACAAATCAGCAGACTCTAGTCCCTCCTGGCAAGGTGGCTGAGCACTGTGACTCTGAGATTGTGCAACTGATCCCTTCCTCCCACAGTGGCACTTTCCCTGCCCATCTTCCCAACAGGCTTCTGCTAATCAATGGCATTTTGCCACCACTCTGGGTAACTTGGCTAAAGCCATCTTTAATGCCATCTCCAAAGCACAGCCCAATATTTTCACTCTGACCTGGGAAGAGACAGCACCCAGTCTCCTGACCAGGAATTCCTTGATTCTCTTAAAAATCCACACCTGGTGTCATTGCAGAGCACTTGGGATTCTGCTATGGCCACCAAAATGCTTTTTATACCAGCAAAATAAAATGAGTTAAATCTAAGGGGGGGGGGGACTACATATACCAAGGAAGTGTTAAACAACATAGACTTTTGGGGGAATAAACCAGCTGGAAAGGAAAGATTAATAACAATAATAAAAAGGAAAACTTCACCAAGAAGGTGAAACAGTCCCGAACCTGTATGCGCCTAAGATAAAGTCTCCAATTTTTCAAAGCGAATATTGACAGAATTACAAAGAAAAACTGACAAACCTAGCCTCATAGAAATTTTATACACCTGTCAGCAACAGACAATATAAACAGTCAGTAAAATAAATAATATATAAGAATTGAAAAACATTAAACTAGCAACTCTCAAATAATCCCCTATGGAGAATAGATTAAGTCCTCTCCCTTCCTTATGAGGAATTGTCCTGAGAGAGAACTGAAAAAACCACAAGACTCCACAAGGACCAGCCAAATGAGGCCAGTTTCCCCTTGTGCCCAGGAAAAAGTCAGGACTATAAACCCTATTGTGGTTTAAGAAACAGCCCTAAAAGGAAAGCTAAGAGCTCAGCTTGACACGGTAGAGAAAAAAACAGCGACCACAGCACTTAAAAGGGGGGTAGGGGGTGTCTCAAGCTAGGTACCCACAGACTCCAGGGAACTAAGTTTCCAGACTCTCTGCGGAACAGACAGCTGCAGGTAAAGGCAATGGGCCTCAGATTGACCAGCTGCATCTGGCAGAAGTTTGATTAGGCCCTATTGAGTGATTTCTTCACCCCAGCTAGTCCTGTTTGGTCATCTGAGTAAAGGAGATACTTCTGAAAAAGGAGAGTCTTGAACTTCTGAAGATCAGACTGAAGATTCCCTTCCCATTTCTTTCCCCTAACCAGGCCTACAGGAAACGACAGACTTTGGCAAGGCAGAGACTTCAGTTCTTAACACAGCATAGCCTCCCTCTTTCCTGGTTCACCCCAACTAACTTCCTAGAATATCTCATTTTATATCCAGGAAGAAGCTGATATGCTTTTAGAACATTCTCTAAATAGATGTTGAAATTAATAATTCAACTGGGTTAATTCTGTTGTTAAGAGTCCCAAAGATATGGGGAGTTACAATGGGTTTTTCAGACAGAAGGTAGATTGGAGTAAAGCTTGAAGGTCCTAGTCCCTTCACAAGTTGTGTGTCTCCAAACTCAAGTTATAGGAAATAAAGGCAGAGAGAGATTAAAGGTCTGGTTTAGCCAGTGAGCTGCACAGCCAAGATTAGAACTCCAGGCTCCCCGAGCCACTTCCTCTGTGTCACGATGTTGCCTTATTTCCTGTTTTTCCACTCAAGTTAAACATTGCATGAAATTTGAAAACTAGTCACCAGGCTGAGAAAGGTAAGTTTTTGGATAATTAAGGATTTTGTTTATAAAGAGTCAAGAAAATGTAATTATTAAATATTAAAATATCTCCCCATGTATCAAATAAATGTGAACTCCAACTATTAGACTCAATATTCTCCTTCATTTTGCATTGGGCTGTTAGTTTCATCAAAACTAGACATGTTTTGAGTGGGGCACATTGAAGGTGGGTTTTTTTAATCTGTTTGGGGGTTTTAACTTTTCAACAAAGTTAACAACTTGGAATGGCAAGAAATGAGTCCATCAACAAACAAACCCATCCAGCAACTATGTGTTTTTTCCAGGATCTTAAAATATGTATTTATTTATAACTTTAATAACATCTCATGAAAAGACGATATCTTTTGTAAGAACTAAGGCATTCATTCTTTAAGGCTAAACATTCTCTAAGGCTAAACTAAAGACATATTCATTATAGCAGATGGCTTGTTCTGTTGTATACTCATTTATTATACGTTCATTTCTGCTATTTGTCCATTTTATGCTCTACAACAGAGACAGGTAAACTTCTTCTGTAAAGGGCCAGATAGTAAATATTTCCAGCTTGATGAACCACATAATCAACTCTGTTGCAATTACTCACCTCTGCCACTGTAACAGGAGAGCAGCCATGGAAGGTGTGTAAATAAATGAGCATAGAGGTTTGGCCTCAGTCTGTAGTTAGCCAGAGCTCTGCTCTCTAGTACAAACCATATTGTGTGGCAGGATAGGATAGTTTGCCAAGTGAACTATATAGTCTAAGCCACTTGACATTTTTGTGTTTAATTAAACTTACTTGATCTCTTCTCCTTATAATTTATTTGTATGACTTGTTTCACCCAGGAAATTACAAGTTTTGATGACAGTAACAATATTTTATTAATTTAATATTCTCCTTGAATTTCACACCAGACACATGTCCCAGATAAAGATAATTGGCTTAACTGTCAAACCAATCAGAATTCAAATCCTGGTCTTGCCATCAATTTGCTATATAACATTGGGCAGGTTATTGACTCTGAGCCTCCATTTCTTCATCTGTGAAAATGGAGATTAGGTCTACTTTAGACTGGGGGTTTGTTTAATATGATATAGACTAAACATGTTTATAAAATTTCAAAATATCAAGAATCATCAAACCAGTGACTCAACCAATGGAAGGCCTTATGCTTTTCTCCGCAAGGCTCTCCTTAGGATGATGCTTGAGAAAGAACACCAGAACCTAGTCATAGACGAATGGCAGTACAAGCTCCCCTGGCTCCTTCAGTTTAGGATATGATACCATATATGGTGGTGGTAACTGTTTCTACTCACATCCATACATGGCAATTGTTTGCTATGTAAGATGATGCAATAGGTACCACTTGCCATTTTTGTGAAAATATTTATTCAACATGGGCTGGAAGGGCTAATATGAACTTAAAACCAATTAATTTTGGGTGCACCTGCTTAACAATCCAGTGATGGGGAAAGTTTGTTCAATGGTAAATACTGTGATTTACAGGGCATCTCAAGTGTACAGTATTGTAGAGTTTACGACCTAGTATTATAAAGTCAGAAACAAACAATGGACAATCAAGGCAGTGTTCTTGGCTCTGTTTGCTTGCTGATTATTAGACATTAAGATTAAAAGGAATTATGTAGCTAGTATTCCTTTCAATTAAAATGAAAATAAACTAGGTTCCTTTAATATCTAAAGCACTGCTAGTTTGGTTAGCACAATGATGACTGAAACCCTGAGGGCCATGTGGCCGAGATCAGAGATCACATCTCTATGAAGCAAAAAGGAAGACATAAAAAGGATGCTTGATCGATGAGAACACTCTGCCATGGTTTTATTTTCCCCCTGAATGTTATAGATGAGATAAAGTGAAATCTGAGAAAATGAATCTCCTGGTGTCAATGGGAAAGATACAATATGCTATATAACATCAAAGACAAAATCATACTGCAATTTGTGAGCAGTCAGAGGGAGAAAATTCATTTTGGTCCTGCTAAGATTACAGAGCACATGAGAAGTAAGGGAAAGACTAAAAATAAGCAATGCACACCTAAGGGAAAAAGTTCCAAAGGATTTCTTCCTTATAGATAATCAATTGGGGTGTGGGGATGAGATCACTCTCACCGAAGCTAAGTTCCCTGAACACATTTGTTCCCAAACTCCTCAGAAAGCTTCTGGGCCACTGTCCCTACCAAATAAGCCATCAGAGATTGCTGAGAAAAGCAAGCTAATTCCAATATTAGCCAGAGTGGCAGGTAATTGGCAAGGTACATAGGCTTGAGGGAAGATATGCAATGCATCCTACATCCACTATAAATGATTTTTAGAATATCCATGCCCTGTTTCCTTTTGCTAGATCTAGGCAGAAAGCTTCAATCTATATTTAAAAATATTGCTCCTGTCAGAGATCTGCTCACTGATAACAGTACCTACTGTTTATTGAACACCTTGCACTTCTGCTCATCTCATTTTATCTCTGTCACAATTGCTCAAGGTAGATTGTATGTCCGTTTAAAAAATGAAGAAAGTGAGCCTCTGAGAGATTTGTTTGTTTTTTAAGAAAAATCAGGACAATAACCTGATTTCCTTCCCAGTCATCTTCCATCACTTCCTCCACCCAGAGCAGAGCCTTCTCCCACCGTCTGGTCACAGAAGAGTCTCCAGCCCAGGTTGACCAGCTGCCTTCATAAAACCAGTTTTACTGAGTTTATGTAAGTCCTCAGTGTTCCCAGAATTTCCTCACCCCATGTCTGGGGCAGGATTTTTATTCCTAAAGGGTTTATCTGAAAGAGATAGTTGAACCTCCAACATTACAGCACTCTATATAAATGGGAAAAGTGTCATTGTCTATATCACAAAGGACAGTTAACAACCCCCAGACGTCCTTCCTGGGAAGGCCTCAGCTCTCATCTCTGCTCAGTTCCTTCACTTGTACCTTCCTATCCTCCACTTGGACCTGGACCTTGTTTTTCTTGTTCAACTATTTACATTCCCAGACTTGTTAAGATGTCGAAAGAAAATGAGGGCAAATTTTATATAGCAGGCTCCAGGTCCCGCCCTAACCCCAGCTTTCTGTTTTTTCTCAAGAACAGCTAGCTAGCTCAGCCGGCAGTGATTTACAAAACCTAAAGAAAGGGTCAGTCCTCGCTTTGCTTCTCCTACAACTCTGCAGGGTTATTTTAAATTTTGACTATCGCTGATCTGCATATTTTATTATCAGACAGTTATTTGCACAGACTAACGCCATGGAGACTGTTCTCCCAGATCAATGTGTTAAAAGACCAAAGTCATCTTCTCTTCCGGCCACCACCACCCTCACCCTCTGCCATCTCTCTCCAGCTTATGCATGATAAGGTAAAGGGCTGTGATTCAGGACTCCCCTCCACCATACATACTACAGGGCTGAGTGTGGGGCTCTGCAGCCAGCCTGTCTGCTTAGCAGCCATGCGACCTTGTAAAAGCTCCTGAACTTCTCTAGGCCTCAGTGGCTCTACCCATCAAATGAGAATATTAATAGTACCCATCTCATAGAGGTGTTGTGAGGATGACATTAAAGTATCCATGTAAGTTGCTTAGCTCAGTAACTGCATTTGTATGTGCCCAATAAATGCTGTATCCTTACTTCCAAATGTCCTTTTCTTAAAGTCTCTGCTTGTAAGAGGCCTGAGAGTCATGGTATTTTGATTTTAATAAATGTTCAGTAATAACATAACTTCTATGAAAGAGTTCGAGCATTAGCTTGGTTCCAATACAATGCTGCTTTCTACTGCTGGCTTTTGCTGGGACCCCACAGAGATATGCTCTCCTCCAGAGTCAGTCTCACACATAGATGAATGCCATTAACTCTTTCAAGATTGCCCAGCTCTGTGAAGGAAACCTTCCACCTACTTTGATCCCAGAAATCCGCTTATATGAGGGCAAAGTTCTCCACCACTTAAGTGAAGATAATGCGTAAATTGTAAAAATTCCCTTTTTATGCACACCCTCTGCCCTGGCACTAGGACCACTATGAACACAGGTGATCCTCTGTTTCCTTTTAAAATTCATCTCAGTACCACTGTAGTAAATGAAGAGGAGGCAGAAGCCTAAAGGGGAAAAAGATTATATACTAACATTCTTTTTTGTTATTACTATTTCAGAGTGAGGAAGGGAGAGGGAGAAAGAGAAACAGAAACATCGATGAAAGAGAGTCACTGATCGGCTGCCTCCTGCATGCCCCACACTGGGAATCGAGCCTGAAACGCCAGGCATGTGCCCTGACCAGGAATCGAACCTGGATCTCCTGGATCACAGATCAATGCTCAACTACTGACGCCAGCCAGACTATACTACACATTTTTATCTGACTATTTAGACAAAGATGGTAGCATCTCTCTTCCCTGTTGCCCCTTCCACAAGTAAGAGTGGTGGGGAAAGGTCCTTCTCTTCTCCTTCTCATGGTTAAACCCCAATAAACAGAAACAAGGAGAACCAGCCAAGTCTGCTCTTAAGAGAAAGCTCAGAGGACAGACTGACAATTCTATGCAGGCAGTACAAGGAGGAAAGCACTGTCTCTGTAAAAGTTCTGAGATACTCTCCAGGCCAGCCCTGTGTGAGTGAGCCATTATTGATCAAAGCAGAAAGAGCCCGAGGCTGACAGATGGAGTGAGCAGGCCAGGGCAGGCCGGCAGGATGGGCAACTAAGGACAGAGAAAACACGAGGGAAATGGGAGAAAGAGACTGCTGGGACTAGATGAACTCTGCACCATTTGGATTGTCACATAATCCAATCCATGTGAGTACACAAGATTTACAAGTATTTCCAACTTTTGACAGGACACCTTCATGAGGTCTAAAGAAGCTCCTCATAAAAGTAGCTCAACTATAGAATCTTAATTTCCCCAGAAAAGCCAAGGAAGTTGGAGACTAGGAGTGAACAGTTTAAAGACATTTGCCAAACAGAACAACTAAGGAAAATATGTATTTTTCTGAAATGTGTTGGATGAGGGTTTTTCCCAGTGGTATAACTCTAGATGCCATCTGGATAGAGCAATGAGGCTGTAAAGAAATGCATCCTGCACAGATGGAGGAATGTCCAATGTTAAATAACAGGAAAAAGTAACAATTCAGGAGCATTTACAGGTACAGTACAAATTTAATTACCAGGCCCTAGAACAGTACAACCTCTAATTTTAGCTACTTCCTTTGGTTCCTTTCCTGCTGCCCCTTGCCCTGCCCTTTACCAATTTTTTCCCCATAATAAAGATTGTAAGTCACAGCTGTTTTGGAATTCGAAACCCTCTACTCTACTTATTAGATCTACTTTGCCATTGGTTAAGAATAATACATGTGACACCAAGGTTTATCTTTTAATAAAAAGTACATTTAAATTCACTTTTTCTTCAGGTTTTAATAATACCCTTTGAGGTGACTTCTGTTCAACAAAGCCGTATTGGGAATCGCTGACGGAGTGTACATTTGTTGGATATCTTTCTAAATTTCTTCTTCTGGAGGAAATTCTTTCAGAGGAACATTGCTACAGTTCAACCATCCCTTATCTACCATTCCAAAACCCCAAAAGCCCTGAAAATGGAAAGTTTTTCGTAACACAGTTGCCAGCAAAACTCCATCTGACCTGAACTCATTTGATGTCAAAATATGACCTGAACTGGCATAACCTGTTTACAGTTTTCATTTATTTCACAATGTATTATAAATATATTTTTCTGCAGAAATATTAATGTGCTTTATTACCTAATGCTGCCCTAGACCCCATGTTACATACTATATGGTATATCACCATTCTAAGATCTGAAAAAAATCTGAATTCTGAAACACATTTGGCCTTACAAGTTTCAGATTAGAAATCTTGATTCAATAAATATTTGTCAAATCAATACACGAATGAACTAAGGACTTCATGAGTGCATGTTTCACTGTGCTAAACAGCTTTTGAGCAATGGCTATGAGCCCCTTTGCCATCTCATTAAGAGTTTTCTAAGAGAGAGGGGCTCTGCGTCTTTGGCATGGCCAACGGCTCCCTCGGTTTTGGGGTGTGTGTTTTTTGTCATATATAGTGATGGATGAAGGTTGAGGCCTGGCATCCATTGGATTGTTATACCTCATTGTCCACTTAACCACTCACTTCTTCATTCATCCACCAAATATTTATTAAGTGTTACCGCAGGCACTATGCTAGCATAAGAAATACAAAGATAAATGAGACTTACTTCCTGCCCTCTATTTGTGTACAGAGAATAGATTGGTGGTTGCCGGGGGTGGGGGTGGGTGAAATGGGTAAAGGGGTTCAAAATGTACAAACGTCCATTATAAAATAAATAAGTCATGGGGATGTAACGTACAGCATGGTGACTATAGTTAATACTGTATTGCATATTTGAAAGCTGCTAAGAGTAGATCTTAAAAATTCTCATCATGCCTGGCCAGGCGTGGCTCAGCGGTTGAGCGTCGACCTAGGATCCAGGTGATCGGGGTTCGATTCCCAGTCAGGGCACATGCCCGGGTTGTGGGCTGCAGCCCATCAATGACTCTCTCATCACTGCTGTTTCTACCTCTCTCTCTCCCTCTCCTTTCTTGTCTCTGAAATCAATAAAGATATCTTTAAAAAAAAAAAAAGTTCTCATCACAAGAAAAAGAATTTGTAAGTATGTATGGTGACAGATGTTAACTAGACCTACTGTGGTGATTATTTCACAATTATACAAATCAAATCATTTTGTTATACACCTGAAACTAATAGAATATTACATGTCAATTACACCTCAATAAAACAAATTAAAAATTTTTAAGTGGAACTAAAATCATGAGAAAAAATAAAAACTCCTATTTGTAATATTAATACTATAAAAGATGTTAGAAATCTAAAATTATCTTCTCTTATATAAAATAGTCATCCATTGTTTCTAAAAAATATATATATATATTAAATTCTACACTGTGCCAGTCTTAAGGATACAAAAGAGAACAGACTTTGTTGGGGGCAGTAAGGGTAGTGGGGAAGGCTGACACTTAGGAAAATTTGTCCTTTGGCAGCCGTCCTTACATAGGGGGGCGGGGAATGCCAATCTCTAAGAAGGTCAAATGCTTTCCCAAAGGTGGTGATACCTGAGCCAGAGTGGGTGCTTATTTAAGGTATTTGTATAGCCAGAGGAAAGATATTCTCAGGAGAAGGTGCAGCATATGCAAAGGCATTGCGTCTAGAAAAAGCTCGGCCCATAGAGCTAGAATCTGTTTGGAATGGATGTGGTTCAAGATGCATGTGGAAACAGAACATTTTTTACAGTGAAGGAGAGACAGATCATGAGAGGACTATGTTTGAAGCTAAAGAGTATCTGCCAGTTCCTCTAGGCAATGAGGAACACCTGAAGGATTTTAAAGACGCTGAATGACATGATCAGATCCGTACATGAGGATGATTCCTCAGATAGGGAATAGTTTGGAAAAGAACAAAGATAATGAATCTGTTTCTAGCAAGATGCCCTTAGAATATTAAAGTAAGAAATATTTGTCTTGCAGGACTGTCCCTAAGTAAAAGCTGTGAGGCCCTAGGTGAAATCACAAAGAAAGTGGATTTTCACCACCCTTTGCCACTCTCCTTCCCTGTGTCTCACTTCCTCATGGAAGACCTCAGGGACACTGTCATGCCCAAGCTGACCAAGCTGCATTAAGAAAAAATGTGACTGCATTTCTTTTAAATAGAAGGGTAATGGACTTTCTCCTTAAAATAGTTTTTTCAGCAAGGAAAGAGTAGATAACTTATACAATAAAAACATCACTTTCTCCTTCCTTTTTCTTGAGTGCTACATTTTACACACTTTAAAAATAACAGGGCATCCCAAGAACAAAAAAACCCTACGGATTGTTCACACGCAGCCCTCAGCTGTGAATTCTGGTTCAATTTTAAAAATCTAAGTAAAGGCCATATGGCAACCACTCAACCAATCACCTGTCAATTCCTTTTTATAAATATGGAACAAATGAATATTATTAATTCTTGGGTAGAACTCAGAAGCACTGAGAAGGAAATGTATATTTGCACCTTTGATAGGACAGTACTTGACAACAACTACTTTTATTTCTCAGTCTGAAAACTCTCTCTAGCCTGTTAATTGGCTTCAAAAGGATGGGATGTGATTGACAGGGTCTCTCATGTCTCTTAGTGTGGCTACAGTCACATGGGTCTAAACAAGGTAAGGACAGGGATATAGTTTGATCTAACATGGTCTTCTGAATTAGCTCCTTCATCCACGTACCATTTGGCGCCACCGAAAATAAAGTTAGAATGTTGCCTTCTTTAGGTGCCCTCTTTTAAAATTAAGATACCTTGTAATGAATCCCATGTGAAGCCTCATCCAGTTAGTGACTTTGATTCACACAGATAACTTGGAAGAGACTAGAATCTAAACCTTGATTTCTGATTTTCTATTCATCTGCACACTTCCTATTGCCTGATTATAATCTCATCAAGAAGCCTGAATAGGAAGGTGCTTTAAGACGAAGTTATACAAAAATGCTCAGATGAGAAAATGTTTATTGAGTGCCTTGTTGAATGATAAGCACTACTTGACATGGCCCTCACCCTCACAGACCTTAAAGGAAAAAAAATATATCAATGGCGTGAACATAATTCTTTATCTGAGCTCCAGTTGGAAATCACTCACTACTCCATGGGTAACGTGAAAAGCTCATGCAGCTCACCAAACCTCAGTCCCCTTATCTGCAAAAACAAAACAATAAAATAAACTCTTCCTCATTCACTTTTCAGGATGATTGCATAGTTTAAACCAGGGTTGGCTCACCTGATCTGGCCCACAACCTGATTTTGTAAATAAAGCTTTATTGGAACACCACCAAACTCATTTGTTTATGTACTGCCTATGGCTGCTTTCATGAAGAATCAAGATCAGATATCCAGTAAAGCATAAAATATTCACTATCTGCTCCTCTATAGAAAAAGTTTGCCAACATCTCATTTAGATAATTGCTATATATGTGCAGAAATTTGCAGTATTGGTCATATATTTTATATCTGGTGCAGGAATAGACCTCAGGCTTGGTAGAGGACCTGCCCTACTAGAATATGAAACACCTAGAATATTAACCTTGGATTGGCCCAGTTGCATGATTAAACACTCAGGCACAGTCAGTGTCATTACCCTCTACCTGCTGAGTCTCCAAATCATCTGAGAGGGACCAAGAAGGCATCATAAGTAAATAGTTAAGCTGGAAACAGTAGGGTATTATAGAATCTGATGAGACCTTTCCCATAGGCTGTGTATCCTATGGGACCAAAGGGGCAAATACTTTAGACTAGACTGAGAACATGTTTCTAAGGTGTTTGCCCTGAGAAGTCCTCTGTGTGCATCTATGTCCAGATAAATGTTTTCTTTTAAAACTGAGATATAATAAAGTACACAATTTTAAGTATAATGTTTATCAGTACATGTTTATCTATGTATATAACTGAGTAACAAATACCTAGATCCAGGTATAAAGCATTTCCAACACCCAGAAGGCTGCTTGGAGCCTCATTCAGTTGATAACTCCCCCCAAAAAAACAAACATTCTGATATTCTGTATCATCATAAATTAGTTATGTATGGTTTTTAAACATCATATAAATGGAATCAGACAGTATATACCCTGGTTTATTTTGCTGTGGACAAGGCACATGAATTAAAGATCAGTCATTCCTTTTCTTGGCTGGGAAGGCAGTCAAAACAACACAAGAACAGAACAAGAGTTGGGGTAGCCATCCCATGCCTACCTAGACCTGGTACGTATTGGTTAAAGGTAGAATCCCACCAGCGCTCCTAAGCCCATGTAAAGACCAGCTAGTCGCAGTTTTCAAAGGGCAAATATTGTTTTGCTCCCTCATAGCTAAAGGCCATAGGAGAAGACTCTCCCCTATAATCCAATGTTTGCAGCACCCTAAGCAGTCTGCCCTCTAAGATCCCCACAGATTTGCCAAAGGCCTGCGCCTCAACTTAGACCCTGGTGCCTGCACCTCTGCCTCTAGAAAAACATAATCACATGTATAAAAGCAGCCTCTTGCATATGGACAAAGATGCCAAAAGTTGCAGCAACTCACCAACAATGAAAATTGAGTATGTTTAGTATCTTGCACAGAATCACCCCCACTAAAGGCTCCTGTCAGGCCAGAACCTCAAGCCTCACTCTCACAAGCTGCACTTCTTGTTAACGTCCTAAGACTAAACCCATTGGCTCAGGGATGTGTGGGTCTATAAGGTGGTCTGATAACTGGAACCCTCCTCCACACTGAGTTCTAAACCAATTGGGAAATGAGACAAAAGAGTTCGCTGAAGGAGAGCCAAAATATCCTGTATTCCTGATAAGGTCTAGGTTGATGGACATAGATCACATCTGCAGGCAAATAGACTTCATAATACCAAACCCTAGAAAGAGACATTCACCAATCCAGTCACACAAAACTTCATCATCTCCAGCCTGTCCTGACAGCACAGAAAAGCTGAGGAGAATCTTGGCTCCCTGTGGGCAGCTTTCTTCCCTGAGGCAGGGGAGAGGAAGAAGCTGAGTTACACGTGCCCCATTTCTCCTTCCAAATGCCCAAAGAGATTAAATCATTCTTCTGCCCTGGGAGAAGTGAATAAGAGAGTGGAAAGAAGCTACAAGTTTTATAATGAGTGGAGTTTCCTCCACAGAGCAGGAAACATCAGAAAAGGGAAATAAGTATTCCTTCAACAGAAATGTGAACTATCAAGCAATAAGATAATACACTATTAATAAATATTAACAGTTTAAAATATTGACCCATACTTAAAACATGGAGTAAATATTAATCAGAATATTTTACTAACTAATTGAAAACCCCTTTTACTGACCATAAGCAATAAGAAGTTTTTAATTTTTACAAATGGCTTTAGGGGTCAGAACAACAATATAGCTTACAAACGGCGTCTGTATTTTAAATAGGATAAACTCATTTTCTGGATCCACTTTAAAAACAAGTATTTTTTTTAAAAAAAACTAACTACTATAAAACAGTAGGTAGAGATCTCTTCATGGGAGAAGTCAAAGAGTCAAACTTTACTATTTAAATCTTTTCATCACCAATTATTATTTATTACCTTCTCTTTAGATATTTTCATCACCAATTATTATGGGCCACAAATAGAACAAGCTATATCTAATCAAAATGTCCTTTGGGCTTTGGCCAGTGTTCTCAGTGGTTAGAGCATCAGCCCTTGCACTGAAGGGTCCAGAGTCAATTCCTGGTCAAGTGCTTGTACCTGGGTTGCAGCCTCTATCCTGGCCCCAGGTCAGGGCACATGCCTGAGGCAAACAATGGACGTGTCTCTCTCATATCAATGTTTCTCTCTCTCTCTCTCCAACCCTCACTTCCACGCTCTCTAAAAAATCATGGAAAAAATATCCCTGGGTGAGAATTAACAACAACAACAACAAAAATATCCTTTGGAGCAGAGAGCTATTTCGACAAGTCTGCACTCTTTATTACAGTCTAGCCAAAGCAGATTTAACCGTCCCTAGACGTGATTATACAGTCCCTAGGACATTACTTCACATCATGGATAATGATTATTCAAATGATATTTATAAGACACAAATTACCTTTGTTCAAGAGCAATCTCAAAAAGCAGATTTTAAGAACAAACAAGAGGGAAAAAAATGCCAAAATATTTTAAATGATGAATAAAATACGTTGTTGTTTTTTTCAAAACTGAAAACTAGAAAATTGCTTTCTCCATGTGAGGTACTACATAAAAATGATATAATGATCACATTTTAAATTTCACAGCTAAGTTAGCAAAGTCAATTAAATCTTGCATGTTATAAACTGCATTTTCTAAACTAGGAGCAAAAATATAAATAGCAGTTGTGGTGAAGTTTTGTTCTACCACCATGAACAAAATAAGCCAGTCAGAGAAAGACAAGTATCACATGATCTCACTCATATGTGGAATCTAATGAACAAAATAAACTAATGAACAAAATAGACCCAGAGACATAGAAGCATGGAACAGACTGAGGGATCTCAGAGGGAAGGGAAGGGGAGGGGAGGGGAGTGGGTGGGGAGAGATTAACCAAATTTATATGCCTATATGCATAACCCATGGACAGGGACAATAGTGTGGGGAAGGCCTGGGGCAGGGGTGGGGTGGAGGGGAGCAATGGGAGAAAAAAGGGGAAAATCTGTAACACTTTCAACAATAAAAATAAATTTAAAAAACAAAAGAATCTTAAAAGGTATTATAACTCACTACCAACAGAGAAACTGGAAGTGGCTCTTCACCTCTCCTCAAGTAAACCGCAGAGGCTCCCACAGGGTTGGCGTCTCACTTGCTGTCGGTGAACAAGGCGCCCCCTCTAGCTGGGGCCCAGATTTATAGCTGGGCACCAGGGCATTAGCGAGATTATCACAACACCTTTCTAGTGTTCTGCCCCCAGCCATCTCGCAGATGCTCTTGGGTTTAATTCATTGCAGGGTTCCTGGCGGGTACAAAACACCGTGTTTCAGAATCTAAAATCTCTTAAGGCCAGGCTATGCTGGTTCAAACCTGGCTTTGCTCAGGTGTCTCAGGAGCATTATTTAATTTATCTTTGCCTCAGTTGTTTGTTTTTTTGTGTGTGTGTTTTTTAATCTGTAATAGGCAGGTGGTGCCAACTTCGGCAGCCCCAGGCTCCCTACCACACACACACCATTTACCTGCAGTTTCAAAAATACTAAATGGAAATTCCAGAAATAAACACCTCAAGTTTTAAATTGTTGGCCATTCTGAGCAGCGTGATGAAATCTCTCGAGTGCTGCTCCTTCCCGCAGCGGTGACTCATCCCCTTGCAAGCCTCTTTACGCTCTATAGCTCCCCAACCCACAGTCACTTAGTAGTCGCCTTGGTTACCAGACCCATGCAGGGTATCTCAGTGCCTGTGTTCAAGTCACCCTTAAAGTAGCCTAACACAGTCACAATGCCCACGTCATTCGCCCCGCTCCGTCTCATCCGAAGGCGGTGCGTCATCACAAGAAGAAAGGTGGGCACAGCACAGCACGGTAAGATATTTTGAGAGAGACCACATTCACAGAACTTTCATTACAGTATATTGTTATAATTGTGAATCTCTTTTTATTATTAGTTATTTTTAATATCTTACTATACTTAATTTATAAATTAAATTTCATCATAGGTAGGCATGCATAGGAAAAAATATAATATATTTAGGGTTCTGTATTATCCACAGTTCCAGGCATCCACTGGGGTCTTGGAACGTATCCCCCACAGATAAAGGGGGACTACTGTACCAAAAACATCTCATTAGTCCATCCCTTTTACCTTTGCCCTATGCCACTACCTTAGGGCATGCCCTCGTCATGTCTTAGCTATTTTCTCCTCTCAAGTTCGTTCTATACACCATGCTAGAGAGATATTTCTAAAATGTAAATCTGCCCGCAATTTCTTTGCTGCTAATACTTCAGTAAATACAACGTGGGGTATTTTCCCACATCATTTCTGGCCTCCAAATTACCATTTCCTTAGTTCTTGAACCATTCAATTTTGTGAGACATTAATGTTCCATGGTCAGGAGACCGCAAACTCTGGCTCCAACTCTGCCACTAACCAGCTGTGTGTGACTCAGAGTGGCGTCACAGTCCCCCTGGCCCCAGGGTCCTCCTCAGTAACATGAAGTCATGCGATTAAGTCATCTTCAAATCCCTTTCAGCTCTTTGACTTGGCGGAACCAGTAGAGCAGAGAAAGTCAGATTTAGTTTTGAGTCTTGGCTTTGCCAATTCTCAGCTGTGTGGCTTTGTGTCTGTGATTAAACCTCTCTGTACCATTAGTGTCGTCACAAATAATATGGTGGTATATAACCATATTATATAAAATATGGAGAAATATAATGGAGTTCTTCCAGTATAGAATGTGGAAAGATAACAATATCTTCTAAATTGAGTTCTTTAACAAAATAAACTGGTGAACAAAAGAGATCCAGAGACATAGAAGCATGGAACAAGCTGACAAATCTCAGAGGGAAGGTGGGGGTGGGAAGAGATTAATCAAAGAACTTATATGTATAGAGTATATGCATAACCCATGGACACGGACAATACTGTGGGGAAGGCCTGGCTTGGGGGGTTAGGGGGAGCAGAAGGGGTCAGTGGGGGGAAAAAGAGGACATCTGTAATACTTTTAGCAATAAAGATAACATTTAAAAATATATAAATAAATAGAGTTCTTTAGAAGATGAAATTAGTTATATGATAATAATTATTTATACTCTGATTTCTCTTTTCAGTCAAACCTTGTTTGCTGTAAAATTGATTTTCTGCCTTGTGGATTATCTGAGAAAATTGGGGGCTTTATAGTCATTCCTACCACACAATTAAGCATCAGTTACCAGCAGAAATATTAAGTTAATAACATAGTGTGGAAAACATGAAGTGCTGTGAAAGAGTATATGCTTATTTGTGGGGGTGGGACTCTTACTAATTCCCTAAACCTGATAAAAATCATTTTTGATTTTCTGTTATTTTAGATTACCCATGCCTTTATCTCTTTATTTTGTTGTAAACAATTAAATGTTGACTAGCATGTCTAATTGCCAAAGTTACTATATCAGGAATGATTCATGCTTCCAGCATTTATTGTGGGTGCCAAGCTTCATTCTGGGCATGTAAAATAAATAAGTCTGTGCCCTCAGAGAGCTCATAGCCTAGAATGATGGCAGTCATGGTATATAATTATGAAAAGCATAGTTCTTTTCAAAGACTTGAAAATGGTATTAAAAGCTGAAAATACAATTTTCATATCTACGGGAAAGATGCACAAGGGAGTTTGAACTAAGTAATATCAAAATCCCTTCTAACTTTAAATTTTCATTTTGTAATTCACCCTACCTATCAAAGGTCAAAAAATAACCTCAAAATCTGGAGCAGAGTAAACTGATCTTAAAAGTCACTAACAGGCTTTCCTGAAAGCTGCTATTGGAAAAATACATTTTATTAGCTCTTCTGGGGGAACAAGGAGAGAAAGATATTATGCACATACAACAGGCTTCTAAGCAGAAATGGCCTTCATTTGGAAGGATTGCATTTATTGATTGACATTGGGAGGTTTAAGAGCACTCTGAAGGGCCCATCAACACCTTTCTCCTTGACCTACGTTAATCACAACTCCAGGGCCTTCTTGAATGCAAGCTTGATTCTTAATTGTTCTTATCCTGCAGAGTTAACACTTTAGGAGGAGGTAACTTTTTTTATGTGGGTTCTGTAAATTTACCTTATTAATACCACTTAGCAAGAAATTAAGTAAGACTTATAAGGACTCTGTTTCATGATAGAAAATTATCCCTTAAGGAATTGAGGAGTTTAGTCATTCTGAGCAATAATACATATGTGTGTATGCATATCCATATCTCTATTTATATCTACATATATATACTATTTATATATAGATATCTACACATAGATATGTATACATGTATTTATTATTTGCTATAATGCTATGTTATTCATAAGTTATAAATACAAATTCTTCTAATATCAGTTAAACTTGAATTCTAAAAATGTTACTGAAAAATTCTAGCAGCAGGGGTAATTATTACTATTTTACAGATCACAAAACTGAGGTCAGAAAGGATAGAAAATTTGTCCAAGGTCACCACCTTACAGAGTAAAGTCTCATAACTTAGGTCTGTCTAGCTCCAGAGCTCCTCCCTTCTCCACTCTACCAAACTGCTCTGCCCACAGAGCGTACAGATTACATAACATGTCATTCTATCTGTTTGCATAAAAAGCCAGGCCCTGGTGCAAAGTCATGCATAGAGTGGGCCAATCATTCATTCATTTATTCATTCATTGAAAATTAGTTTTAATGAGTGCCTGCCATAAGCTAGGCACTAGGTAAAAGGGTGAATAAAAGAGAAAGAAAGACCTTATCCTCTGGAGTGTACATTGCAGAGGGGTCGTTAGGCACTGAACCAGAAAACAGTGAACACAATATTTTCAATTAGTGGTGAGTGCCTTGAAGAAACCCGAAGGAGATGATGTGATGGAAATTACTTAGGTTGGTCAGGAAAGGCCTTTCTGAGAGGGTGGCATCTGAGCTAACACCTAAATAATGAGTCAAACACTTGAAGATGTGAGGGACAGAAAACTGACAGTGTAAAAACCCCAAGGTTGGAGATGGCCTGGTCTGGCCCATGTGGCAGGACTGTAGTGACCTGGAGGGAGAGAGAGGGAGTAGATGTAATCAGAGGAGGGTCAGGGGCCTGCCTTGTAGGCATAGTAAGGAGTTTACGATGGGAAGCCACTGGAGAGTTGGGAGGGAAGCCATGGAAGCCATGATCTGATTTCTATATTTAAAAGATCACTCTTTTATTAGAGAATGAATTGTGGGGCAAGAGTGAAAACACAAGAGCAGTTAGTAGGTTGTTGCAAAAATCTAAGCTGGAGCTGACAGTGTACAGATGTGAGATGTATTTTGAAGATGGAACTAATAGGGCTTGATTGACACTGAGGAATGGGAGAGAGAGAACAAGGACTCCTTGGTTTGAGGCTAAAGTAATTGGATGGACGGTGGGGCCATCTGAAGTGGGGTAGAGTGGAGGTGGGGAAGCAGAGATTCTATATGGGAAATACTAAGTTTGAAATGTCTTTTAGCTCTCCAAGCAGACATGTTAAAAGCTCAGTGAAGGGGTTCCACTAAGAGGTCTTGACGTCATTGGCTTTTAATGGGTTTTTTAATTGCAAAATTTCTTGGAGTGTGTACAGAGAGAAGAGATGAGAGAATCAGGCCCAAGATCTTCAGGTTTTATTAGGTTTACCACCTTCCTCAAGGAATTTCCTGTTTGTTTCTGACTCATACTAAGTTCTTCACATTTGAAAGCCACAGAGCATACCATTTGTCATTTAACATTAAACACATTTCTTCTACATCTTGATCCAATAATAGCATAGAATTCCATTGTAATTCCAATGCCTCAGTGTTTTCACCATTTCACATTCTTTAAATAATTCTGTAACATTATATTAGTTGAGGAAAAGTAAAACCCATACCTGAAAGTGTATTCCTCCTAGTTTTCTCTTCTCAAGTAAGTGAGCTCATCACCTGTCAAACACACTGTCTTTATCTCTGTATGTGCTCTATTTACATTTTGTGGCCGAGCCTCCTGGCCAGATGCTAGCGCCTCTCACCTCTTTCTCCACATTCAGATGCAAACATGAAGAAGCATGATGTCATTTTGAGTATACGGGTGTAGTAAAATAAATTAGACTTATGGTAGCTATGCCATTTTCTTAGAAGATGTGTTGTGATCAAGAGGAAATTTAGAATGTGCATTCAACACACTTCGGGATTTTTAAAAATAACTAGATGGTAATAGGCAAAGGATTTTATATTATACTCTGGACAACTATGTACACTAGGACTTATCTCCTTGATACTGTCCTTTACTTCACCATTATATTATAAGCAACTTGAGATCAGGGCAGGGACATACCTGTCTTTGTATCCCTTGCTTTCATTCATTCGTTCTTTCATTTACTATACTGACAACTACTAAAGACCTACCATGTGATGGATACATAAGACTGGTCCCTGAGGAGTTTACTGTCTAATGTGGAGCCCAGGGAAATGAAAAGATCTTGTGTTCAATGCCATCTAATGGGTGTTGTGATGGTGCCGTGGCCAGGGTATTGTGAAGCTCTTAGACAGGGAGGTCAAAGCAGACTCACAGATGCAGCTTAAGCTGGAGGGCTCCTCAACTGTACCAAACACTTCCAAGCCTGTGGTAATGTGTTCACATGGTCATAAGTCTTTGTAAATTGGGGGGGGGGGGGGGGGGGGCGGGGCGGTAACAGATACTTTTGTATTCTTTGTCATAAAGAGGAGTGCTAACATTGCATATGTTTCATGCCCCACAAAACCTGAATCTTCCCCAAAGAACAGCTCATGGAACTCTTCCAGAAGGAAATGACGCAAGGCTGGATCATGATGAAGATGGGTCCCAGAGAGGAGGAGTCAGGGTGGATGGAGGCAAAGTAGGGAGGGGCATATGGAGGAATTCCTGGCATAGGAATATTCCTGGTGTAGAATACAGCATATGCAAAGGCCTGGAGATGAGAGCACAAGATCAGAGAGCTGATATATGCCAGTATTTGACTGTGGCTGTGGCATAGGCTTCAGGATGACAACTTGATGTAAGGCTAGAAAGGTAAGGGCTTAGATGGTGAAGGGCTTTGCATACTAAGGAGTTTGGATTTTATTCTGAGGCTTCAGTGAAGATCTTAAACAGGAGAGGAACTTAATTATGTTATGTGTTAGAAGGATGACTCTGGCAGCAGATTGGAAATAGGTTGAAAGGGAGTAAAAATGGAGAGCTGTCGTGAATTGGAGGAGGTTTTTGAGTTAGACTGAAAGGAATGACACAGTTCTCTGTTTGGACTAAGTCGTGAGAGAGTGATTCATTGTGAATTTTTAAAAATTATATATGTTGTTTTCTTGATGGGTGTGAGGGAGACAGATATGTGTTCCAAACTAAAAATGGGGGTTTCCAAATTCAGATATCTAGTAAGAAGCAGTACATAGAATTGTGGAGGTTAGAAGATAACTGTGCTAGGGGAAATATAATATGGGAGCCATGGTCACATGGATGGCTTTGAAATCATAGGAGTAGATATCTTAGCAAGGGGACAGTGTAAATCTGGGGCCATCAAACTTGGACCTTCAGATCAGGTCTCGCTCACTGCCTGTTTTGTGAATAAAGTTTTATAAGAACACAGCCATGCCTGTTTGTTTACATAGTGTCTCTGATTGCTTTCATACTACAACAACAAAGTTGAGTTGTCGCAACAGAGACCCAAAAGACCCTGGGTTTGATCCCCAATCAGGGCGCATGTTGGGGGCAGCCAATAGATGTATCTCTGAAAGGGAAAGTTACATCAGCTTCTTGAGCAGTTGTTGCTAAAATAGCTTTCCCATTACATTCACTTACATGTTAAACACTAGTGCTTAATAGTGACCCAGGGAACTTTACTTTCTGTTGCTGAAAGTTCTTTCAACTCTGTAGGTTTCCAGCACTTGGGCTGAAATGAAATATGTTTTAATGTAACCAAAAAACATAAACAAAGTTTAAAACAATTTAAACTGAAGTGTGACCCAGAGAAATGAGTCTTTTACTATTCCCAAAGATCTGACACAAGATATAAACTATTTCTAGAACATCGTTTCCTATAAAGCAGCCCACTCAAAAACACATACTATTAGCAGAAGTGTTAAATAAAGTTCTTGTGGCAAGAGGGAAACATGAAGTGTGGCCTTCCTATGTCACTAGAACAAAGGTTCTATTACTAGAACCTAGTAAATATGTGGAAAACTTATCAGTCAATGTATTCATTCATACCTTGATCTGAATTGCCCAAAATATAATATGTGTCAGGGTATGGGTTTTTAATTTGTTTCTATTGTGGCATAAAACACATAAAATAAAACTTACCATCTTAACCATTTTTAAGTGTTCAATAGAACTTTTTCATCTTGCAAAACGGAAACTCTATTCACATTAAACAACAACTGCCCATTTCCCCCTCCCCTACTCCCTGGCAACCACCACTTTACTCTGTTACCTTGTCTTTGACTGCATTAGATACCCCATGAAAGTGGAATCATATATTTGTCTTTTTGTAACTGGCTTATTTCACTTAGCATATGTCCTTAAGGTTCATTGAGGGTATAGTATGTCAGAATTTTCTTCCTTTTTAAGGCTGAATAATATTAATGCTTATGCTTTGGTGGACATTTAGGTTTCCATATCTTGACTATTGTGAATAGAGCTGCAATGAACATGGGAAGTGCTAATATTTTTTCAAAATCCTGCTTTCAATTCTCTTAGTTAAATACCCAGGAATGGGATTGCTGGATCATGTTAGTTCTATTTTTAATCTTTTAAGGAACTTCCACACTGTCTTCCATAGGGTATGGGTTTTAATACTTTTCTCCAATCATCCCTCTGAAGAACTGAGATCTATAATTTTCATTGAATGAAGAAGAATTAGACCCAATTCTGAAAGGAAACATGGTAAGAGAACCAAAAAACTAAATCTAAGACAGTGACCCTTAAATTCCTAGCCCCACTCCCAAAGATTCTGATTCATGATATTCATGACTCTGATGCAGACCAGGTTTGGGAACCATGGGTCTAGGATATTACTAAGACCTTTGTCACAGCAGACAGTTTCACAGCTACAACAGGCACAGGCCAGGTGAGGCAGAGGTTAGGCAAGGTGAGGTCAGGAATAGGCCTGACACGCAGAACAGAATTTTCTTCAAAGGTAGTAGTCATTGGCTCGTTTTTTGACAAAATGGCAAGCAGAGCAGCAAAGCCACTAGGATCAGATCTACGTGGTCAGCAAGTCCAGCACCCTGGATAGCTCCCTGTTGGCAAAATGGATTGGAGCCCAAGGTCTTTTTTTCAGAATAAGAGAATTTACAAAATAGCCTCCACCTGGTAAAAGTCCCACACACAGTGCCAGATACAGTTCCTGTAGCAAGAGAGAACTGTGTTTATTCCACTGCCACTGTAGATCTCCCTACAAAACGGGAAGGACTCATAGGATCCCCGTGGTGGCCATGCCTCTGGGAATTAAACGGGTTAGTTTAGGTGGCAGAGTGCATGGGAAATTTATCTTCGCAGGGTGTATCAGTCCTAGGTGAATGCCAGGCTCTGCCAGATTGTCCCTCTGATTACTTTTAACACTGTCAGTAATACTGAAAACAGCGGCTAACTGAAGAATGCGTATAGATAAATTGATACCTAGATACTTTAACTGAAGACAGCGATTGATTGTGTCCAATGACAACTTCATTTTAAAGGCAGGCCTCTAACTAAATGAAGGCGACCGTGGTGTTGAAAAGACTCAATGAAATAGAAAGGCTATTTCACTATCCTTTCACACACACACACACACGTTACTGTTTTAAAGGGTCATTGGTACAAAAATCCAAGAAGCAGCAATGGTTTTCTAAACAAATGGGTTATCTCAGAATCCAAAGCCTTAAATACAAATGTGTTATAGAGCAAAGATATTCACAATAATGAGTCAGACATGACTTTTTGTGTCATTTTTGTTCTTCTGACAAATTTTAACTCAACCTGCAACCAGCAGGCTCTGTGTTAAGTCCTGGAATGGGATCATTCGTAGTCAGCGCTGATAAACCTGGAAGTTTTCATGAAGTCTCTCAAGTAATAATTGCTATATAGACTTTAACTTGGGGAGAGTGAATTGATCCCTTTAAGGGCGTTTAGTTTAAACTGAGTGGCAACTTTCCCAGGTAATTACGGTGTAAAACAAGTCTCAAAAAGACGTGGGAGAAAAAGATGCATTTCTTTCATCTCTAACAAAAAATGTGATGAATAAACGGACCAGTCAGAAGCAGCTTATTCTCTTAGTCATGCCTTCATGTTCTTCCCCTTCCATTGTCCCATTAAAGCAAAAGCCCGGAGTATCCAATTGCCTTGGGGTTTGCCCCAAGTGGAACAAATTAAAATAAACAGGGGAAAACATAATCTTTTGCCTCTGTTTTTTTGTTTGTTTGTTTGTTTGTTTATATTGACCCAGAATGACCATCACCTGGTGTGATTAGATGAAACTGAGTGATCATACTGGTGGGAACTGTCCCCACCCTGCCTGAAACACGCACTGATATACATGCCATCGGTGACAGTAGAGGCGCTGAGCTCCAGTTGCCAAGGAGAACCAGTCTTTCTCTGCTGCCCATGAAGTTGTGGGCAAGGGGTGGAAAGGACTCAGGCTTGCTGTAAAGGAATAACTTGGAAAAGGTCGTCTTTTGTCGTCATAACTGATTTATATATTCTATCATATATATATCAGCACTCATTGATTTACTCACTTGAACAGCATTGGGGCCGTTGGTTTATTTACTATTTAGATATGGCATTTAAAGCCAATTTTATAATTAACTTCCTCAATTACTTACACATCTCAATTACTACTCAGTGATGAGACTTATTTTTAAATGTTCTTTAGGGTTGCAAAGCTGTTTCCAAGGTAGTTATGTTGAATTTGATCACCATATCCAAACCGTTTCCATGAATGCGGTTAACATAACTATGGGCTGGTTTTAAGCGAAAACCATCATCTCACAGCAGAGTGGTCCTCGAACACTTGCATCAAAATCACCCAGGATGCTCATTACACATGCAGACTCATGGCTGTAGCTCCAAATAAGAAATCAGTGTTCCTGAGGAGGAGCCTGAGAAGCCGCATATTTGGAGAGCTCCCCAGGTGATGATATGCACAGTAATTGAGACCCACAGGTATGCAGGCTGGAATCCACTGCGCTCCTCCTCATTTCACTACTTGTCTGATTCAATAGCACTAACTGAAGAAAAATGTTTTTATTTAAAGTTTGGTAGCCTTGATTCTTTATTTACTTATTCAACAATAGGTCATTGCACAAACGCTATGAACAAGGCACTCGACTGGTCTCTGGAGAAACATCGGTGCACAAGACAGAACTATTCTCTCAAAGCATGGAGCTGATTCCATCAGGGAAGACAACTGACAAATAATTTCATAAGTAATTGCTCAGTTACAATTTTGACAGGTGCTACTAAGGAGAAATGAAAGCTATTAATACCAAGGTGAGCTGACTCAGTCTGAGGGCTCAGAGTGGTCGCCTTGGGGAAGGGATGCTCAAACAGGGGTCTGAAGACTCAGTGGCGCAGAGTGGTCTAGAAGGAGCATCCCAGGTGCAGGAACCCTGTGTCGGGGCTCTAAGGAAGGAAGGACTAGAGGGAAGAACTAGAGCAGTAACAGTGCAGCTGCCAGAGCAGGCAAGGGCCAGGTGAGTCCAGCCTTTTTAGTCCTGTTGAGGATTTGGGATTTTAATCTAAGATCAATAGGAGAATTTTTTTTTTTGGTAATCCTCACCTGAGGATATTATTTCCATTGATTTTTTTAGAGCAAATGGGGGGGGGGGAGAGACATTGATGTGAGAGAGACACATCTATTGGTTGCCTCCCACACGTGCCCTGACCCAGGTTGGGGTTCAAACCTGCAACACAGGTATGTGCCCTTGACAGTGAATTGAAAGCATGACCTTTCAGTGATCAGGAGGATGCTCCAACCACTGAACCACACCAGCCAGGGCGAGAATTTTAACTACTCCTGTTTTATCGGTGAATTCTGCAGATGTATACTGAGGAAGAACTGTAACAATTAAAACACGGTGAAGGCTCAGGCAGGGTTTTGCCCAATGACCATGGGGCAGGAATAGAAGCTATGCAGTGGAAATAAAGCTTACAATGAAGGTGTTCAAATTATGTCCAGGGAAGGGAGGGCCCTGGAACATGATAAGGACCTTAAAATCTTGGCAACCTAATTTTACTAACTTTAAAATAGCTCTGGCAACATAAAAGTGCCCTTTATAACCAGTGATAGTCATTCATGAGGGAAAAAAAAACTGAAAACACAAATGGGCATCCAACTTGTTCATTCCATCCCATGTCACTGGACCTTATGTGGTTTGTAGCTGTAGTCCTTTGTCTCTGAAAGAGAAGTTAGATTTGGTTGGGGCCCTTTCCCTGGCTGGGAGCACAACCCCTGTTGATACGCAAACTGTAATCACCGTGGAGTTGAGGAAGACAGCACTCAAATCCTAGAAGCTATTATTCTGCAAAGTTAAACACAGGTTTAAGTTAAAAGAAATTGTGTTATTTTAAAAGAATCATCAACCACTATTTTAGTCAAAAGCACACAGTGAGTTGTTGGAGTAACTAGAAAGAAGCTTCAAAGGAAACATGGAATGAAATCATTTTGAAACTTCTAATCTGTAATGGGTCAGTCTCTCTTTTTATCCTGGGCTATAATAAACAACAAAGCCCTTTACTCTCCTCCCTCAGCACAGCAATAATGTGGTTTGAAACTTTGATTTGGATTACATGCTGTACTAGTTGTACTCTGAAAACCCGGCCAGCTATTATTGAGATTCTCTACTGTGTGAAAAGTATTTACAGAAATCAGACTTCAGAAACAAACTTTATTTATTTGAACACCACTAAATCAAAATCTGTGAGACCAATCTGATCTGAGATTTACATTTAATGTGAGGATAATCAAAAGTTTAGTGAGCAAATTTCTAACATAAACAAGATTAAAAGAAAAAAATGTGCAAAAAATTTCTTAAAATATAGACAGGTTCAAGAGAAGTCACTGTAAAAACAGTTAATATACTATTTGTGCCCAGCTAGAATGGCTCACTTGGTTGAGCATCAACCTATGATCCAGGAGATCACAGGTTCAATTCCCGGTCAGGGCACATGCCCAGGTTTCGGACTCGATTCCCAGTAGGGGGTGTGCAGGAGGCAGTCAATCAATGACTCTCTCTCATTATTGATGTTTCTATCTCTCTCTCCCTCTCCTTTCCTCTCTCTGAAATTAAAAAAAAAACAGATTTTAAAAATATATATATACATATATATACTATTCATGAGTGTCATCTATTTACAATAGGGCCAATGAAACCTCTAATCAAGTTCCTCAGTATATAGCAAGTTTTTTTCTGAGAAAATATAGCAAGTTTATCTTATAGCCATAGTTAGGTAATTAATTATTCTGATTAATTAAATATATATTAATTAGTATGTAAATAATTATACATTGCTGTATATGAATTAACTATATAAAATATATTGCTATATAAAAATTATTTACATATTACTTATATGTTACTATATAATTAATTGTGTATTAATTAAATACATCTGTATAGACCTGCTATGTATTCTACAAATTGCCAGTTCTTAAAAACTGGATAGCAGAAATATATTATTTCCAGAAAACTAGCTAAATATAATTGAACCTTTTTTTGGTTTATGTTTTAAATTTACATGCAGTACAATTTTTGATGTCCATTTATTTCCATGAGCTATAACATGCATAGATTCTTGTAATCACCATCACACACAGGATGCAGAACCACTCCAACGCCTCAAAGAATTCCTTCCTGTTGACCCTTTGCAGTCAGGCAGTCTCCCTACCCCCAACTTCTGGTGACTATTGATCTGTTCCATACCTGAATAGCCTTGCCTTTTTTCAGAATGTTATATAAATGTTATATAAATATAGTATATAATCTTTTGAACCTGGCTTTTTTCACTTAGCACAATTCCTTTGTGACTCATCCTTCTTTTGATGATTGGTTCAAATGCCTTCTTTTGACGATTCCCTAAGGAGTACTTCACAGCCCTCATGCCATTGATGCAAACAACATTCTTATATACAAAGAGACAAACATGTAGAAACTGCAGGATATTGTGTAGTTAGCCATGCGGTACACCTTTCGTGTTCTTTATGTGAATAACATCTCCATATCAACTAGCTTGTTTACTGTTTGTTTCTTTCTAATAAAAGTGCCACACAGAAAAACAATGGTAGTTATTTGACTGGGTATCACTCCTCTGCTCAACAATCTTCAAGGTTTTTCCATTGCCTATCAACTTAAGTCCAAACTCCTCCTGAACCAAGGCTCTCTCAGGGCATTTTTTCCATCTTATCTCCACCAACGCCCTCAAGTCACTTACTTTCCAGCCAGTCTGGGCTCTTCATCCATCTCTGATACACTCCTAAGGTTTGCAACATTGTGCCTACTCACCCTTCAAGGGCAAGTTCAAATGCCACCTTGCCATGCAGTCTTTCCTAATTCCTCTCTTTCTTTCCTCAAGTATCACCTCAAAGGGTGTTTAATCTCCCTTTCATACAGCATGTTTGAATACCTCTCTACATCCTGCCTTGGGATGAAGGAATCCGTACCTGTCTTATCCCTTCCTACTTCCTTTCCCTCGCCTGCCCACTGGACTGTGTGCTCCGTCAGGGAAAGACACGTCTTTCTCATCTTTGTAAAAACATAGGGCGCCCAGCACAACATCTTCAACTCTTACTAAAGGGTCATATAGCAAATTAAAGTCTGGCTTTGGAAGACACAAGAGAGAAAAGAGCAGACATCTAAGAACTGACTGAAAAAGTGACAGTGTGACTATCCTGCCACTGGAAAAACAGTCTGCAGCATATTCCCGATGCAAACATGTGACGGCAATTTCTGGACAAAAATTTTACACTTGTAAAAATTTGTTTGTAGCCTACTGTTATTATATCTTATATTGAATAGGAGGACTGTATATTTAAGATTCCTAATCTCCTTACAAGCCACCTGTGCCATATTAATGAAACAAAACAGTTTTTCTCACCTGAGAATCAAAACAATGGGCTACACTTTAGCTTCAAAAACATCACTTAAGAGTTGGTTGCCCATAAGGCAGTGAGTCATCACCCTCTCATGGTTACTCATGTGATTGCTCTGCCTCCCTGAAGTGGTTTATAAATACTGTGTGTATAAGCAGGAATCGAGTCTTAGGCATATATATATATACACACACATATATACACATATATACATATACAAAGATATACATATACACATACACATACACATACACATACACATACACATACACATACATATACATATTCTATGGTGTCCATCAAAACCTTTCCTGTCCCACCCTCCTATCATGCGCATCACCCACACATATACACTTCCTACAGGAGATAAACTAAATGTAAAAACCACCCTGACTCTTAAAACATCTGGGCATTTGAAATGAATCCCAACCATTTCCCACTCCCTAAAGTTACACAGCCTGGCAAGGGTGCCGCGTCCTTCCTCCAGCTTCTCTTCCCTAACAGGTTCACGCTACAGCGCATACCAGCTTGGCACTTGTGAAGGATGGCAGGAGTCATCTCACAGAATGAACGGCCAGAGAAAGGAGGGAAGTAGGTTCTGATTCTGTTCCACCAACAACTGGATATATGGACTTGTGGAAGCCTCCAGTTGAGTATTTACTTGATTATCAAGTGCTTTGATGCATTAATTCATTTAATCCTGACAACAGAACTCTGAAGTAGGGGATACCATTATGATCCCCATTTTACAGATGAGAAAACTAAGCACAGAGAAGCTAAGTAATTTGCTGAAGTTTACATAAGTACAAATCATCCCAGTCGTCTTATTGCAAGGCCTGTACTCTTAAACACTAAGCTCCACTGATAAGGGAGTCAGGGAGAAAAAAAGTAGGGCTGTCATACTTAGCAAAAACAAATACAAGACACCCAGTGAAATATAAATTTCAGGTAAGCAATGAATAATTTTTAATACAAATATCTCCCATGTAATATTTGGGATATACTTATGCTAAAAAAATTATTCCTTGTTTATTCAAAATTCTAATTTAACTGAATAGCCTATATTTAAACTGGCAGCTCTGTGGGGAAGGAATGCCTGAGACTTGAGCCTAAGCCTGTCTCTTTCCCAAAGAACCTTCTCATATCTGCTGCCATACTTGAATACAAGTTTCTAAGGTCAAAATCATGCCCCAGTTCCAGTCAAGCAAGCTTGACCCTGCATTAACAGCAGAAAGAAGCATTTTTACCCAGAGGCCCAATGATTTTACTCACAATTGGATAGGCCAAATGAGTAGAATCCTATTTAGGGAGACTTACCCTGAAAAGGGATTTAAACTGTGGCTCCCCAACCGAACAGCTTTGTGATCTTATACAAGTCACTTAACTTTTCTCTCTAAGCCTGCTCTCTCCCTCTAAAGTGGAAACAGTGATAATGGCTTAGCTCACAGGGTTGTGAGCTATTAACGAGCTAGTCCACGGGAAATGCTTTGCACAGTGCCTGACCTATATTAACACCATGTGAATGTTACAGTGTTGTTACTACTACTGGGTGTCTGACTCCAAACAGTGCACCCGTGGGCCCTCTCACGAGACTCTCAGTAGAAAAACATACTTCTGCCCAGGGTCAGGTCCCTTCCCAAAATTCAACTATCTCCTCAGGGTGACCAGGAAGGCTGGCAGGTGTAAGCTACTGTATAACTGAATTCTTGGTATGTAAGTATGTCTATAATTAAATCTCAGTGTTCTTATAAAATAAGTTCTCAAGCCACAATTTATACATTTCTTTTAAAAATCCGGTGCTTACCCAGCCAGGTATGGCTCAGAGATTGAGCATCAACCTAGGATCCAGGAGATTGCAGTTCAATTCCCCGTGAGGGCACATGCCCAGGCTGTGGGCTCGATTCCCAGTAGGGGATGTGCAGGAGGCAGCCGGTCAATGATGACTCGCTCATCATTGATGTTTCTACCTCTCTTTCCTTCTCCCTTCCTCTCCGAAATCAATAAAGATATATTTTAAAAATAATAATAAATAAATAAATAAATAAATAAATAAATAAATAAAAATAAAAATCTGGTGCTCTCCACAAATAGTTAAATATTTAAAATCTTCTAGACTAATTATTGAAAGAAACAGTAATTTTTAAAAGAAAAGCTATTTCCTTCCTGGTGCTGATTAACTGTTTAGAAAATAGAGTAATTTTGGAAGTGATTTTTATCTCCTTTGTCACTTAGTCAAATGCTTATACTTTTTCACACTAGTTAAGTTAGACTTAAAATTAGATTTTAAGGCAAAAACAATTCTCTGCCTTTAATAACACTATTTTAAATGCAAATTCGATTGCAGATGAAAAGAATTCGAATTTTTGTAGCTTAAAAATAAATGGAATTCCAAAGTCAATATCATATAAATAGGTGTCCATCTGGCCAACCTTAAGATAGCCAGATTTCTTCTCTTTCAATTGTTTGTATTTAACAAGAATTTAAACAGCTCCCTCTTGTGGCCTAAAGAGGCCTTGGCAATCCAGAGTTTGGTCAACTTACGTCATTTTAGTCACTGCACATTCTCTTAATAAATTACATATTGTCTGTTTGCTGCGGTGATGGAGGAGAGCAGAAACAGGGGGCTGGGATGAATGCTGGTGCCTGAAGATGTAGCTTGTATGGTATAGTCAGCTTTATTTATTTATTTAGAATTTTTTTAAATTTTTTAAGTTGATTTGACAGAGAGAGAGAGATGAAGGGGGAGAGAGAGAGACCAACAGAGAGATTTGTTGTTCCACTTATTTATGCATTCATTGTTTGATTCTTGTATGTGCTCTGACCCAAGACTGAACCCAAAGCCTTCGCATTTGGGGACAATGCTCTAGGCAACTGAGCTGCCTGGCCAGAGCAGATGTAGTCAGCTTTAAAATTTCAAATTGGAATCCTGGAGTAGTGTTTGTGCTACTTCTAATTCAGAGGCTGTATTTCCCTAAAATGCAAGATTGAGCTTTGACCAGAGCGGCTTATTGAGTGAATGGCTGCCTACACTGACTGGCTGAACTGCAAGGAGCTCAGAAATCCTGATATCCAATTTACCTATTTTCAGCTGAACAGCTTCAGATCCAAAAGGTGTAAATCAAAAGTACCATTAATACATTTTCTGTTAAACTTTTCTATAATCCCTGAAACTCCACTTTAACCAGTTGTTCATACTGGAAATATTTGGGGGCTACCATTTTGTTTCAGACACTGTGCTAGACACTGCAGACACAACAGTAAACAAAACAGATATGGTTCAATGGTGCCCACAGGCTAGTGGGAGACAAGCTTTAAACAGTCACATTGTGCCCAGCTGGGCATGGCTCAGTGGTTGAGCATCAACCTAGGATCCAGGAGATCTCGGTTCAATTCCCAGTCAGGGCACATGCCTGGGTTGTGGGCTCGATCCCCAGTGGGGTATGTGCAGGAGGCAGCCGATCAGTGATGACTCTCTCATCATTGATGTTTCTACCTCTCTCTCTCCCTCTCCCTTCCTCTCTCTGAAATCAATAAAGATATTTAAAAAAAACAAACAAACAGTCACACTATAACATATTGGTTGTGGCAATCACTGCAAAATAAAATAACAGGGAGAGCCAGCAGGGGGTGGGGGGATGGGTAGAAAAGGTGAAGGGATTGAGAAGTACAGATTGGTAGTTACAAAATAGTCATGGGGATGTGAAATACAGCAAACAATATACAGTCAATTAGATTGTATTAACTGTATGGTGCCAGGCGGGTACTGGTAATATCAGGGGGAACACTTTGTAAAGTATGTGATTGGCCACTATGCCGTATACCTGAAATACTGAATGTAAACTGTAATTGAAAAATAAATAAATAAAGTTTTAAATAGAAAAAAAAAATGACAGGAAGATTGAATATAGGAGGGTATCTCAGAGAAGGCGGTCTCTCTGAGAAATGACTGAGTAGGCGTTTGCCAGATTAAGGAAGGGTGAAAAACTAGTTCAAGTAGGAAAAAGAACATATGCCAAAGTTGAGGACAGGGAAGAGTTTGACTCTTTGGAGGAACTGGAAGCACCTAATGGGCTGGAAAGAGTCGTAGGAGAGGGTAGGGGGAGCTGTTAGGCAGAAGCCAGGTCACAAAAGGCCCTACAGGACACATGTGGGCTTTGGGCATTATGCTGAATGCACTGGGACTCCAGGAAATGTTTCAGGTGACTGATAAGCATTAATCTGCTTTTGTTTAAAAGTCACATTGCATGCATGTGAGACAGGATTGGAGAGAAGCAGGAATGGACAATTGCCATATATAAATGTCTAATCACTGTGTTATACACTTGAAACTAATATTATATTGTATGACAACTATAATTTAAACATAATTTTTTTTAAAAAAGACAATTGCAGCAATCAAGCAAGAAGTACTGCTGGCTGGAACCTGGATGGTGTTTGAGGGGATAGCAGGAGGGGACAGGATTTTAGATATATTTGAAGATTACATTTGACAGGATTTGGTGATGAAATAAAAAGGAGGGCATGAGAATAAAGGAGGTTTAAAGGTGACCCCTGATTCAGCAAAGACAATGAATGATCTACAACAATCTGCAAAAATATTAATGAATCGCACATATAATGTAAAGCCAGACCAAAAAACAAAAAACAAAAAACAACACAGAATAGTTCCCTGCAGCCCCCACCACCTCTCTTCTCTGAAGCTGCTGGGTACCCACCAGAGCCTGCTCAGGTCATCTGCCTTCTAAAGTCACGCGGAGAGAACCAACATGGAAAAACCAAAGCCTAAGATTTAAATAGTAGGAGACAACCATCCAATAAAGAAATTTATGTTAAACACCTTGGATGTTGAAGAAACTGCTTATTAAGCTCTGAGTAAGACACAAATGGGACATGCATTTTTTAACATTATGTTCAATAATGTAACATAATCTGAACATTCTAGTCAACAAATTAAGGGAAGTAAAAACAGACTTCATTCCTTTTTCTGTAAGGATAAAAATGCTTAGTGTGAATATATGGTAAAAGGCACCCTATGCCATGGAAAACTGTGAGCAATATTACTTTGAATTTTCTGCTTATTCTTATGCCATTTGTCTCACAAATTTTTCAGTTGTTGGTATGAAGCTAAAATAGATTTTTCTAGCCCCAAAGTAGAAAGCTTCTCCTAGTCAAGAAAAGAAAACAGCAGCCTTTCCAATTGTCTGAGAGAATTAGCTTGACTAAAGAGCCCAAGTGTTTCAGCTGAGGAATTTGAATGTGGGGGATCATCTGAGGACAGTATTTAAGAATTTCTGATAGAAGTATCTGACAAGAAGCGGGGCGAAAACAAAATTTCCATTTAAAACAAGAAAATATGATGTGAAGAGAACAAGGAGCTGAGTGTGTACTTTAGAGGCTTAATTTGGTGTTTCATTCCAAAGATAGTTGACAGGAAAGTGTTTAAGCAAAATTGTTTTATTTATTCTGACAGTTCCAACACTGAATCAGAAACTTCATCACCTTAATCCTACAAAGGGGAAAATTATCTTTATTATGGAAGGAAAAAAAATGTTCCGTCTGCTTTAGATGGAGCATCAAATTGACTATTTTCAGATTTTGATACATTGCTCTAATTCTTTATATCAGTTTTCAGGAAAAAAGAAAGAGCAACATTATGAATCCTCAAAGAGAAGATAAGGAGATTCCACGAGCCAGACGGAGGCTAACCACATCAGGACCCCATTTGGCTTATACCATTTAATATCACAAGCATGAATCTGCAGTGGGCTTGCTGTACCAGAAAAGCAGATTTGGATGCGGCTGGACTGTAACGAGCCACCCTAATCCCCCTTCAGACTTTAGCCCCCACGCCCTGGGGGCTGGGAGTGCTGGCAGCTCACTGCTCTCGTCTGAGTCCCTCTTGGGGAAGCATTGTCAGTGGATTTTAAAAGCCAGCTTACTCAAGGTCATGCTCTCTTTCTGGGATCAGCCTGTCCCCAGGGACTGGTTAATGTGGGGTCTAAAAGTCTAACCCTCACCCCTAAAACTTGGGAAATTCAAAAAGTGCTCCTTGTGGGGTCAGTTGAGGACTTCATCAAGCAAGATTCCATTATAGTCTGGAGGACATTCCTTCATCAACTTTCCACCTGCCGACCTCAGATTTGGCTTCCCAGGAAACGTGACTGCCACACTGACATTGCCAAACGGGTATTTTCTATTTGTTTGTTTTCCTAGGTGTAGGGGTGAGGAGTGGGAGGTCCTTAAGTGTGGCTCCTAATCACTTTTCATGTTTCTCTTCTTTGGGGAGTTTGAAGGGATGGGATTACAAGAGGTTCCATTCAGGAACACATTCAGAATCAGCTTCATGGGATTATAAAGCAAGGCAATCCTCAATCTACAGGTTAATCTGTAATGACAAGGAATCCAGGCATGTGGTATTGCCCTCCTTCCTGACCTTCTGCCTCTGGCCACCAGGGCATGAACTATTCTGTTTCTCCTCCCTCCTCTATGGCCAATCAGTCTCGTGTGCCTTTTATTCTCATTTATTAGTGAATAGTAAATTACTCAAAGACATGCAGAAATCAGTGAAAATGCTAATTGTGATTCAGAGCTGTTAAGATTTCTCCTTCTCCAAAGATTTCTCCTTCTCTAGCATTTCCCCAATGGTAGAAATAAAAGAATATCTAAGTGAAGCATTCACTTAATTAATAGCTATATGTTGAATACAATCTATATATCACAGATGGTTTAGAGTTTGGGGGGAAAAAATGAATAAGGAATATTCCTGCCATTAAGAAGTTTTAGCATCTAGTGTAGATAGTCTCGGCCCTATCAAACCGAACACCTCTTTTTAAAACAAATATTTTGTAATGCCACCATTAATGATTATGATATAAAATTCATAGGTAATTAATCTATAAATTCAAAAAACCAATATAATGCCCTAATTGTAACACAAATTATAAACTTTAATAAAATCATGATATATTTTATAATTGTAAACTATAAACAAAAAGAAAGCAAATTGTAATTTTTAAAAATGTAGTTTAATATGTAGGTCCTATAGAAACAATCAGATACTGTGCCTGACTTAGTAGTACCCTCCAATCATTGTGACGACTACAGACTTCCAGAAAATTTCTAAAAATGCTACTAGGAGCTGCTCTGCCTTCACTGAAAAACACTTCTCTTAATTTAATCATTTAAGAAAAGAGAAGAGAGCTATTTGCTATGTATTTGAAAGGTGGCAACTACTTTTAGTATCTGAAGAATAATGTGTGGTACTTAACATATCTTTATTCTAATTAGAACAAGACAAGACAGAAACAACATTTTCAAATAACACCCTGTTCTGGGCTGAATATATCCCTGCAAAATTTATACTGTGAAGCCCTAACCCCTGTACTTCAGAATGTGACTATATTTGGAAATAGTATCTTTAAAAAAGTGATTAAGTTAAAGTGAGGTCATAAAGGTGGGTCATAATCCAGTATGACCAAAGTCCTTATAAAAAGAGATTAGGGCACAGAAAACACAGGTAGAAAGATGACCATGTGAGGACACATGAGAAGGCAGCCATCTGCAAGCCAAGGAGAGAGGGCTCAGAATAAACCAGACCTGCTGACAGCTTGAACCCAGACCTCTAGCCTCCCAAATTGGAGAAAATAAATATCTGTTGTTTAAGCCATTCCATTTGTGTATTTTGTTATGGCAGCCTTGGCAAACTAAGACACTCGCCTAGGTGGGAGTTGGGAGGTTCAGACAGTCTTAGGTCTCCTGCCCAGAACTGGTAAAGTGAGAAGGAAAATGAAGGAAATGGGCAGAGAAGGAGCATTTGAGTAGAAGTAGCCGAGTAGGAGGCTGAATAGCTTTTGTGTTTAAGGAGTTGTGTTGCCTGCTCACTAAATTTAGTATTGTATTCAACATTTGGAAAAAGAAAGACACAATTCTCATAGAGAAGTCTGTTAACAACAATTTCCATTGATGTCAAAGCAGTAAAAGAGAGCAATTGTGAACAAAAATCTAATTCTCAATTGTGTTCTCAAAATGTAGTGTTACGTGTAAAAAAACACACAAGGGAATTACGCAAGTAAAGGTCTGATGATTGCATGGTTAGCAGAAGTTTGCGCCAACAAAGGGGGGACAAAACAAGGTATGCTTATTGTATAAATTAATAAGGATTCATCTTTAAAGACTTGTTTTCCACTTCTGCATTGTGTTCTACCACATGTTCATTTTGATGCGTTAGTCTAATGTCACTCAGACCCATCAGACCGTGATTGCTTTCTGTGCATTTTACTGCTGATTCACCAGAGATCTGAGCTTAAAAACTGTAAGTCCTCACCCCTTGTTTCAGTATTATTAACATGGCAGCAATGTCTTCCCCAGTAGGTCCCTACCAGTCATGGGCCCATGGAAGGCGTGGAGAAGTGAGGGGACTAGATGAGACTAATCCCTTCTTACAGTGGAAACAGCACACGAGCAAGAAGGATACAAATGCTACAGGAACTGAAAGAAGAAAATGTTTGCTCCATTGCACTAATTTTTTTTTTTTACAGAAGCAATTAAATATTTATTAAGCCTTTATTATGTTCTGGATTCTACTAAGTACTGCAGAAATACCCCAGAAGTAGTAAGGATGATTGCCCATAAGAATGATCGTCTATCAGGAAACACAACACTAGCACATATGAAGCATTTGTTTATACAACAATCAAGTGCTCAATTCCTAGACCCTGATCACAGGTCTACCCTGACTGGGGCAGCAGAGCCTAGGGCAGTCCAAGCACTAAGAGCCAGCACCTTCATTCAGTAAGGAACATGTGACAGAAGCACACCCGGGTCTTTCATGTCTACCTAGCATGGAGGTGATACCTGTTAAAGTAAATTACATCATCAGCAAGCACAGAGGCACCCAACACTGCTCCATTATTATCTCAGCATTCTGTGTCAGCATTTCCAGTGATTATTTTATTAATGAGTAATATTAAATGCAGAGGGCAAGGGCAATAGATTTAAGGCAGCATCCACGAGAAAGATCCCTGAACCCTGAGTAGACACAATAAGTCAATGTCTTCCCAGCCTGGTTTCTGGTTCCCATAGATAAGACCAATAATATGTTTAAAACTCAAACATTCAGGGAACAACTGTGTGGTCTAGGAAGGAGGTAAGAAAAGGTAACAAGAAAAGAAGTAGAAGAGTCTCCAAGAGTCAGTAGATCTCTGACATCTCTTTTATTGGTATAACTGGAGTTTCCCAAGGGTTTGCCAGCTTCAAACCAAGTAATAGCTCAAGTTAAACTGATTCCTACCTTCCCCTTATAATACAAGGCTTTGGCCTCCTGAAAACTTCCGCTTAAGTATTTCTGAGGGTGCTAAGGGATGGCTTCTATGTGCACAAATGGGCCTCCCAGGTTCATCTCAGCTGCCTTCCCAGTGTTGTTGCTGGTCCCTCCATGAACTCTGTGTTGTCTCTGATGCTCCTAAAGAGAGAAATCCTCGAGGTTCTGAAGCCTAGGGTTGTTGCTGCACCAAAGTCCTGTCATGTTTCTTAAGGTAACAGGCAGATAGTTCTTTTATCCTGTCTGGGTCACACTTTTTCAACTGGAAATAAATGCAATGTTGCCCATGTCCCTGTGTCTCACAGAGCTCCTCTCCTCACACAGCTCAGAAAGCAGCCCTCCAAAGAGGGCTGGAAAAACATAATATTAATAGCTGTCACATAAAAACACATAATAGGTGCCATGCACTGCTCGAAGGATTTAACACAAATTAACTCAAAGCACCCCTGAGAGGCATGTTTCTAATAATATCCCCATTTTACAAATGGGGTCAATGAGATTAAGAACCTTGTCCAAAACTGTCACTGGACCATAAGTCATAGAACTGGGACAGGACCCCAGGCCCTCAGGCTACAGAACCTGTGCTCTGAAAAGTTACTGCTTGACAAATATCAAGCTGTCCTTGGCATTCCTATCTCAGGTACCACAGACACCACTCTCCTCCAGCCAAATCCCCAATGAGAATAAATTCCTTAAGGTATTGCCTCAAGCTGAGACTCATGCTACACTAGCATCTTCCAAAGTTTTCTTTCCCATCACAATTTTAAAACCGTTCTCTCAAGCCCCAAATGGCATGCATTCGGCCATTGATGCTCACTAGTAGCATGAGCTTGATTTATGTGTACTTTTTCCTCACTGTTCTCTTAGCATTTGTAAGCTATGGCAGAAGGACAGAAAAATCTGAAATAGGGGCCACTAACCAGAAATGACAAACTCTAGCAGGGCTCTAAAGTGGGAAATAATGGGAGGCAGTGAGAACTGGAGAGGCAAGAATGAGGCGCAGATGAAATGGAAATTGAAGAAATGACAAAGCAAACATTCTTAACTTACTTTCTACCTTTTGCCACTGAAACGGTGATTGTTATGATGCTACAGTCAAACGTGGCTTCTGTAATTGTTACTCAAATTCCTACGCATTAAAAGACAACAAATCTACCTAGTTCCTATTTGTCAGCTCTCAAAATACACCTCTTCTGCCCCAAGATAATCCCAATGAGCCCTTAAGTGAGAGTTCACAATTTCACATGTAATAATTTGTGAGCACTGGTCTCAGGTGCAGCTAATATAAATGACAAACTCTCAAGGGCTTGACAGCTAGAGGTGCAACCTGTAAACAAACTGGTTATAATAGCAATTCATTCTGTGACAGACACTGCATGATGACTTCTCCAAAAGCATCCCACAGAATAAAAGAGCTTCTGTTTACACAGAATACCATGGAAACTGACAATTATGTCCCAATAGAAACATTTTTTTTAATATAATAGAGATTTGGAAGAATCAGAACTTCCCAAGAGCCTGGGAAATTGTAGTACTTGCTCCTGGCTTGTACTGTGGGGCCTAAGAAGCAAAAGCTTGGCAGTAACTCAGGGTGGTAGCTGCAGGAGGAGATGAGAGGGATCTTGTTGACCTTAAACAAATAGACAGACAGATATTCCTCCTGCAAAATGGGTTGATTTGGAACAATAAAGAACTGCAATTTGGGATGTGCACCATGGTGAACCATGAGGAAGCCCAGAGAAACAAAAAAGAGGAAGCTCTTTTATAGACTTGGGAGAAGCTGTTGTAAAAGAAGAGTCCATTGGAGAAAACTAAAAGTTTGGAGTATAGTGACTTTTCTTTGATTGTGTTATGGCAGCCCCCCATTGGGGTGAGGGGTTACTGGGCAAGGAGGGTCTTTTCTTCCTCCTGCTGAGGTAGTAAAGTACTGTTACTTCCTGTGGAGGTCAGTTGTGTGTGTGAGTTCTTTCTTCTAGCCTCCCAACTCCAATTAAATGAGGCTACTGTTTATTAAGTTTTCACAGTTCTATCACTATTTTGGGCAGGCTCTTTCTCTTGCATTTGGGTAAAAACTCTTCTACTCTCTCTCAAATAACAAGAAGTCTTCCAGCAATGTCATGTCATTAAAAATTAGTCTTGGTTCAGTGATGCATATGTTCAGTCTGGTGCAATAAGTTAAAATTTCAATCTTCATTAAAAGTTAAAGTTTTGCCTCTCAGCTAAGACATGCCTGGGAAATTGGAGCTGTAGCTTCTCCCTTCTTTCTGGCCTCCCACTTCCACACCTAGGCAGCCACTCACTCAGATGTTGGGGTCCCCAGGAACTGAATTTTCCAGAAATCCTCTTTACTCCTTCGGGCATTTTTATGCCTTCCATGTGAGTAATGGATTAAGAGTAGCAAAACTGGTTTTTGACCACCCAAATCAACCAATTCATTAAACTATCCATTGGATGTTTTGATTTAATAATAATTGATGGGATGTCTGCTACATACAGAGCACTGTGCTAGATACTACATAAGACACACCCCAGCCATCGAGAAAATTTCTCTCTAGCTCAGATGAGAAGACATGCACACAAATGAGTAGAACACGAGGCCATGTATACTATGGTCATAGGTCCTGCAAGAAATTAGCAAAGAAAAGCACCCCTTCCAACATGGAGTATCAGAGAGGATGTTATGAGGAAGTGTGAAGTGAATTTGAAACTTGATGGCTGTGTAATACCAATAGCTCAATATGATGTTTTATATGCATATTATTATTTAATCTCTTTAACAACCTTGTGAAGTGGGCCCTATTGTTATTTGTAGCTACAAATGAGAAAATCAAAGCCTAGTGATATCGAGTCGTTTGTCCAATTACATAGCTGGGAAGCAAAGGACTAGAGATGCAAACCAACACTGTCTACTTCAGAGCCCTGGGAAGAACTTTCCAAAGTGGGAGATGGAGGCAGAAAATAACATAAACAAAGAAGGAAGGTGAGAGAAGCTAAAGGATGGTCCAAGTATAAGCTACTATAACATCTCATTTTGACTGAAGGGAATAATCTCAGTAGGAGGAACTGGAAGGTGGCGTCAGAGTTAGATGGGGCAGAGAATTCAATCATCTCCGTATCTCAACAGCCCTTAAGAAGAACCTCTAACAGAAGAGCATGTCTGGCGGATACATGTCCCAGTGCATTCTCCCACCCCCCTAGTGCTAACCACACAGCAAGTTTTTCCTGATTTCAAGCCTGCATTTATTTTACCTCTTCTTTTTAAAAATATATCTTTATTGATTTCAGAGAGAGAAACATCAACGATGAGTCCCTGATCAGTTGCCTCCTGCGCGCCCACTACTGGGGATTGAGCCCGAAATGTGACCTGACCAGGAATCAAACTGTGATCTCCTGGATCCTAGGTCAATGCTCAATCGCTGAGCCACACCCAGCTGTGCTATTTCACCTCTTTATTTCTTTACCATGGCAGCAGGATTTGATCTGACATAACCTACAAGAGGAGCATCTCTATTTGTATAGTCCTGTGTTTTAATCTTTTGGTGTGTTTAAAGAGTGTGAGGTGTGAGGGGAGAAACATGTGAAAGAGGGGAAACAAGAGTCAATAGAATCATACTAAGGAATAAAGTAGTGGGAGGACCTAGAGGGTAGACCTGTCAAAACTAAGAAAAATAGATTTGTCTGCTCAGAGAAAGGCAGTCACTTTTGATTTTCAGTGAGTTGTTAGGAAATGTGATATAAACTGCTATTTAGCCACACAGATGCCTTTTTATTTTTTTAAGTGTATATTACCTATTGTTATGTTTGTTGATTTATAGAGTGATATCCTTGTGAAATGATGAAGATTAGTAATTTCTCTTCAAAACCAGCAGTTCAGCCCTGGCTGGTGTGGCTCAGTTTGTTGGAGCACCGTCGCATATGCCAAAATGTAGCAGGTTCAATTCATGGTCAAGGCACATACCCAGCTTACAGGTTTGATCCCCAGTCAAGGTGCATGCAGAGAGGCAGCTGATGGATGTTTATCTCCCTCTCTCTCTCTCTCTCTTTCTCTGTCTCTCTCAAATCAATAAAAGTATATCCTCAGGTGAGGATTGAAAAAAAACCCAGCAGTTCAAAGTGCTCCTCCTTCATCTCTTCTATGTGACCATTTCCCCCCTTAGAGCTAATGTCTCTCTCCTCATGGGCTTTTAATCTTCAAACATGGTCATATACATCACTGAGATTTTATATTTACTAGACTTCCTGGCTACTACTTTTTTTCCAAATGAAAAAGAAACAAAATAGTAAATTCAATCACTGATAGCTGCAAGCAAATGAGTTAGAACTTCAAAACTCTAGTGTCCAAATCATGGCTGGGTCTGGCCCTATAGGTATTGTAATTTCTATAGGAGTGGCTATGACTTCTCCTGTGAGAAACAAGTAGAAATACCAAAAGTATCTGGCATAGAATAATTTCTATTTTCCATGTGTTTTTCACCATTTTTCAGAAGGTCTGGTCTCAGATTTTAGATTCTCTTTTCAGGCATTTATTTTTATATAGTAACTTTTGGAAACTTGCTTTTAGTCCCTAAAGAAGAGCTGCAAATGTGCATGAAACGTCTCTAAGAGATTCTGAGTGAGGCACTGAGTTCTATAGTAAGGAATTGCCTTCTATTTTGTTTCGCCTGGGAGTCCCATCCTTTTCTTCTTATATCTATTATAATCCTGTAGACATATGTTAGGAAGCACTGTTACAGATGAAAATAAAGATATGCGGCTTCTGGCCTGTCAGGCTGGATTATAATAAAAGCCTTTTTGGTTGACAGGAAAAAAAATAATAGATCATGCATAATGGTAAGTGTATTTTTCATGCATTAGACACCCATAAATTGCATAGCCTGAACATAAACTGTTGCTGTGAATTTTCAAATGCTTAAGAAAAAAATAAAATAAGTAAATTAGAGCTTAATCATTTCAAGTCTCATTTTTGTGCTATTTCCCACAAAAAGAATATACTCTAGTTTTCCAGAAAACTATCTGGAATTTTGTAATGAACATTCTAAGTGTCCCTGAGCTACAAGCCCTGTCTTGTTATTTTACCTTTATAAATAGTTATGAGTTATTGAAAACTGCAGAGATAAAATTGTGTGCTAGGACAGTAAAACTGCAGAATTTTTTCCCCCCCAGAAACTGCAATGGAGCCCTCCTGTGGCTAATTTAATCCAACAAATTTTCCCAATCTAAGCAGAAAAGCATATAAAGAAACAGTTTTACTGCAGCGATAGCTATGACAATGTGCTTTGCATCTAAGAGCCTTGGGAATAAACAGTCTGATGAAAAATATATATTTCCTTAGAAAAAGAAAATAAAGCCTAAGGAAAGAGGAAACAGAGTTTACCTCTTTATTTTGTAGTCAGCATCTAAAGCCATTCTCATCAATTTCATGGCGGTGGCTTACCAAAAGGAAAGGCCTAGAATTTAGAAGCTATGTCAGCACTGAGAAAATATATGTACCTATAAAGAGGAAAACCAACTATTTTCATGAGTCAAATTTACCAGGTGTTAAATGAAAAAAGAATTCTCCATTTATCCAAAAATAATTTCTCTGGCAGGCTCTATAGATTGAATGTTTGTGCCCCACCCCACCCCCCACCCCCCACCCCCCACCCCCCACCAATTCATATGTTGAAAACCTAATGCCCAGTGTGGTGGTTTTAGCAGGTGGGGCCTCTGGGAAGTGATTAGGAACCAGTGTCCTTATAAAAGCTCCCTTGCCTCTTGTGCCATGTGAGATTACAGTGAGGAGACTGCTGTCAATGAGAAAGAGGATCTGGAGCAACATGGTCGGAAGATTGGGGTGTGATAATGACTTTCATAATTCTTATGCCTCTTTATCTGAATAACAGGAATACTGACTATACTATGTCTACAGGACTCTTCAGTAGACCGTGAGCTCCAGGAATATAGCAACTGCATCATCTTGGTTTCTCCAGCGCCCAACATATTTCTGTTACATAGTTGGCACTTATATATCAATCAACTTTGAACAAGGACTGCAAAGCAAATCAAAGTTATATTTGCAAATCCAGGAGACAGAGATCTGGGTAGAAATCCAAGTGTGTTCCCAGGGAGAAAGGGCAGAGTTTATAAAGACAGAAAAAGAGGGGCTTCCAAAGGGGTTACAAGTTGCTTTCAAAGAGCTATGATTGGTGCTGGCAGGCGGACTTACATTCATGATTAATGTCTGTTGCTAGGTGAAAACTGTATTTTTTAACGGAGAGTTCAGTGATGCAGTGCCAGCCCAGGAACTGTATCAGAATGTGAGCCCTTTGGTTTAGCTCAGTTCAAAATTTCAGTTTCACATTGAGGGTGTGTGTTAGCTCAGCCTCCTGGAAGCCTCCTGGCTCCATTTCAGATTGCTCTCTTGACAATACCAACTCCATTTTGCTGTTTTCCTTTTACATAATAAATGTTTCAAATAAATAAATGACTGAATGTATGAAAGGAAGGGTGAGTAATTATTTAATAATAATGATCACAATTCACTAGTGAAAATCAGTCAATCAATGAATATTTATTATTTATTGCATACATTATGTGACAGTTTGTATTTGAAGCTACATTCCAAGAAATTGTGGTAGAAAAATGTGGATTGGTGGATCAGCTGGACTTCTCATCCAGTGTAAATGTGAAGATTTGGGTCCCTTTGGAGACTTTTTAAGATGTCTTTGGATCATCTAGCCAGTACTAACTATAGGCTACATGATCCCAGGGCTACTGATAGGGATTAAGCATAGTTGGGCAGACCAAGCATAGTTTGGTCACTGTTAACTGAGCAGTTTGCCAGGGTCAAGTGGTCACAGATAGGGTCAGCGTGTGGTGTCAAAGGTTAATGCAACAGCTCGCCCACAGCCAGCAGTGTAGCAACCTCTGAGATCAGCTCTGCCTGAAGATTCTGCTGATTTTCAATCATGCAGTTTAGGCAAAAATTGACCCTTCCAGCAAATCCATTTCCTCTGGACTTAACACAACCACCTGATCTCCCTAATTAGATCCTTCATGATCAATCATCCTCCAGAGGAGTCCTTTTTGCAGGGTAAACTGAGACTCTGAATGCCCTAGGGGCTCTGGGCCTCCTCTAGGGGTGGGCAATGGCCTGAGACATGGGGACTCATTTCATTCCCAGTTGCTAAGATGAATGGTTTCCACTATTTAGAGCTTTATGAAATGGCTTGTTAAAGCTGTAATTCCTTACACATATGACAGTTTATGTGGTTATCATGCCTGGAACACTGCTTCAATGCTAAGAGTCTGGCTGCACCCCAAGACCTGGAATCCTGATCCGGTCTGGACTTTAATTTGCAGCAGCTCTCATAACAAATACAGAAAGAAATGTTTATTCAAGAAGCTAGAAGCAACATCTACGGTCTTGGAAGCATACAAAAGATTGGAAATAAATACTCCTTTTAATAATTTTTCTCATTAATCAGGAGCTTGAAGTTAGCTGACTACTAGAATCAGTCGCTCTTTTAAAGAATACATAGTAATGCTTGATACCATTTTCTATGTCTTTTATTAATCCCTGTTTCCCTAACACCCTACCACTTAAATAGCGAATAGTAACTTTTAGCTCTAAAAGAAATATATATATTTCATAGCTACTCTTGTTGCAGTATTTTCTCCATCTGTATTGTGGTCAGGATCCTCTTAAAATTTCATTTATTTTGGGAGAGGAAACAAGAAGGCGGCGTAGGTAACAGGTGTACCCGCCGCCTCCCGCAACCACATCAGAATTACAACTAAAACACAGAACCACCGTCACTCAGAGCCTCCTGAGATCTGGCTGAACAGAAGCCCCACAACCAGGGAACTGAAGAAACACCGAGACCAGTAGGAGGGGAGGATACGCGGCTGGGGGCCCACAACCGGTGCTGGGGTTTAAACCTGGGAGGGCATCTCAGCAGTGGAGGTTTCCCGGAGGAGGGAGGGGTCCCAGCCCCACATTGGGCCCCCAGCCCAGGGCTCCAGGGCCGGAAAGAGACATCCGCACAACTCCGGGCTGTGAACCCAGCGGGGACTGTGGCTGCGGGTGGTGGAGGCTACGGGAGCCCCAGCAGCTCCTCTAAAGGGCCCGGCACGGACTCACTCGGACGCTCCCTCTGAGCCCAGCGCCGGGCAGCAGCCTGAAAGGACCCGGGACACTCGGGGAGGAACTAACCTGCCTGAGATCCGGGCGAGAGCTGGAGGGCGGCTTCCTCCCGGGCAGAAGGGCTGGCAGAGGCCGCTGCTCCTTTGGCGAGTCCTCCCCGCACACAGCCGGCAGGCAGGCGCCATGTTTGAATCGCCAGCACCTGACTCGCACCTTTGGCCCCGCCCCGTGATTCCCGGAGGCCCCGCCCCTCCCCACCTGCAGCTCATCCAGGCCATTTCCAGGGGCTTTTCTGTGCAAGTGGCCTCTCGAGCCTCATGCTTAGGACTTTCCTAAAATCTCTCAAACAAGCAGCAGCTGCCCCATACGGCTTGATAAGCGGCCCCAGGCCTGGCACTAGCGGCAGCTGCACTGGCTCATAGCTTCGCCTCTCCTGGACACCTCCAAGCCCAGCACAAGTAGCAGCCAACTACGGCTTGCTGTGTGGCTCATGCTGGGTGGCCCTGGGCAAGGCACTGGCACAGGCTGACTTTGCACCTCCCCGGAGGCCCCAGAGACAGTGCACCTGGTGGTCAGACTCGACCACGCTGGATTACAGCCCTACCACATCCACGAGTGACACACTCAAGGGGAGCACTTGGTGAACACCAAAGCTCCACTGAAGTAAATCCTGCTCCATAGGGGTGTCTCCAGCACAGCAGCTCTCTGGCTGTAGTTGCAGCTGGTCCTCACAGCCGATTGGCCTGGGGGTGAATTCCTCCCAGTGACGCCAACAGCAACCAAGGCTCAACTATAACAGGACAGTGCACACAGCCCACACAGGGGGGCACCTAGAAGGCCCAGCTCAGGTGACTGGGGAGGCTGAGCCACTGGACCCTACAGGACACCTACTACGCAAAGCCACTCTACAAATTCCAGGAGACATAGCAGCTCTACCTAATACATAGAAACAAACACCTGGAAGCAGCCAAAAGGTGGAGGCAAAGAAACATGTCACAAAGAAAGAACAGAAGAAATCTCTAGAAGAGGAACTAAATGAAGTAGATCCAAGCAAGATAACAGACACAGAGTTCAGAATTTTGTTTATAAGGATGCTCAAGCATATTAGTAAGAATTTTACGAAAATAACTGAGAAAATCAATGACATAATAAAGGGCCAATTTGAAATGGAGGTTACACGAAATGAAGAATAATTTACAGGGAATCAACAGTAGAGTAGAGGACACTGAGAATCAAATCAGCAATTTGGAACATGAGGAAACAAAAAACACCCCAACCAGAGGAGTAAAAAGAAAAAAGAATCCAGAAATATGAAGGTAGCATAAGGAGCCTCTGGGACAACTTCAAGAGGCCCAACATTCATATTATTGGGGTTCCAGAAGGAGAAGAGCAAGAAATTCAAAAACCTATTTGAAAAAATAATTACAGAAAACTTCCCCTACCTGGGGAAAGAAATAGACTTACAAGTCCAGGAAGCACAGAGGGTCCCAAACAAGAGGAACCCAAAGAGGCCCACAGCAAGACTCATCATAATTAAAACGCCAAAGGTTAAAAAGAAGGAGACAATCTTAAAAGCAGCAAGAGAAAAGCAGTTAGTTACCTACAAGGGAGCACCCATACGACTGTCAGCTGATTTCTCAACAGAAACTTTGCAGGCCAGTAGGGAGTGGCAAGACATATTCAAAGTGATGAAAAACATGGAACTACAACCAAGATTACTGTACCCAGCAAAGTTATCATTTAGAACTGAAGGTCAAATAAAGAGCTTCACAGATAAGGAAAAGCTAAAAGAGTTCATCACCACCAGACCAGCACTACAGGAAATGTTGAAGGGTCTTTAAGAAGAAGCTAATGAACAAAAGGACCTGATGAACTAAATAGATCCCAAGACACTGATGCAAGCAGTAGACGATCATATTTCAAAGGAAAGACGGAAGGTGGGTGGAGGGTAGGAAGAGATTAACCAAAGAAGTTATATGCATATATGCATAACCTATGGACACAGACAATGACCAGGTGAGGGCCTGGGGAGGGGTGGGAGTGAGGTGGAGGGGTCAATTGGGGGGGAAAAATGGGACACCTGTAATACTCTCAACAATAAAGATAAATTAAAAAAATAATTTAAAAAAATTTTTTTCATTTGTTTTACTTGTCACTATATAGTTCTGATAGTACATGTCTGAATTCTTAGTCTTCAGAATGCTACGGAATTATGTCCATGTACTTCCTTTTACATACAGTTTTATGAAAACATATTTAAAACATTGTATCATTCTTTAGTGGAAAGTCAATGGCCCTGACAATCACCCATGACTTCTCCTGTTTTCATACATGAGAGAATTTTTCTATAGAAGCCCACCAGCATCATCACTAACAGAAACAGCTATCTTAAGGTATGTTGGCAATAATAATGTTACCCCATATTTGACAAAAAGAAAATAATAACCCAAATAAATATAATTTTCTCCACCAGCAAGGTTATTCTAGATAACCCCAGTGTGTGTGTGTGTGTGTGTGTGTGTGTGTGTGTATACTTTCAAAGACAAATCTCAAGAGGATCTTATGTAAGATCAGTTGATGAGAGAAAAACAAAGGACTGGAAGGATAAAAATTTTGTAATCTCAGCTCGGCTGGTCGTGGCTCAGCAGTTGAGCGTTGACCTAGGATCCTAGGCGATTGGGGTTCGATTCCCAGTCTGGGCACATGCCTGGGTTGTGGGTTAGGCAGCCAATCAATCACTCTCTCATCATTGATGTTTCTCTCTCTCTCCCTCTCCTTTCCTCTCTCTGAAATCAATGAAGATATATATTTTTAAAAAATTTGTAATTTCAAACCATTCCCTCTGAATTTTGAGAACTTCCTGGAAATCACATAGACATAGGAAAAGCACCAGCCCGCCCTTGTAGGCAAGAAGGTAGGTTATTTTCCCCCAAAGAAACCCCCAACCAACTTAAGGCAGCAGAAAAAAATTAATTGTTGCATATCCTTATTTTCTCTCTTACTGACCATTTGGAAAACAAGGGACCCAAAGCTCTGTCCACACACCCCCCCCCCATTAAAAGGAGGTTCAGAAGATAGAGTAAAAAAGATGTATCCTTTAGATATGGATTTTCTAAGTTATTTCAAATACAGTAAAAAAAATGCAAGTGACTTTCTGAACTATAGACCTTATTCAGTGCCATTATATAATTCTATAAACTCCACTGATTGTTAGAAAGACCATGTCACATAGTGTTGAGAATACTCTGGACTATTAGACTTTTTGGGTTTGAATACCACCTCCTGTGCTTGCTGTGTGACCTTGAACAATTCATTTAACCTGTCTGAGTCTTAGCCACCTTACCTATAAAATGGAGATACAAATAATAGTTACCTTAAGAATTATTGAGGATTAAATGAGTCAATATGTGTAAAGCACCAAGAACAGTACTCCTGCATAGTAAATACTATATTATTCTATAGCAATACTGATGCGCTAAATTTCATTGAATTCTGTAAAAAATTGCTATGCCTGTGCCTGCCTATATATCCAACACACTTAATAATAAATGAAAATGTTTAGCAATAATTACTTTGTGTCAGTATGGTGCACACTGATACCCTGAAGAAGTATACCAAATTTGATGAAATGTATCAGTTTCTTCAAAAACACTGTGGAATACATATATGACTAGAATGAGACATTAAATGTCAAATGTCGAGTTAAAATATAAAATTTTATCCACATCAACAAAAACGGTTAAAGTCAAGAAAAAGGAAGATATACATTCAGGAAAGAATCCATCTCAGGAATGGGGCACAGGACCTTCCCAGGATGGCGGTGAGGGAGGCCCCAGGGCACCAGCTGAACGTAAACTTTGTTGTGCATGGGAATCCCCGGAGGGATCTGGTTAAAATGCAAATTCTGATTCAATAAGTGTGCGTAGGGCTTAAGATTCAGAAGTTTTACCGGGCTCTCCACAGGATGCTGATGCCGCTGGGCGGGGACTACGCTCGGCACAGCAGGGTGCGGAGAACTAACAGTCCAGACGGCAACAAGAAGACCGCAGAAAGAATGAGGGCGAGAAACTGACTTGCTTCTGGGAGACACCTGAGGATGAACTAGTGTTCGGCCGTAATATTCCGGTATAGGAGAGGAAGACGGATGAAACCCAGGGAAAGATGACTCTTTCAAACAAATACAAATCAAAGAAGAGCACGCGCTGGGGGTGAGGCCAGCGCCATACTGCCAGGTGTCACTGGGCCCGAGGACACACCTGAGGAGGAAGGCTGGACCCCTTGAACGGACGCACACGCGGGGGCGCGGGGTCTCAGGAGCGTCCCCGGGACAGGCTCCGCATAGGGGGTTAGCCGCGCGCGCACGCAGCCGGGCAGAGCGGGCGCTGAGCCACCCTGCAGCCGGCCGGGCAGTGGGCGGAGCCTCAGCCGACCCCGCCTCCCGGCTGGGGCGGGGCATGGGCGGAGCCTTCTCTCTAAACTGTCGCCCTGCGGGGGACGCAGGGAGTCGGATAGGCGGCCCTTGAACCCGGAAGTAGTCGGCGGCGCTCGGAAGCCGCGGCGGGACGCGGGAGTCCGCGGGCGCTGCGGCTGCAGAATGGTCCGCGGCGGCGGGAAGCGCAGGCCCGGCGGGCAGGGGCAGCAGGTACCGCCGCCGAGGCAGTGCGGGCGCCGCGGGCCGTCGGGTGGTAGCCGGGGCCCCGCTGGGCAGCGCCTGGCATCGCCTCTACCCAGTAATCCCTGAGCGTGCGGCGCGCCTGCGACCGGGCTGCGCCGCGACCCTGCGCGGGCTCGCTCTTTCCCGCGGGGCAGCTGGGTTTGGGACCAGAGAGGTGGCGCCCCTGCCTCTGCTCCGCGCCCCGCGAGGTTCATGGGAGCCGCTGAGGACAGCCAGCGGCTCAGTCGTTCCGCCCCCCGAATTGACTGGAGACGGAGAGCCAGGCGGGCGCTGTGCGGGGCGCCGCGGGCTCGACGCGGGTCCTGTGGCGCCCGCCCGACAACTGCCCCCGGCCCAGGGAGGCGGGCGCGAGGGAATTGAACGCGTGGCCGTAACTTTTTTGTTTGGCTTTGTGACAAAAATGTGTAGAAAGTGCTGTGGAAATCGTGAAGGGGGGTTCATAAGCCCCTGGGGGCTGTTGAGGAAGTCTTTCAGGGCAGCGCACGCGTTTCACGGGGCTCTTGAAGGCAGAGAAGAGGAATAAGGGGTAAGAAGTGTGTGTCGAGGATGTGGGGGCGCAGCGCGGAGTTCCGCCAGGTGGAGCCTGCGACCTGGGAAAGTCAGGGGGACCTGATCGGAGGCGCGAGTGAGCTAATGAGGGAGGGGCATGAAGTGTGTGCATTTCTCTCACACTTTTAAATGATTTCAGAGGTTCTGTAACCACTACAGTACCAATAGGGAGAGTCAGGCTGGAAAGAACTGTTGCTGTGATAGGTAGAGTTTTAGAAAAATCACTGTGGCTATGTTGTAACTGAACAGGGTGAGAGTGTTAAAGGGTCTGAGTAACTGAGGGCCTGGTTCTGGGCATTCATTGTATTGGGTCATGCATTCTAGGAACACGGGTAAAGGGTAAGTGCAGCCTCTGAAGGGAACAGCTGCACAAAATTCTAGTTATTTGGGACTTGGAGAGATGCTGAACTGGTGTGTGAGGTAAGGCAGAGCTGAAAACAATCCATATCTCCTTTTGGTGCTGTGAACTGCTTTGACAGTGATAGAAACAAAATATCAAAAATAAAGATGATCCTGTAGAGACTGTAGCTAACAATAATTGCCAGCATCTATATGTGATGCGTGCTGGGACTGTTCTGTGTATTTTTACAAATAACCCTCATAAAAACCCTGTGATGAGAAAACTTGCACAGACAGGTTAAGTAACTTGCCCAAGGTGACAGCTGGAAATCAGAAGTCAGGAGTCAATCCAGGTACTCTCACCATTTTGCAAAAGTGCCTTTCAGCAAGATGGATTGCGGCTTTTCTTTCTAACGTCTTAAGTCTGAGCCAGTCTTTGAAATTTAACCAAAGGTGGTTATTGAAACAGAAGAGAGGATAGGTCAGAACCTGATGTATTCCAACTGTTGTATATTTGTAGCTGGAGAAGCAGCATGAAGTGGTTGAATCTGTGCTCAGGAGCCGGCCCACCTGGGTTTAAATTAATCCCTGTTCTTTCACTTTATAGTTAGGGCCCTTCAGTTTCCTCATCTGTAAAATGTGGATAATATTAACTTGCTCATAAGGTAGTTGTAAAGATTAAATGAGTTAATCCATGGAAAATCCTTAGAACTGTGGCCTGGCACATAGTGTGTAACAACTACTTTTTTATTATGTATTGTTTTTACTGTTGTTATCTTTAGTACTGTTGTTTGCTATTATCAGCATCCATTTTTGGGTCCATATTTCAGCACCTTTTTTGTTATATTTAATTTTTTATGACCTCAGATAGACATAATCCCTGGCATAATAAACTTATCATTGGCCAATGCATGGTCCTCTTTTACCTTGTGTATTAATAATATAACAAACACCTGTAAGCCCGCTGCCCAACCTGAGAACTAAAACACTGACAATCCCTCTATATCTACTTGTGTTCCTCACCTATCCTCTGCCTAACTTCATGTCACCCACATTTGATGTAGCTGCCATTCTGGATTTTATGTTTTCCTTTGCCCTCTTTTTATAGATATATCGCCTATGAGTGTATGCCTGAAACAATATTTATTTGTTGCTTTTGAACTTCATAAAAAGGCTATGATGCTGCATATAATCTTCAAGGGCTTTTCCCTTCATTCAACATTCTATTATGAAGACTGATTCATATTGTGTGTAGCTATATTTCCTTTTCACTAAGTGTAATATTACATTGTTTGAAAGTCCTGTAACTATCCATTCTCCTGTCATATGACATTTTTATTCTGTTTTCTGCTCTTAGTGCTGTCAAGAACATTCTCGTACGTGTCATCTTTGTAGACTTCGCTGCCTAAAGTAGCATCAATAAACTTGAGTCTACTGGGAAAATGGAAGAATATAAATATGAGAAACATTTAGGTTAGAAATTTTCAGCCTTGGCACTGTGGACATTTTCGGCTAGATAAGTGTTTGTTAAAGGGGCCTGTCCTGTGCATGGTAGAATATTTGGCAGTGTCCCTGGCCTCTATCCTACTGAATACCAGTAGTACCTGTCCGCTGAATTTGTGATAACCAAAAAGCTCTCCAGACATTACTAAACGTTTCCCCGCGCGGGGGGGGGGGGGGGGGGGGGGGGGAGGATCTCCCTGGTTGAGAAGCACTGACTGATGTAGGTGGAAAGGAAGGAATAAGAAGAAAGAACTTGATTCACAAGAAAGATTCTAGAAAGAAAAACAGATTGCTGTTTATAAAATAAAGCTAAGTAGCCTTCAACTAAATACTTTAGCATTATAGAAATTTATCAAATATCTAATGTGCAGTGTAAAACCTGGCGTACTTATATAATGAACCTACGTTGCACACATGTTGGAGATAAGTTTTATAATCTAGTCCTGGCATTATAGGGCCTTTTGAAATAATTGTTCAACTGGTAAATTCCCTTATATCCAGTTATTCTGACAGTTTGCATTTGATCTGGTGACAATCTATTTAAACAAAAGGTATGATGACATCCCACTTATCAAAAAAAGGCAAAACTTGCCTTTTCCTTATTTCTCTTTCCCCACTTTTTACCTCTTTTTTTACTTTTGTTTTTTGTTCGTTTTCTGCTTCCATTATCTTAGAGGAATACTTTTAAAGACTTGCTGTGTGAGTCTCTCTTGACCACTATATATTATAAACTGTCCTTTTTTGCCCCAAAAGAATCCCCAGATTTTACTCAGAAATACCATTTATAGAGTTTTAAAGAAAACATATGTATCTCATAGAGTTGGGTAAACAGAAATGAATAATGTTTTTTAAGGAAAGTTATTTCCATTTTTGGAGACAAAACATTTCGCATGCCAATTTTCAGTGTGAAAAAACAGTTGATGTGAAGAAGACTAAATCCTGTGATGCAGATGTCTCCGGTGACCTTCGAAAAGAAGTAGAAAGTCATTATAAACTTCCTCTTCCTGAAGATTTCTATCACTTCTGGAAGTTCTGTGAAGAACTTGATCCTGAAAAGCCAGCTGGTGAGTTGCTCCAGAACCATTCTCCTGCTTCTACCAATAGAAAAGACGGTGGGAAACTGAACCAAGGATCTAAGCGTTTCATAGAAAAGGAACCTTTTCAAACATGTTTCTAATAGAAATATAAAATTATGCTATAATAATAATACGTAACTATCATCTGCTATCCTGGCAAAGGTAAATAATTTCATGACATGCTTTGATGAGGGTTTGAAAGAAAACAAGTACTTTGATACGTTGCAGGAGTTTTAGTATGATTTAGCAGTTCTACTTCTAGGAACTTGGTCTTACGGATTAGGTGAGCCAAAAGTTATGTTCAGTGATATTTATTGAAACAAAAAATAAGAAATGGTTTAAATGCCCACCAGTAATGCATCTATTCAATGAGTATTCATAGTTTTAAAAGAATGAATCACATTTTTTAGGCAATGATAAATTATTATGCCTGAAAGATTTTAAGTGAAAAAGAAAAGCATGTATAGAGTATGCAGCTGCCATTAGTATTAAAAAGAAAAAAAAGTTAAGGATACATACACACATCCCTATATACTTTCTCTGTACTTATACTGTCTCTGAAAGGATACACAAAAGACGTAATGGTTGTGACGGAGTTACTTTTCACTCTTACCATTTTGTGCTGTTTAAATTTTTTGCATGAGGTGGGAGGAGAGAAACACTCATATATTATTGACGGAAATGAATTATATTGGTAGATGACTGAATTATGGCAGTGTATCAAAATACTTAAACTGCAGCAACTTCTCTAAAAATATTCATGGCTGTGTACAAATATGTATTAGCAAGATGTTCACTGAAGCATTGTTTAGAATAGTAAAAAAGTTAACCAGTAAATATCAATAGAATAATTATCTATAATGGAACACTGTGCAGGTATTAAAAATTATGTTAAAAAATTTAATAGCATGGGGAAATAATCAGAAAGTTTAAGTAAGAACAAGGTGGAGAACAAATTTAAAAAACATTAAAAAACAACATGATCTCCCTTTAAAATGTCTCTGTGTTTATATTTGTTCATCAGACTGTTATATACCAGACTATTAAACTTATTACCAGTGGCTAGTAAGATGGGTGGTTTTAGTTTTTATATTGCTATCCTAACTTCCAGCTAAGCTGAACGATTTCCCCCCTCCAAGGAAACTGTACCTTTATTCACGTTGTTACCTCTTCCAAGAATTTTCTTCCTCTCTCCATTCCCACCTCTTACATATCAGATTCTGCCTGGAGTGCTTACCTCCCTCTTAGAGGAACAACGAGGACGCATCTGATGTTGTAAGAATGTACATTTGAGCAGACTTCATGACTCTGGTATTATTTAACATTCTCCCTCTGTGATCTGGGAATGGAGAAAGAAGGAATCATCCAGGATTTGGGTTGGCCAGATAGACTGTCAAGGAGGCAAAGGAATCCCACAGTGATAATTAGCTGAAGTCGAGGGAAGGGGAAAGAAATTTTTCATTAAATACATTTTTTTAATAATAAGTTATTTATCTTCATGCACACTCTTTTGTTATCTGTTGTGCCTTTCCCTTAATCTGGGTGTGCTACAATTATTTTAGGCTCACAAGAACCTAGTAATGAGACAAGGTAAGTGTTGCAGCTCTAATGTGCCCATAGGAAAACAAAACAGTTGTGCTTTAGCCAAAATAACAGACAGCAGGAATGTCTGAAATGCATTCAGTGGTAAATTTAAGAAGAAATCCTAAATATAAGTGCCACATTTTTTTGCTCTGATTTCTTTTCCATCGAGTGTTTATAACTAACATCTTCCCATGTAACTAAAGATTTTTCTTTTTCTTTAAAAGGTTTTTTAAGACAATTGCTTAGAAATAGTTTACTGATAGAAGGCATTATGTCCTATCTGCCTCCAGAAAGTTATTGTCTAAATAAACTTATTTAATTTATAGATTCACTTTCTGCAAGCCTTGGACTTCGATTAGTGGGTCCGTATGATATCCTTGCCGGGAAACATAAAATGGGGAAAAAATCAGCAAGCCTGAATTTTAACCTTCACTGGCGATTTTACTATGATCCTCCTGAGTTCCAGACAATAATTATTGGAGATAATAAAACTCAGTTCCACATGGGGTATTTCAGGTAAAGGATCTTTTCCTCTAAAATATAGTTACTATCCTTCTGACAAGCATAAATAAATATTCACTGGTGTCACCCAAGATGAAGGGCATATTTTCCCCTTATTTGTGGATACACGGGCCATCTGTTGTTCTGTTGCCATTCTAACCTACTCTAGGTTTAACCTCACTGGTTTTTCCTTTTTGGTTATAAACTTTTTTTTTCTTTTGGATTCAGGAGAGCTCTTTTAGCTCAAGGAAGATAATTTAGAGCAGGGGCCATACAGGCAACCTGTAGTTAAGAATGTGCTGTGGAGTCACGTCCTACTGACTGGTCCTACTGTTTATTATTTGAGTGACCCTGTGCCTGTCATTAGTGACTGAATTTCTGTGACTCAGTTTCTTCTCTTATAAAAATGAGGATAATGTACATACCTACTAGAATATTAAGGGGATTAAATGGATATGTGCAAGGTGCTTAGAATGTTAAAGAAATAGAAGTAATTGAGGGGTAAAATATGTTGTGCACTTGTACCAGTAGAGATGCTGTCATTTAAAGTAAAGATTAACTGTAAGATAATAGAGTGGAGGAAGTAGAGGAACCGTACCCAGAGAGAAGTGTTGTGGTACAGTGGAATGCACACAGTGCTGGGAATTGGGTAGCGTGGACTCTGCCTACGGCTTTGCCACTAACTTACCAGGACCTTAGCTGACTACTTCATCTCTCTGTATTGGTATCCTCAATTTGTAAAATAAAAGAATTTGGTTATATGTATATAAATCACATCCTTTCACCTCTAATGTTTTATAATCCTGTCGGTCCTGTTTCTTTTGTTTTTCTACCTTATTTTTTCCACAGACTATAAAACTGGGGGTGGGTTGAGATGATGGTGTATAATCATTTCTACTTCTTTTTGATAGGCTGTAATCCCCCTTTTCTTATATTTAGTTATACAAGTAACTAGGTCCTAAGAATTTTTTTTTAAATATGTTTTTATTGATTTTAGAGAGAGGGAGAAGAGGAGAGAGAAGGAGAGAGAAACATTGATCAGCTTCCTCCTACATGCCCCCCCCTACTGGGGATTGAGCCCGCAACCTGGGCATGTGCCCACACTGGGAATCAATCCTGCAATCTCTTCGTGCATGGGACAGCACTCAGCCAACTGAGCCAAACTGGCCAGGGCTTAAGAATCTTAATTTTAGGGTCTGTTATATAAGTATGATTTGTTGTAGCTATTCCTAAGAAACTTAGAGCTTAAACCTGGCATATTCCAATTTAAAAAAAAAAAAAGCATGCAGATATAAATTGTTGTCTATAGACCTAAAAGTACTACTTGCCTAATAATGTATATTATGGGCAGCTAAATTTTTAATATCTTTTACTTAAACAGGGATTCTCCTGATGAACTTCCAGTATATGTTGGTACAAATGAAGCAAAGAAAAACTGTATAATTGTTCAAAATGGAGATAATGTGTTTGCTGCAGTTAGGTAAGGAAATATTTAATCCCTTTCTAATTATAATATTTGTTTATAATTTTTGTGCTATATGGGGAATTGAGGTAACCTAAAAATTCTAGATTTCTAGAGATAATCTCTGACTTTTGCAGGTAGTCTTATCCATACCCCTATTCTACTTTTCACCAAAACTGTATGTCTCATATAACTACTTTATTTAATGAAACTATTACTTCATTTTCACCTCAGTTTTCCCATGGCAAAATCAAAAGATTTTTTTTTAGTAAAAAAGGATGGTATTTTATTTTTTAATTTTTATTTTAAATATGTCTTTATTGATTTCAGAGAGAGGAAGGGAGAGGAGGAGAGAGAGAGATAGAAACATCAATGATGAGAGAGTCCTCATTGATCGGCTGCCTCATGCACACCCCCTGCTGGGGATCAAGCCCAAAACCCAGGCATGTGCCCTGACTGGGAATCGAACCTCTATCTCCTGGATCCTAGGTCATTGCTCAGCCACTGAGCCATGCCGGCCAGGACAAAAAGATGACGGTATTTTAAACACCATCATTATGAATTCATTGTAATAACCCACTGTATCTAGTTCAAACAGAAAGATTTAATACAGTAAAGCGAGTGCTCATAACATCTTTGGAAGGGCTGGTGGAGCAGCCTGAACCTCCTGAACATGACAGATGTGGCTCACCAATGGAGTTTGTCTCTGCCACCATCAGGAAACTGGAAAACAGACAGCTGCTGCCACAGCAAGTGGCTTTGATATAATCTGTGCCAGTAAAATGGATGCCCTGCCCTCTGCCTCTCAGCCCTCATACAGCTGAAGACCAGGTACTGAGATCTCAGCTGCAGCTGCTCTGGAACAGTCAGATGCTTCTACAGCTGTGCTCACTGATGGACACAGCAGAAGCACAGCCTCAGTCAACCCAGTACACCCACTAGACTATTATGTATGTGTCACACATACCAGTGTATTTAAAGGGCAACTCATTGTAGACATCCAAAAAAGGTTCTTTCTCTTCTGATGCCTCTGAGTTTTATAAAATGTTGCTTGTCTCCGTTATATAGTTCTTATAGTGTCTGTTCTTATAGTAACTGTTATAATTCATATAGAATTTATAGTTTTTTTAAGCCCTTCACATTTATAGTTCAATTGAAATTGGTGCCATCTTTATTAGAAACTATAGTTGTTTACTTGCCTATTGTTTGTCTCTTGCCCTAACAAGTCAGTTCCATGAGGGCAGAGGCTTTCTTGTGTACAGTGCCTGCCCCATAGTAGATGCTCCATAATTAATTTATTCATTCTACAGGTACTTTGACATGCAAAAACACCTAATTTTTCACTAGTCTTATTAAAAATATTTTTTAAAAAGAAATTTATAGTGGTTATATAAAATAATCCAAGACTTATTTGGTATTTTTTTAGCTTTTTGGAGAACACAGAAAAGAAAAAGAAAAAAAAAATTGGTGATAAATTTATAATTTAGGTGAAGACCAGCAAGTAAGTATTTGAGTATCTATTTCACTCAGATGTTTTCTATCTCCAATAATTTGTCTCAAACATAAAGGCAAAAATATATTACAACTGTTTTAGTTTTTAAGACATTCCTTTTCTTAAAAAGCTACTCAGAACATTTAATTTAGTTTATTTCTGTATCAGCCTGAGTAAGGTATTTTAAGGTAGAACATTTATTACAAATGATTTTTTTTTTTTTTCCTTTTCAAAGAAATTTATTTAAGATGAGCAACCCAGTAGAAAAACATGAGTAAATGACACGTACTCCCAGCTCACCAAAACAAACAAAAACAGCAAATGGCCAATAAAATATAAAAAGGTAGTAAAAATTATTGTCAATGTTTGTTTATAGTTAAATCATTCTATCTTAATTATAAGAATAAAGGATGGAAAATTTTAAATTCCCCAGATCTCATATTTTCATTGGTTTTTCTTATTTTATTTTATTGATTTTAGAGAGGGGAGAGAGAGAAACATAAATGAGAGAGAAAGATTGATTGGCTGCCCCCTGCACATCTCCCCACCAGGGATTGTGCCCGCAGCCCGGGCATGTGACCCAGCCTGGAACTGAACTGGCTACCTGTCAGTGCATGGGATGATGATGTTCAGCTAACTGAGCTATGCCATTTATCCATCACTGTTTATCCTAAACAAATTATTCTTATGCCCAGGTAACTGAGTTCGCTCTGTGCAAGAGTAGTCTACAAATTCAACCAGCAAAGATTACTAAAGATAAAAGAATGATAATACCCAACTAGATTGTAAGAAACTTGACTGGTCTAAGTGTTAATTGGTAAAATTTTTATAGAGAGCAATTTGAACAACCTTATTCCAAGATGTTGTGACAGATTTTTAACACTGCCGGGTACTGTGCTAACTAAAGAAAACATTTGTACCCTTAAGTCAGCAATTTCATTTCTAGCTATTTGTCTAAAGAAATTTTGGACAGGTACACAGATATGTATGTATATTACAGGTAATTGATAAAAATCAAAAAACTGGAAACAACATATCCAGCAATAGGAAATATTAGGTCAATAAATAGAATGTCCGTACACTATATTGCCAGGTTACTGATATGCTGATTTGGAAAGATGTTTGATATATGAAGAGGGCAAATAATAAAATAGTGTAGAATGATTCCATTTTCATACTGTTTAATGCACATAGAAAAAACTCTGCATATATTCAAAGTTTTCATTTATCTTTGGGCAACAAAATTAGAAGTGAATTTTCTTCCATTCCTTTTTTCCTCCCTTCAAATAACTTTAACAATACTGTTGACTTCAGGGACCCCCAAGGTTCCACCAAATACCTGCTATTTAGTTAATGATTTCAAATGTGACTTTATATCAGAACCTCCTGGGTTACTGGCTAAAAGTGCTCCACAGGTCCTACCTCTAGAGATTCCACTTCAGTACATCTAGAACAGGACTCAGTTTTGTTTTGTTTTTTTAAATACACATTCTAAGTATGTCTAAATGTAACACAAAATTATACTTCTCTAATTTTGATACTTAAGTTTTTAAAATTCATTTATCCTACATTTAATGAACACTTATTTTGTGCAGGGCCCAAAAACTATTAAAAACTATTGAAATTGATTTGGTACTTATTAAAAGAATAAATGTAGTTTATTTTATCTAATATATCAGACCTTAGATGGTCTTGTTAAGTAATCTTTTTTCCTCTTGCCTGCTGCCCCAACTTTTTCTGCCACCCTACCCCGCTGTACTGGGTAATGTGCATTTACTGCCATAGACAATGATTTTCAAGCACTAGCTCAATGTAAAGTACTTTTAACTAGTAACCCAGGAGGTTCTGATATAGTCAGGTTTGAAACCATTAACTAAATAGCAATTATCAAAGGACCGTGTGTGTACCCTTAGAGGGTCCCTGACACCTTTTTAGGAGGCCTGTGAGGTCAGAACTATTCATGATGATAAGATGTCATTTTTGCACCAATGACACAGAGGTAATGAATGGTGGGTAATACTGTTGATACTTTGGCAGGAATCAGGGCAGTGCCGCCAAATTTGCAGTCACTATATTATTGACGACAGTAATATAATGCATGTCATTGAAGAACGTCAGTGATGAAGCAGTGACAGTATTAGAGCTCCGTCATTGAGTACGCATCTCTAACAGTCTGTGTGGTGAAATGGGACATACATAGAAAGAAAGCACTGCTGCGTACAAGTATTAGTTTGCCTCAGGGAAAAAGCTCTTGCGTGATCAAGTTGTGAGCTGAACTTTTTCCCCTTTTACTGGAGAGAGTGACTGACACACTCGGGCTATTCAGACGTGGGTATTTGGTAGACATTTTTCTCAAATGAACCAAAGAAAACAACTGACTATTTGTTGCCAGTGGTTAAAATTCAGTGTTTCAAAAATAAAAATTAGAGTTGGGGGAAAATGATCACCATTGTGAGCTTCACAGCTTCTCACTACCTAACAACATTTCTAATCTGACTAGTGGTAATAATAATGAATGTGATTTTTTCATATTGTGATGTATTGGAATGAATATGATCCAATGAAAAAATTTGAAAGATCTGCATAATTTAGTAAACCCGTATTTTCTAAATGATCACTGTAGTATTCAAAGTTCAAGGCACCCCAATGGATTTTAATGCAACAGAGTACAAAATGTTCACAGCTATTATTTCAGTTTGTACTTGGCAACTGTAAGCATCAGAAAGCAAAGTATTAGAGAGTAAGTTTAAGCTGAGAGACAAAAGCTTCATACGTTGCTACCGAGATAGTCATAATAATGTGATAAATGTGGGAGATGGCAATTAAGTGTCATAAGTAGCAATAGAAGTCTTCACAGAGACATTTTATCTAGGCCTTGAATGCTCAGAACTTACTAGAAAAAAATGGGAAGAAGGATGTTCTAGGCGAGGTGGGAGTATATGAGTGAAAGTATGAAAACAAGAGGCACATAGTATTTGAAGGCAAATATGCCATGCCAGAGAGGCTGAGAAGGACTATGAAGATTGATTTACCTAGACCTCACATGTTTAATTTGATTTTTATGGTTAATATAAACATATTCTCCTGATACATAGCTGGTTATGGCTGAAGGTAGTTAGTGTGTGTGCTGTCATCGGAAGACAGTGATTTGGTTGTCTTGGTTTCTGTGGCACTTTAATCCGCCCTTACTAGCTCTGTGAACTTGGCTAAATGGATTGTCCTCTGTGCCCCAGTTTCCTGGCATATAAAACGGAGATAAGAATAGCACCCGCTATAAATGTTCTAAGTCTTTTACAATGCCCAGTCCATAGCGAACTGTCCAGTGTCGGTAGTGAATAGAAGTGCCTTTCTGCCTGGAAGTCTGGTCACGGCTACAGAGGAAGGGGGCTGACTGCCTTCCCCTGAGCGTTGCTTCTGCCTCTCCCTTTTACTCTTGACCTCTCATTCTGCTTGTGAAAGGCTTAACCTGCTTATGATAAAACAAAATTATTTCCATAATCTACAGTAACTGTTTTGTATTGTGCTTCTGTATAAGCTTATAAAGTAGCTTTATTTCCCTTTACGGTTTCCAGGTTTATCTTAAAACAAATTTGAAGGTAACATTTTTTAAAATCTGCTGATCTTCAGTATTATAACAGTGTCCCCTGGCCCTTCAAAAATAAAAATCCTTTTTGGTGTCTACATACTACTCTCTAATTCCAGGCTCCTCCACAGCAGCATGCCATATCTTAATATCAAGTAATGCCACTTAACACTTGGCTTACTTTCAGCTTTGTAAATATCTTTTATATCTTAATGTAGACAGAGGTAATGCAAATTTGCATCATATTTATTGGTTTTGTGGCTGAAAGCTTTTTGTTATACTGCTTTTCCCTTGTTTGAATCTATTAGGGATTATGAGAGCGCTATTAGTAATTATTCTGCAGTCTTTTTCTTGTATGGAATTGGATGTTTTTTAACTTAGCTCCCTTTACTTCCCAAGGTCTCTGTACTTAGTACATGGCCTATATATAGTATAATGAGGGCTTTTACTTCTTTTTCAGATTATTTTTGATGAAAAAACTTAAAGAAGTAACAGATAAAAAGAAAACTACTTCCTTGAAAAGCATAGATGAAAAACTCACAGAAGCAGCCAGAGAACTGGGGTACTCGCTGGAACAGAGAACCATGAAGATGAAGCAGAGAGATAAGAAAGTATGGTTTTAAATCTCTTAGTCGCTGGCTATTTTGCTCTTTTAATAGGGTTTTCCCCTCTCTTGACTCCTTCCCACGTGCACCTTATCCTCTCCTCACCGGCTGCCCCATCCTAAGGAGGGCTGGACACCCCAGGGGCTCCTTCCAGGGCTATGCCACACCTTCACTGCCAGGAGGCTACCACTGGATAGGGCTTGGGCGGCTCACGGGTCACTAAACAGCCGAGTTATGTGACATGTCACTACTGCGGTTGCCTAACTCATGCCAGTATTTCCCACTCTTTTAATCTCTTTTACCAGTTACTCATTTCATAGAACTGAGTGAAAGCAGCTTTGTATGTAATTTACTTTAAAATCTTTTTTTAATGGGTAAGGTCTAATGGCTAATGATTTCATGCAAGGTGTCATTTAGAGGTAGTTTTGTAAAGGTATGCCTCAGAGTGCTTTACTTAGGGCCTCAAAGGTGGTTTCCTTTTGAGAGACAGTGTATATTAAAGATTTGCTAATTTCCTCCAGTAAATGTGGGTCTTGAAGCAGTCCTCTCTCCTTTCTCTTACTGATCCTGTCAGCATTTCCTGTTTCATCTCTCCCAGTGCCTGCAGAGTAGTAGAGTGTTTTTTACACAGCAAATACTTTGGCAAGGTGTTGGATTCTTTTGGTTTATCATTTACAAGTTTCAGAGTAAGTTAACAGACAAACTAGAATTCTGCTTTGGGGTAAATGAGAATTCTATAGGAGTTTGTCCTTATAACCTCTGGGGAGGAAGGACATTTGTCACTGTGGAATGAGGGCACCCCAGTCTCCTTCAGCCTCTCACCATTGTCGGCAGTGGTTGGTTCATCTGAATGTTTTAGGCCAAATGAAGTACTAGTTACTCTTGAGTACACTAGTATTGGTAACTAAGTACCTTAGTGTACTTAGTTATTGAAAATCCTACTTCAGTTCCTTCTGTGATTGTGACTCAACTGCAGGGTGATGTTCTGGTAAATTAGTCACTAAACTGCAGTGTTAGCAGTTCCTTCTTTATTCCTACAGACCAGAAACAGTTTCTAAAAGTGTGCATTTGAGTGAAACTCATTGCAATAGTGCGTTTTTAAAATTTTAAAGATTTCATGTTGCCATTTTACCTTTCTAATTTTCATAGGGAGCCTCTCTCACCTTGTAAGTAGAAATAGGGGTAGCATTTCTCATCTCCTTATTATATATTCCTAATTTTTGACTAAAGACTGAGCTTATTTGTGCAGAACAGCTGTTAGCAAATTCTTTCATTGGAGTCTGTTTTATTTTTTTTATCATCAGCTATCATTTATTTCAGAGGGAATTCCTTAATTCTTCACATAACTATAAGTAAGATATGACTGGGGTTTAAACTTCATAAGTATGTTTGTCCAGGCCTACTCCCCCATGGTTTTGTGGGGGGGGTTGTTGTTGTTTTGGGGGGAGGTAATTGTGTGTGTGTGTGTGTGTGTGTGTACGTGTGTGCGTTTTATGAAAACAACTGGTAAAAACACAAATACAAAGAAAAGAAATTATAAGACAACCATGATTTTATCCTACCAAAGACATGTTGATTACACTTTCAAATCCAAGTTTTTTTTGTTATTGTGTAATCTCCATTTAATTAATACTTTTCTAGTCCTGAAAAATTCATTTCCACTAGCATATGTGACTTAATGACTTTGTCCTTGTGTATGAGAGTAGTAATATGTCCATTCTAGTACAATAGAGCACTATACTGACAATACCTGACAGTGCTTTGGAGTGCAAAGTCTTTGAGTTACCTCATTTGACTCTCACAGCAAATCTGCAGAGTAGGTAGGAATTATCATCTTATTTTGTAGGTAAGGAAATCGAGGTTTACAGAGGCTTTTTTCCTGGTCCAAAATCACAAGTGAGACAGACCTGAGAGCAAAATTCACATTTTTAATATTAAGCATCCTTTCTGCCCCATCTTATTAATTGCTTATATGCCACTTTGCCCTTTTTTATTCCTAGATTTTATTATTAAAAATGACTTTGATTTAATGATATTTTAAAATGAGGGTATAGCATTCTATCCACCTCTGATCCTAATGCCTTAGAGTACCACCACCCTCGTATAGGGTTTTCCTAAATTTGTATCCCTATTGTTCATAATAAAATTAGGACTCTGATGTTTTGCTAATAATTGATACTTCTTTATAGAGGATTAGTAAAGTTTATCATCTGTGAAAAATGTTAAATTGTTACAGATGATCCTTTTTTCCCCCATTAACCCCATCCATCCTTCCCGTTTTTCTGTCAGGGTTAGAAGTAGTCTTTTTTTCTTATGTTTTAATTTGGGTGTTTTGCTTTTCCTTTATTTTTAAGACTCCTTTATAGTTTAAATATATTAAACTTCATTAATTTATTATTTGTATATTGCAGATATTTTTCATCAGTTAATTTTTCTTAATTTTGTTCTTTTTCTCAATAGGTTTTTTTTTTTTATATAGTTGAATCTAAAAGTTTTTTCTTTCTCTAATCCCAAATTATTTTTAAAACTTGCCTTTCTTCTAGTGGTTTTATGGTTTTATTTTTACATTTAACCCTAAAATCTGACTGCAGGTTATTTTGGCATAAAGAATAGGATATAACTGTGACTTCACTTGTTTTTCCCCCAAGTGGTGAGCAATTGTCTGTGAGCTTCTTGAATAATCTGTCCCTTCTGGTGGCTTAATAGAAGATAGTGAAAGAAGCAAGACAGTGGGGACATTACAGGAAAGTAAGATACAGTCTTGGGGGCAGAGTAGTTTATTTGAGGGGTTGTGCCCTTCTTCCCTGTCAGGAATTTCCACTGGACTACACAAAGAAGTGGACTGTGTGGAGCAGATGTCTTGTTAAGGAGAGACCTAAGAATAGTGTCACCAGTGTGAACACAGAGAATATAGACCAGAGCAGGATCAGTCTAGGTTCTATAAGAACATAACCACGATGGTGGTTGTGGTTGGGTCTGTTTTTGTCTTTGGAGATTACCACTTAGTAATAGCTCACTGGTTAGGTTATTTGCCTCCATAAAGGGCACCACAGAACTAGACACTGCCCTGCTTTGGGGAAGTTTGCACACAAGCCTGAATTTTCCAGGTAAAAATCGTGGGTCTGACTTGGGAAAGATGGATGAGAGGAATCCTGTTCTATCTCATCTTCCTGCTAACAAAAACTATTCCTTCGGTCTCTCTTAAGCCCAGTTCCTGTACTTTCTACCTAAAAGATACTCTGACCTTAGAGGAAACTCGTATTCTGGCTTGCCGCCTGTAGTAGTGGGCAGGTGTTCTCCCTCACCAATCAGGCTGCAGACCTGTCAGTGATGCCACGATTAATAACAGCCAGTCATTTCACTGCTTTATAATTACTTGAAGGGCTTGACTTTTAGCTAATTTGAAAGAAAAGGAATACTGAACTTTTGCCCTGGCATCCAAATTTACTGAAATAAAATGTCATTAAATTATATTTTGACAGAAATGTTGAGGGTTTGTGTGTGTGTTCTGTCAGATTCAGGTGAGTTATTGTTTGTTTTGTTCTGTCTATTTACCATGATTAAATTTTATTTTTTTTCTTTAACTTAGGCTGTGACAAAGACCTTTCATGGTGCAGGCTTGGTTGTTCCAGTAGATAAAAATGATGTTGGGTACAGAGAGCTCCCTGAAACAGATGGTAATCTATTTTTTATATAAACGTATGTGTATGTGAATATTTATGTTAATATAGGCGGAGAAAGGTTTGCCTTATAAGAAACAGTAGGTATTTACATATGCCACCAGACCTTGGTGATAAAGAGTAAGTTCAGGTTTTAGGGTCAGTCAGGCCTGAATTAAAACTAGTTTGTAGTTGTGTAACCTTAAATTATTTAACTTCACTAAATCTTGTCATGTAAAATGGTTAATAATGGTGAATACCATTTGGGTTATAAAAAAGTATGTAAGGTCTTAGCACAGTGCTTGCCTTATAGTGCTTAAAATACAGTAGTTAAAGTGTTTAGGGAATTTTAATCTAGTGCCTAGGTTACATTTTCTGAACTTTTGACAGTAGTCAACATATAGTATAGTAATTATTGAAATCGTATGCAAAATTTTCTTCATCTACATATAAGTTAACTTAACATTCAGAAGCCCAAGATCCTGAACTACTTCATTTGTAAGTCTGAAAACACTTTGAAAATGGACTGTTCATACACAAAATATGTAATTGTTGCTATGTTAAGAAAACAAAATCACTTTTAAACTCTTTGCCCTCCCTTTTATTCCCTTCTTACTTTGAACATCCGTTTGCATTGCCTTATTTTTCATCCTGTTCCAGAGAGAACACAACTTAGAAAGTCAAAATTAGTGTCTCCTCAAGGAAGAACCTAGTATTCCCCCCCAGCTTATGTATTTGGCCGTCCATTTTTTAAACAGAACCAACTGGCCTTGGTTGGTAGAGTATGGGTCTGGGACCTAGAAATCTGAAGTCTTAACCAGTTCCCTATAGTAACTGTTCTCAAACTTCATTGGACTGCAGAGTCTCTAGGCAGTAGATTGAGATGTCTTATATCACAATTATTTAGATGTATTTTTTTGCCAGCTTCATAGCACATTAGAGGAATTCCATAGGGAAAATGAGTATGGCTCAGCTATATATATGGTAGCTGTTAGCATATGTGGCTGAGCACTTCAGATGTGGCTACTGTAACTGAGAAGATGAATTTATAATTTTGATTTTAATTCAGTCTATATTACATATGAAAATGATCATTTTGCGTAGCTGGATTAAACATCTTAAAATGTTTCTTTTTTAATATGGACTTGAAAAGAAGTTTAATTACACATGTAGCCTGCATTACATTTTTTGGGCAGGATAATCTGTCCCACTGTCCCACATCTCCTCCCTAAATCCAGAAGTACTCAGTCTCTGATGGGGAAGGCGTGTGGGCTGTAGCTTACTGTCCAGTCTGCAGCTTATATTCTTTTCTGCCTCTGTGCACTAGTCCATTTGAAGTTTTAACAAGCAGAATTACTGTCTTGTTTGGGAAAGGTTGGAAACATTTTTTACAGAAATAGCGGTCTCTAAAATCTAAAACTTCAAGGATGGTGTGTTTTAAATTGTAGTGCCTGGAATAAACCCTGTTACTCTTTCTTGGTTGTGGTCCTGGGGTTTTATCAAAGATCTTTTTTCTTTCCCTTTACTTTTTCCTAACACTCTAGACATTAAATCCTTCAGTGATTTAATTATTTTTGAATGAGAAGTGGTGGCAAGACATAAAGGACTTCATATTATCTTGCTCCTTACTGTTATTTGCTGGGAGGAATGATTGACTGGCAGTTTGTCAGAGTGTGACAGTGTTCATCAGATCACAGTATGATAATCATATGCCAAAGTTAAAAGCCCTAATATATCTTTACCACCTTTGATAATCCTTATACCTTGTATTTGTAGTTAGCATCAATAGAATATTGTGCCTCATACATATAACTTGATAGTCACATATCATTCTTAGGTGTGGTTCTTAAGGTTTAAACTGATCTTGTCTTCCCAGTCTAGTAGCCACTTAATTTAAGGATTTGTTTTGTTGGTTTCAGTAATCTCCATTTTTTTCATTATTGGGTAATCCTCAAGGAGGTAGTTTATCAAAAAGTTCATCTTATTAGCTGTTGTTCAGTACCTTCATTCTCATGTGTCCTGAGAGCTGACACACATTGGCACCCAGCAGATAGTAAGAAAAATGTCAAAAGCCAAAATAGAAATGTTAAACCACTGTTCTTTTTATTCAGATAAACTATAGAAATTTTCCGTGTTCTTCAAATTACACTTCTACCATGGCTGCACTTTCCCGCTTTGGTAAACGTTGAATTCTGCAGTGATTTGCCTGTTGTATTGCTGTCTTTTCCTGTATTTTTTTACATAAGGTAGGAGAGGGCAAAAAAGGGTAAACTTGATTATCTGTTTGGATTTTGTCTAATCCAGTTCCTAATAAAGAGAGCCTGGGGTGGGCTACATATGGTCTCTGTTGCCATATTCTTTTGTTTTTTCCCAACCCTTTAAAAATGGAAAAACATTTTTAGCTTGAGGGCAGATAAAAATGAAGACTGGGCCAGATTTGGCCATAGTTTGCCAATCCCTGGACTGGCCTAGTAAACAGTGTTGAAAGCTTAGTAAAATCATGATTGCAACTAGATATACCATGAAATACACTCTGCTAATACAGGAAATCATTTTGTTAAGCCACTTTTATGCTTGAATCATAATTAGGAAAATTATAAAATTGCCATTCTAAATTACGGTGCCATCCAAGTTTATATCAGTTGTGTGAAAAGTCCTATGAAGGAAAAATCCCAGCTTTTTTTTACCTTTGAAGATGGTTATAGATCATTTTTAATATCATTGCTTTCTTTCAGCCAACCTCAAGAGAATTTGCAAGGCAATTGTTGAGGCACCCAGTGATGAGGAGAGACTAAAAGCTTTCGCTCCCATTCAGGAAATGATGACTTTCGTGCAGTTTGCTAATGATGAGTGTGACTATGGCATGGGGCTTGAGTTGGGAATGGACCTCTTTTGTTATGGTTCACACGTGAGTAAAAAAATCACCAGCAAACCTCTCTCCTGTCCCACATCCCTCCCTGCACACACACGCATGCACGCACTCACATTATATCCCCAAGTTCTAGCATAGGCAGGGTATATATTTCAAAGGGAACTTTTTGAAGTGATTTTTAAGCAGATATTTTAAAAGTATCTTTTATTTGAAATTCATCTTTTATTCTTGCAAAGGTGAATTACCAAGATTATTTGCCTCCAGCTTTAAAGCGAATTTACTTTCGACATATTAAAGGGATATGCATGTGTGGGTATGCACACACACCTTTCTAGGGCTCCATTTCATTTCCTGTTGTGATGGGGTGGTGTTTGTTCTTGTTCTTGAATTCCTAGATGAAGAATAAATACTATTTTAATATAGGCTTTAAATTATTAAAAATATGAGATGCTAGTTTATCATTAACTGTTTGCTAATTAAATAGGAAAAACTTACCCAACAGTTAAGTTGGTGCTTAGTCAACTGTAGTTGCCTCAAGGTCAAAGAGGCAATAAGGTATAGTGGCTACTACATGTTTCTAGGGCTAACCTGTTTGGTTTTAAATTACATTCCCCCACTTAAAAGCTGTGTAAGATTGGGCAGTTTTTCCAATACCTTTGTATGTTTCCTTACCTATAAAATATGTGTGCACACATGACCATTTAATTCCATGTAACCTGTGATGTCACCTATGAAGCAGAGAGGTAAGCCGTCTTGCACAGGCAATCCGGTTCTAGAGGCAGCGTCTAAGTCAGTAATTCCCAAACTGTAAAGTAAATAGGAATCACCCAGAGATACTAAAGTGCAGGCTCTGTTTGGGTAGATCTGGGGTGAGGCCTGAGACACTGCTTTCTGACATGCTCCCAGGTGATGGTAATGCTGCCACTCCTCACATACTGAGGAGCTGGACTAAGCAGCTCACGTTAGCATGCATCAGAGTCAGCTAGAGGGCTGTTCAAACACAGTGGGTGCATTTCCCCACCCCCACCCCACAGTTCTCATGAGTTCTTTGGTGGGTCCTGAGAATTTGCATTTCTGACAAGTTACGAGTCGCATTTGGGAACTCTGCTTCCTCTAAATCACATTTCCATCTTTTCTCTGCCCTCCTCATACATGGTTATCAGTAAAAATAATACAGATACTTAATAACAAGAATGACAGTCCTTGACCTGCTAGAAAATGAACCAGTTCAATAAAAAAACGGATTGTTGTGAGAAGTTAAGTAACATATAAGAATATATGAAAAGGTTTTATTAGCACAGTACTTAGCACTTAGTAAGTGCTTTATCAACAAATTAAAAAAGGTTTTTAACTTGGTTTTCTTCTGAATTTCCTTCAAAATATACCATCAGTCTTTTAGATTTACAAGATTGCCTCTTGGACAGAATGCCAGGTTTCTGTCTTAAAATTCAGTCCTAATTAATTAAGTAGCTAAAATGATTTGGGGAGTATGTTTTGTTAAACAATTGCTTTTTTGATGTATTTTCTATTACCAGGGCATCTGCTTCATTCTCTGCTTAATGTTATTTTATTTTTCAGTATTTTCATAAAGTTGCTGGCCAGCTTTTACCTCTTGCATACAATCTGTTGAAGAGGAATCTCTTTGCAGAAATTATTGAAGATCATCTGGCAAACAGAAGTAAAGAGGACATAGACCAGCTTGCAGCATGAGTGAGAGTTGGCTTTCCTTGTCGTACAGTATTTTAAAGCATTAGTATTAAACTTGTGATTTTTTGTTTGTTTTTAAGGGATACAGAAAATAAATTGATGGAAACATTTACCAAAATGTCTATAAATCTCTTCTGCCCTGTTTTGTGTGTGTGTGTGTGTTTTAAATTATTGAAAGTATTACAGATGTCTCCCGTTTTTCTCCCTTTTGCCCCTTCTATCCAGCCCCCACCCCACCCCACCCCAGGCCTTCCCCATATAATTGTCTATGAGTTATGCATATATGTTCTTTGGTTAATCTCTTCCCATCCCCTCAGCACCCCCTCCCCCACTGAGATCTGTTACTCTTCCATGCATCCATATATCTGAACCCATTTTGTCATTTTATTTTGTTCATTAGATTCCACATATAAGTGAGATCATGTGACATTTGTCTTTCTCTAACAGGCTTATTTTGCTTAGCATAATACTCTCCAGATCCATGCTGTCAAAAAAGTAAGAGATCCTTTTTTTAGCTGCGTAGTATTCCATGGTATAACTGTAACAGTTTTCTATCCACTCATCTGCTGATGGGCACTTGGGCCGTTTCCAAATCTTAGCTATTGTAACTAATGCTGCTATGAACATCGGGGTACATATATTCTTTCTGATCAGTGTTTCAGGATTCTTAGGATATATTCCCAGAAGTGGTATCGCTGGGTCAAAAGGCAGTTCCATTTTAAATTTTTTGAGGAAACTCCATTCTGTTTTCCATAGTGGCTGCACCAGTCTGCATTCCCACAAGCTCTGCACTAGGGATCCCCTTTCTCCACACCCTTGCCAGCACATGTTGATTTATTGATGGAGCCATTCTGGCAGGTGTGAGGTGATACCTCGTTGCCATTTTAATTTGCATCTCTGATGATTAGTGACATTGAGCATTTTCTCATGTGTCTCTTGGCCATCTATATGTCCCCTTTGGAGAAGTGTCTATTCAGGTCCTTTGCCCATTTTTTTAATTGGATTGTTTGCTTCCTGGTGTTGAGTTGTATGAGTTCTTTGTACACTTTGGAAATTAACTCTTTATCCAATGTATCATTGGTGAATATGTTCTCTCATACAGTAGGTTCCCTTTTCATTTTGTTATTGTTTTCTCTTTCATGTGCAAATAAATGGGAATCAAATCATCTAAATGGTGAGGCCCTAATCACATGTGAAAGAAAGTTATCCTCTAATGTCACAGGAAGTCAGTTCCTAATGCCTATGGATAACCACACCATCCTCTCCCCCCAGAGTCCTGTTTCAGTATTTAACATGGGCAACTAAGAATGTATTTCTGAGGCTTTGGGTAATAACAGCTGTAGCTTGAAGGGTTGGATTTACAGAGGGTGGGAAAGGCTCATGGGAAGGACACCTGTGACACTACCCAGCACTCTCCCAGAGCGCCTGACCCTGACCTGACCTAACAAAACTACATTTTAACAGTATCTCTGGTGACTGTATATTCTCCCTTTGGAAACATTCTTTAAAACAATTCTTTGACTCAGTCTGTATTTACTAATCAATATTGCATAGTATGTTGATGTAGTATATAGTATAATGTCGTATACAAATCAATATACCATTAATTTAGATTTGTTTCCCATTACAAATTCATTGGACTTCCAGTACAGATCTGTGGAGATAGCTGTGTTTTACCAGATTCTGAGCCTCATTAAACCTGACAAAATGTCCTTCACTTGAAAAACAGAGCAAACCACCAAGTGCAAAGTAGCAAACTTTGTGGATTAGGCTAAAGAACCTATAAGCTCTTGCCCATTCACATGAGGTTCAAGAAAAGCCCTCATGTCATATAGTTTAGTCCTCATGTTTTGTAGTCCCCAAAGTTACTTATGCTGTCAGCTGTGTCCTTAAACAGATGTTATGAGATACTTAATGTTTTTGATAAAAGCTACGAGTGGACTATTAAAAGGAAATGCTTCCAGTCAGGGATCTAATTGAGTAGCATGCCTCCTCTCCACGGTTACACTAAGCTTTTAGGAACAGATTTTCCAAGTACATAGCTGCCTTAGTAACACGAGCCTTTGTGTATATATGGCAGAGAGAACAGAACCATGAAGACTGGTCTCATTTTAACCTCGCTGGTCATGCTGCTGCCCTCCAATCTTACTACTTTTGCATCTTTCCTCAAACATGCAGCACCTCCTCCAGCCTGTTTATTTCACTAAGAAAACAGAAGCAATCAAAGTAACTTCCATGAAATCTCACCATGCTAACTACCCATTCCTCATCTCTATGAATGCTGCTTGATGTCCAGCTGTGTGCCCAACATGTCGTCCCCTTCAGCTACTCAAAGACCTCTCAGCTCAATTTCCCTCTCATACATTCCCGTCGACAGCAAAAGCTGTAAGTTCCTGCATCTTAAAATACCCTTTATTGCACATCCCTCTTCCGAAAAATTCAGGAAGAACCCTAATAACTGAGTTCCTTCCCATCTCTGGCAAACCTAATCAGACTTTTGCCTGATCCCAGTGAAACTGCTTTGGTCAAACGTATGTTACCTCCATATTGGCCATTTTCAGTCCTCACTTACCTGACCTATCAGCAACACGCACCAGGTGGTCCTCCTTAAAACTAGTATTCATTTGGCTTAGGGGACTGCCCTTTTCTTAATGCACCACTACCCACCCTACCTCACTGGCTGCTCCTTTTTGCTGGCTCCTCAAATCTAAACACAAATGTATCAATGCTCAGTCCTTTCTATCCACTTAATCCCATGCTGATCTCTACCCGTCCCAGGATACCTCCCACAGTTTTTAGATCACAGGCTAGAATTGAGAGTTTCTCCTGAACTTGAGTCTCATCTATGCAACTGCCTACTTGACATCCCCAGCTGCAAGTCTAAAAGGCACTTAAATGTCCAAAACCAAAACTCCTCTGTTCATATCCCCCAATCTGTCCTTCGTGACATCTTTCCCACTTCAGTCAGGTCATTCCATTGTTCTGTACTCAGGCCAAAAACCTTGGTGGCATCCTTTGCTCCTCTCTTATTACTGATGCTGTCTTCCACCTTCAGAATGTCTAGAATCCAGCCACTGGAACTGCCTCCACCAGGTCCGGTCAGGTTTAGGCTCTGTCATAACAGATGCTGATTCTTCTAAGAGCCTTCAAAGCAGGATGTTGCTCCTGCTTCCACCCCTGCCCCCTCTTAGTCTATTCCAGGCAAAGCAACCAGAGCTTACGTCACTTTCTGCCTTATTGGCTTCCCATTTTATTCAGGATAAAAGCCAAATTCCTATTCATCCAGCCTCTCGTCATACTTTTTCCCCTCCAGCCACAGTGACCTACTTAATGTTCCGTGTCTGTCAGGCACGTCCTACACCTGCATGTGCTTCGTCTTCTCACTATCTCATTCCCTCTCTTCCTTTACGTCTCTGCTCAAATGTCTCCCTATCCCTGAGGCCTTCCTTGATCACCCTCTGTAAAAATAGCATCCTCCCCATTACTTTTCTCCATTAGAATGTTGTCTGATTTATGTATGCCTACAACCATATGCGGCACATACATAGGAGTCATTTTTTAAAATCCGCTGAATTCATGATATTTATCACCATCTGACATATATATAGATACATATATGGATATAGATATGTCTCCCTACTGGAATGTAAGCTTCAAGAACAGAATAATGCCTAGCACACAGTAAGTTTTAAATAAGTACTTAGTGAATGATCAAATGAAATGAATGATAAAAGATCTATCCTTAAACTTTTTGTAACACGCTTTCCTCTTTTACCAGAAGTTTAATATTAGACTCCTGAAATCTTTTAACAATTCAAATGTTACCACCTCCTTTTATGCAGTTATTAGTAAATTTCCAAGGTAAAATTTTAAAATGTAAATCATTCACGTTTTTCTCTTCATGCAAATAGTATATATTTCTTTTTTAAAATCATGGTTTTGAAAGTAAATGGAAATTAAATCTTTCTGTAAACCTGCAACTTTCACTGACATGGAGGCTCTATACTATTGCTTCTATGTATATATACTGCTGTTAAATCCAGCCTCTACTGTTTTGTTGCTCCTTGCCTGCAAAGTACAGAGATGGCTTTGTAACCTGAGAGAAGCTTTATACCTATCACCCCTTTGAGGCTGCATGTGCCAGGCATATTGGCCTACACTGCAAAGAGCAGTAAAAGTGGGAGGACTGTTACAGATAAAATTGAAGGGCAAACCACACATTGTCATATAGATTTTAATAGAGATTCTGATTAACTCATCACAGTAATCATTTTTACTGTAATGATATGCAGCTTTACTACACTAGTATAAATAAAAACAGATAAATACAGTGCTAGGCAACATCACAGATTAACAAACTAAGCATTCTTCATGAACCAAAACTGAAAACAATTATTAAGAAGAGATGCTGACACCCTTGCCCATTCTCATCATACCTTCTCAAAAAGGGGTACTCAAATAAGGTGCTCCAGTTACTATTTGCCAATCAGCCAGGCACATATATTTATTTCATGGTCTCCTCTATTTCAGTTTGGTTAAAAAGCAGGCACACCTCAACATATCAGAAAGAAAAATGAAACAGCAATGCCAAAGAAAACCACTGAATGCATAAAAATATGGCACTTTTCCTGTATTTCAGCTATAGTCACATCAGGGATAGAAATATACCAAGAAGAAAATTAACATCCACCTTGAATATTCACCCTGAAATGTCAGTCTCTGAAGCAGGATGGGCAATGAAAGGAGGACCCAGAATCAAAAAGGAAACATGAAAAATGAAATCCCATGTGAAGTTTAAAGTCATGAAGCTATCTGCAAAGAAGCTTATTTCTCCTTCGAAGGCTTGTAACAAGACAAACAATTAAGTTGTTCAGTATCCAGTGCTGAGGAGTCCACGCTCTAGCAGCGCCTTCTATCCTGCAAATACACTTCAGACAAGCTGGAGATCAGATGCACAGACCTATTGTTGAGAAATGATCTCACTCTGGATGGTCAAATAAACTTTGAAGAGGCCATGAAGAAAACCTGAAGTCTGCCAAAGTGGGAAAGTGTCTTGGACAAAAGACCAACTTTAGGCAGATAGAAAAATTAAGAATGTTTCATAAAATTCCTAAAATTTTGTCCAGCTTTCAATTGTCATTCTAATATGGCTTCATGATCATATAAATCTTCAAGCTCTTACCGATCTTATGGGGTCTTACAGATATATTATTAAAAACTAGGAAGTGAAAAATCACTTCCAAAAAAGCAGCGCATTGTCAGTTGTTTCAGAAAATGTCTGCAAAAATTAACTTTCCAACCAAAAATGCATAATCGTAGGATATTTAGGCCAGTCCTTCAAGTAAACTGCCTTTGCTGATACTGAATTAAGACCATGATTGAGACAGATATTTCCAAAAACAAAAATCCCAAATACGTTTTCAATTCATCCTGCAAAAACTTGCACTATGAACAGTCAAAACATCATTGAACACTTCTGGATGTGACATACCCAAAGATTCAAAGGTTACGTTCCGATTACAATTTTATCTGCTACCTTTGCAACTTTATTGTTTTCATTTTATTTTTTTTATAAAGGTAAACACTATTTAACGTTTGATTTTTAATCTGCTAAGTGACTTGTAGTGTTTCAACTTTCCAGTTAATGAGTCAGAATGGACAGGTCAGAAGATATAATCCAGGGCATGGCAGTGAGAGATCAGAAAAAGATTTACGTACACATTAGATCATAGAGAAATAACCACAACCTCTCTTAAACCCTTGTTCCCATTGTAAACTTTGTTCATACCTCCATATTTGTAAGTCTGAATTAGTCTATAAAAATCACATTAAAAAGGTAAAATTATTTAAGTGAGATATTAACTGATCTGTATTTTATAAATTTTAATCCATAAAAATATAAATAAGAATGGTAAATTTTTAGGAAAAGAAATATACATTTAGTGCAAGTTATGAATTACATTTCTTCTTCAGTGTCAGCAGTAAAATATCTTGAGGAAAGAAAAAAATGACTCATCTAATTTCAAGAAGAAAAAAAATTCCAGTGTTTAAACATGCAATTAATACCAGATACAGCTAAACAGAGTATTTCCTTCTCTTTACTGTCCGAGCAGCAGTACTTTGTTTCCTTATGCTGAACAGTACTTATGTTTCATAGGAGTTTCAGACATAGAAAATATGCGTAAGACCAGGTCACATTATCCATAAAGTCTGAGAGGAAAGAAAACAAAAAGAAAGCTTTATCCTTACAAGTCACGTTTCATTGTAGATTCTGAACCACGCAGCGCACAAGCTGAGAGATTTCATTCACGCTTCAAGATTGTACCAGTTCGATTGGCCTTTGTGGTGGGGCATGTGACGGCTCCAAGCATTCGGTGATGGTACAAACTGCGTGGTTAGTGGCACAAACAACACTCCCTTCCTGTGATGAAACCTCAGTAAAATCACAGTACATCTCAATATGAGAAAGGACTGCTTCAAAAGGACACACCAGTTTAAAGAGGCCTTGTTACAGAGGGAGGGGTGGGGAGGAGAAAGAAAAGCTCTTCCGGAATGTAGAAAGATAATGTTTAACTATGCGACTCATGAATTAAACAGAACAGTTCTGATAAAAAAGGGCAAGACCTGCAGTCTTACAGATGGCTCAATTCAAAGTCATCCCTCCGGAAACGGGGGCTGATGCCGTCTCCGCGATGTTGGAGGAACAGGCGGCGCTGCGGGGCTCCAGGGTCCTCTCCGGGCTCAAGCCTGCACTTTCCGGCCTGGCCTCAGCTGAGCGCATCCAGTGCAGAGCAGGAGGTGGGCTGCTGGCCTTCGGGGGGAAATACCTCACTCACTTCCTTCTCTCTCCTTTCCCTCCCCAAACAATTCCTCCATTCCACCAGCATTATTTTTGCAAACCATGTTGCAAAAGCCTGGCTTTTATATTTCCTTCTTTCTCTTTTTTTTGTTTAAAGGAGAAATATAAGTAGATGACTCCCTTGGGTTACAGAGTTGTGCTATTCAACAAATGGACTTCCTCTTCCGCCTCCTCTCTCTCATCTACAGGATTCAGTTGAACATTACCGAAGCGGGGTCTTGGTTTGCCGTCTGGACCATATGACGGAGGATATCTTTTTTTGTTATAATGCCAAGGAGGCGCCTGAAAGGGATAAACAGAAGACTGCCATTAAAATAAAAGGGAAAAGACGACGAGAAGCTCCATTTATTGCTAAATCCTTTTTGTTGACAGGAATAGAGCAAAGCAAGGGCCCGATTTTGTACTTGCAAAAAGTATTTTATTGGTGATCATCATTATGCAGCAACCATCCATCCATTGATATAAAAAGTGTTACGGTCACTAAGGGCACGGTGTCCTTCCCACTGAGACTCTCAACTGGAGTAGAGCTATTTGGACTAATGTATGCCAACAAAAAAGTAACCAAAAATGGGAGGGTGCAGGAACAAGAAATGATACTTATCCCATATGAGAAGGAATATGCATTCCCATCACACCAAGAAAGCAGTAAAATGTCTGATGACCAAATCCCACAAGAGTCCACTTTTTTTAAAACCAAAATTAACTTTAAAAAATAGAGATTGCCTGGTTGTATGCAGAATCTTCATGAAAGCACATACAGTTGAGATAAAATGGTCAACACAGAACTTTAATTGCAAACTTCAGAACCCAGAATCCATCTATAAGACAACCCAAGTCTCCAGGACACTCATTAAAGTTTTCCTTTTTTGATTTTGGCCAAAAAAGTTAAGATACAGTGCTTTTATGAAAGTCTTAGTTGTTAATGCTTACATTAAAAGACATGAAAAGTCAAGAAGCAGCCCTAAAATATAAGTGAAGCACAAAGCGGAATGAACGAGTAGCTACTTATTATTCTGGTTAGTAGTTCTTTTTAAAGGATGCATGAAACACTTGTGAAATATTAGCACACGACAGCAATACACAGTCAGTTGTGTATTAAACTGGGACAAGTTTATAAAGTATGACAATTGCAGGGCAAAATAATTTCAGGCATTAATTGCTAAAACCAGACAATTTTTAGGTCATAAGGTAAACTAATAATTCAAAATTTATGAATTCATGAAACCACTGGGACATAGAGCCTGTTAAAACAAATGCATTTAATCCTAAAAGCTGCTTACAGCACTCTAGAAGCATCACACAAAAGGGGCACACACATATTCTAGGTACGATCCACTAATGAAATGGTAGGACACACATTATTGACTTTGAAAGTATGGAGAATATAGCAGATAAAAAACTAATGCTATGATCACACACATGTATATGCTCATACACATTATGCTCCAGTTAGTGTGCCCATAAAAAAAATCCATTTAATTGTCAGCAATTCTAACATTGCTAAACTCAGTTATAATGATTTATGAGCTTAGGTTTACCACAAGACTACCGCAAGATTAGGATACTTTTTTATTTAAAAAAGGGGGTGGAGGGTGTGGGGTGATGGGATAGATGTTTTTAACCAGTCTGGCATCCACTGAGACTGGTGTAAATGCTAAAGTAGACAAGATATATTGTGTTACTTTAAAAATGTCCAGTAATATTTACACAGTCAAGTACTAAACTCTTTACAATTCTTAAATTGCAACTAATGATTTTGATGAGATGTTAACTTTTACGTACTTCCCATGAATAGAATTTTACACACATTTGAATTTATCTTACAGACATATTTTATATGATAGAAATGTAGTTGGCAGCATGTGTTTGGCAGGTATCTGGGAAAGACAGAACTGAACAGTTCACAAGTTTCATGCCTCCTGACTTCTAAGGTGTCTAATGAGGAGGAGATCTGATATATCTAATCACCAAGGGTTCGACGTGCTGCTTTAGTTGCTCGAGATGTTCTAATATGTTCTTCTTTGTGATGATCCCCAAGACAATCCTGAAACAGATCATGTTATGCTAATAACTGTGAGAATTAAATTAAAAGAGGTTCCAATCATAACGATAATGAGAGAAAAAAATCAAAACATGAACCATAAGAATGCTTTTAATGAACTTTAGAAAAATAAAAACAAAAATGATTTGAAATCCCAGGACCCACTTGCATAAATTCTACTGACTTTCAAAAGTGACATGGTGCGGTGCTATTTTTAAATACTGGTGGGTTATTTCCTTTTTAAATTAAAAATCAAAATGATAAAAGTTCACAATGAAGATAACTACAAAGAAAAGTACAAGAATTATTAACACACAACTATAAAATTCTGAAATTTAGTTTCATTTTCACTATTTCTTTGAGGAAAATATTTTTCTAATATCTAAAATGTCACAATACACAGGGTATTTTTTGGATTTACCTCAGCAATGAAAAGGTAGACACCTTTACTGCCTATGAGGAGACTTAAGAAATCCCTTGGATTTACTATTATTTGCAATTAAAATGAAAGGCAATGTACCCCAGCCAGTGTGTCTTAGTGGTTGAGCATCAACCTATGATCCAGGAGATCAAGGTTCGATTCCTGGTAAGGGTACATGCCCAGGTTGTGGGCTCGATCCCCGGGGGGGGGGGGGGGGGGGGGGGTGCACGAGGTAGCAGATCAATGACTCATCATTGATGTTTTCTACCTCTCTCTCTCTCCCCCTCTCCCTTCCTCTCTCTGAAATCAATAAAGACATATTTTTAAAAAATAAATAAAGGCAATGTGCACCAAATAAGCAACGCCGACCAATGCAAACACCCCCTAATTTTCTGGAACTGCGGAATGCTACTTCTTAAGATAAGCAAATAAAACATATTTAAGATTAGGGATCATAATGACTTTTACTTTATACATTTTTTTCTAAGTGATTATTTCTCAGTTAATATATCATTATAATAACATCAAGCAAAATAATGGACATAAATTCTCAGGAGGATGCTTGAAAATCATTAAAATTTTAATTTTTAAAACAAAATTCTGGTTACTGGATTTATAATAAAAGTCAATTAATTCAACTATACCAAATGGCAATAGAGACAGTGAATGTCAAAAACCTTAAAAAGCTTTAAATCTTTAAATTCTGGAAGCCCATTCAGAATGCTCTTCAAGGTAATTGAACATATTTCCTTGGTGATCAGGTTAAGTCAATTTGACTATTAAACTGCCTTTGAACATTCTATCTTCTTGAAGGGTGTCACCAGGGGACTTCACTTAGTCAAAGTAGCCTGGTCCTATTGATATGTCAGTTATAATATAGTTACTTAGGGTGATGCCTGGGTGTGGAGGTAGAGAACAGAAAAGGCATAAATAGGTTCTCTGCTAATGTTTTTCATTATTTTTTAAAAATAACGTACTGATCATTGAGAACACAGATCAACTGAAAAGTTCTCAGAGCAGGGAGCACGATCCCCCTGCAAAAAATCTCAGACACTGCATTACATACAACAAGCACTCAGTCACTCAGTAGATGTTCTTCTCTGACTAAATGTCTGAGGTCAAATAAACAACAACAAAAAACTATCAATTCACTTGAATTTATTATACTTGTCAGGAAATGTGAAAATCTTGACAATTAATTAAAATAATTCCAGTCTAATTCATATTCATTCTTTTCTATCCAATTGTACAGTGATTAATTTCACTTAACATATTAGTAAGCTCTGCCAAATCACAAGGTACACAATGAGAATAAAATCACAAATTTTTAAGGACCAAATGGCAAATTTAGATATTTACAATGTAATGTTTATATTTACAAAGTAATAGCCCTAAAAAGGAGGAAATACCTATGTTTCCTCTCTAGTTAACGGAGAAGAGTGATTTGAGCATAACAAGGCCAGCTCAGAGCTGCTTTGTTAACTTCAGGAAGTGAGGGAAAATCAGTGCAAAATGTGACTGAGGTAAAGACTGATCTGCTATTTCCTTGTGGGCTAACAATGATGTAAGATGACCCAATGTTTTCCCAAAGTATGTTCCAAGAAACACGTCACCAGAGTTCTACCCCTTTCCTCCAACAAAAAAAGGTTTACTATTCAAATAAGTTTGGAAAACTGTTATCTATTATCCCATCTGAAAATCAAATAGTATCAACATTTTATAAATTCTGAGAAGTTCCACAGTAAATAAACCTCAACTGTATTTAATCCAATACTTTCCTAACTTATATGATCACAAAAGTCTTTTGGAGCAACGCATATTAACATACCGCTAGTTCCACCAAGACTAAATGATTTTGAGAAATTCTGCTAATTAAAATAAAAATGTAGGACATCTATAACTGACATCTTTACAGACACACTTCCCCTAGTCTCTCTGGTCTCATTTTCTCCTTGCATCCAAGGTTCTAGATTTGTTATACCCCTTTCCCCAAATAGTTATTTTCCACCTCTAAGGACCCAGTATAAATTACAAAATGTGAGCAATTGTCCAGAATTTCATAGTCTATACTAAAAACCAGAAGATATAATTTCTGACTTTAAATCATTTAACTGTGAGAATAAAACACTCTACTTTCTTACATACTTTGAAGAAAAAGTCCCAAGAGCCACCACCCCAAATGATTTATTTTCTTTTTATATCTATCAATCTGTTTTCCTTATAGGACAGAAATAAGGAAAATATAATCAAGGCAATTAAACACATTCCTTTAGAAAAAGCCACCCCCAACACACAAGTTTTCTTATAAACAGGCAGTATCAGGTTAGACTTAAATTAACTATCTTCCCTTTTCCCCTACTTCATTACTTTTACACTTTTTTCTAAATATTTTCCTTTTCCATATCGGTGCTGCCAAAACTTGGGAATTAATCAGCAAAGGGAAATACAGTAATTAACCTGTATAGCTTTGTAGTCATGGTTAATCGTGACTAGAGAATGACAGTATATTTATTTGGTACCACGTAACAGGACAAATCACGCCAGGCACAGAAAACAACTCAAGCAAGTAAAGGTTTATAACAACTCAGCTTAGCTTCCAACTGAGCCATTTATAATTAAAAGGGCCCAAGAACCAGGAAAGCTTTATGAAAAGTCACTCCATTTACTATGTACTTACTAAGTTTGGTACCATTATTTTTTACGTTAAACAACATTAAAGAAAAAAGTTATTTAACTACATACATCTCTTCTTCAATCAGTATCTGTGATATTTAATAATTCCGACCTCCCTGCCCTTAATCAAGACCTTTATCTCTTTAATGACTTATTCCATAGCCCCTAGAGTTATTTTAGCTGGTTAGCACAGTGAAGACCACTAAACATGGATCTAACTCTCTAGCTTTATGTTTCTGTTCCTAACACAATATGGTCTAATATATTGTCCAAGAAAACAATAGTAGTTTAAGAAATCACAAAGAAAAAAGATATAGTCTATCAGTCAATTACAGTGTAAAACAATAGCAAGAGACTGGGTTTTAAAACCGGAAGATTTTGTTCCCTGATCTCTGACTTGCTAACCACGTGACTGGGCAAGTTCTCAAACCTCTCTGATCACTACATCTGTCAGGCTGGGATACTGCACCTACTCTGCAGAGGGGCTGCAGAGTTCAATGAGAAACGTGAGGAAGGTGTTCAATGAACAAATTTACTTTCTTTTTGACCTTTCTTCCTCCTTTCTCTAGACGGGTCACGTGTTTTGTACAAAATGGTGTTTTAAAAAAAACCTGCTGTGATTTTCTAAGTGTTTAGTAAAAACCTGCTGTGATTCTCTAAGTGTTTAGTATTTCAGCCAGCTTCACGACACGCATGCAGTTCATGCATAATCCTCTGTTCCTCATTTCTAGCCCTTCCGTCATCAGCCTTCAGGTAAAACAATGTTCTTAGTGTTCCAACTAGGAACAGGAATATAATGGGGGAAAAGGGACAAGAGAGAGAATGGGCAGGAAACTGACCCAGGCCAGGAACAGAGGGAGCGCAGCACTGAGGGAGGAGTATGGTGGCCAAGGCACACTGCGTGTTCCTCTCCAAACCCCTGTGACATCTGCCAAACACAACTTTCCTGTATTCCTGTCCTCAAGGAACACTGGCAGTTTGTGTGGAAAGGGCAAAAAATAATCCATGTATGCATTTTAAACACATGAGTTATTTGTCACTAGCAGTTTATGTAAAAGGTCTGTGAATGGAGAAGGTAGAAAAGAGGAAACACAGCATTTGCTAAAGGCGGTTTTCAGCTAATTTACAAATTTCATTTACTTATACATTATTTTCCTCATCACATGACAAATTAAATAACGGCTGACAGAGTAAATAGCTGAATATCCAGAAAGCTGGTATTGTACTAGAAATATATAGTCTAAAAGTGAAACACAAGAAGAAAGCAGGTGTTTGCAGTACTCCACACAGGTCAGGCCACTTCTCGTCTGAGAAGAGAACACTCCAAGCACCATGTGCCTGCTGGAGATGTCTCAGCACCTTCGCCAACTTTCAAGTGCTCCTGACAAACTACATTTTGGCAAAGACGCAGGAGCTGACACTTTTCTTATTCTTTCCTAAGTGTCAATCTGATTGATCTTGTATTTATTACCACACTAAGTGACAGACTTTCCCCCTTGGGAGCCAATTACGCTCTCTCCTAATAAGTGCATATGAATTAGGGTGAAAAACTCTGACAAGTGAACGGATTTTTTTTTTTTTGATGAAACTTACCCATTGTGAGTGACAAGGCACTGCCTCAGGCCCAGCTTTCGGAAGATATCCACCACGATCTCCATGGGGGTGTGGTCCGTCACTGTGAACGGGCTCATGTCGAGAATGCTGCGGAGCTTCAAGGGCCGAGGACTTTCTGCTGGAAGAGACGGCGTGTGCTGTGCAAAGCACACACGAGAGCTGCCCACGATACCCTCCTGTTTCTTTCTGGCACTTTCTGAAGAGATAGAGAAGACCAAAAATTAAAATTCGATAGGTTTTATCTTAAGGGCACCATGCTTATTCAGAGGTTAAACAAGTAAAGAAAATGTATCCCATGACTTCTGGTCCCTTTATTTTTTCCTCTCTTTCTAATCAAAAAAGGAATCAACTGAAAAGTCATTTAACAATTTCTTATACTTGACAGAATCAGAATCCACCACCAACAAATCATCTTCATGTAAGTAAATATTTTTGGCATATCATGGTACAATTTTCTTCACTGGGGCTGAAGCTGTTTTCTAACTTTGGGGGATAAGGAAGCATGTTTGGAATATGAGATTTAAAACCTACACAAATTACAGGAATCCATCACTGAATGAACAACACCGGCCTGTGCTAACAGTCACTCATCCTGCACGGAGTCATTCATCCTTGCTTTGACAATGGTGTGTACTTCACCACTGTGAACTAGTTCGCTCTTTCTCTTTTCTCATGTTAAAGTTTAATTTTTTAGGAGAGTCATGAGCATGAACAGGTGGGATGAAACTACAATTATGCACATAATGGGCACAGACTGTCTTTTTAGGTTTTATCTGTAAAGGCTAAGGTGACTGCCCCCTCCAGTGTGCTCAGCTTCACACGTTCCTGTCCAGCTGCCTACTTCACTCCCACCTCTGAGTGTTAGACAGGGAGTGGTAAAGAGGCAGTAAACTGCAGAGGCAGAACAGAGACCATGGGAACCAGAATGAAATCTATGAAATGGAGAAAATACAAAAAGAAAGTAGCTTTATGTGTCTATTTTGAGTTAGTGTGTATTCAAAACTCCTTTAATAAGGTATTTGACATATTGTACATTAATAAGGTATTTTACGTATTAAACTTAGTATATAGGTCTCCTTTCCCATTCAGAAACTTAAACTTTACCAAAATATATGTGGGTAAAAATGTAAGGTGTGTTCAAAATGTCATCACATGACTAACATTTCTGATGATGTGACTTGATCTCACATATCTAAAGTACCTCTATTCCTTTAAATGAACACTATCTGCTAACCCAACATTCTATTTCTCAAGACAATAACAAAACTAAAAAATATATCCACTGAATCAGTGGGAATGTAATACTTAACTTTACCACTTTCTTCATTCTTTTAAAAACCTAGCCTTTTTAAAAATTTCAATGTAAATTCCAAAATTCTGATCTTTTCCATTTCTTTGCCTGGCTACCATTAAAACCTAAAGAATGGGAATCTAAGCAATTAAATTATCATCTGACTGTAGGTTTGGCCATGACTTAGAAGCTAAAACACTCAAACAGAGCCAAGTCTGACCACATACTTTGCTCACTCTGGCAACTACTACTGTATTACTTAAGGCAAACCTTGGAATGATGAGATTGCCAGTTTCTGAAAAAGTCTTCCAAAGATGTCTTTCCCTGAACTGAAAGGAATTCTCTATAGGCTCCCTCCGTCTCCTTCTCCTCCCCCTTTTTCCCCCCTACTTTAATAGCTCTTGTAAACTGAGAGTTTCAGTTTGATTTCAGAAATACTCCCCATCTACACGGTCTAGTCTTGCCTCTTCAAATGGCACAAGAACTGAAATATTTTACAATCCTTTTGCAATGGCCACAGGGATAAGTTGAAAGGCTCACAGGAGTGACCTCTGGAAACAGGCCAAATGCTTGACATTTTCAGCTCAGGGTCCTCTACTAAAAACTGCAGAGTCAAAGCACTGGCTTGATGAAAACATTATCACCTAAGGGGTGTGGGAGAGGAGACAGCTTGTGTAGAAAAGGACTGGAAGCCTTACTGGTCTCATAAAGACTGAAGCACTACTGGGTAAGAGAGAAATTAATTTTGGAGGAACACAATTCTTCCTCCTCAAGAAAAAAGTTTAATTTATCTCCCAGAAATAACATAGTATGGCTAATTCGGTTAGGTGATATTTTCAGGAATATCAGCCCAAAATACAACAGCGCTTATGTACTTTTTCAACCTGATATTTAACCAAAAATAAAATCGCAATGATTTTTTTCACCTTAAACTAGATATACAAGTTAATATTGTAAACCTAAATCCAAAAACTAAAAAAGTAAAATCTTGTGAATATGAAACAGATCAGTGAAGATGGGATTTTCAATAACTTGCATTCCAATAAGCCAACTTTATTAAATATAAGAATGTATTTAGCTGGATGCCCTGGCACTTGCTAAGGCCTTATGTTACATGTTAATAAAGAATAATACTAACTTAACAAGGCTTATCTGAGTGGGGGAAAAAGAATCTGACTCCAAACTGATAACAATGTCAGGTCAAAGATAAAAATCTATTATATGTCCATATCTATCTACCTAGATATCTAGATACCAATACAAATAAATATGTGTGTGTGTATGTGTGTGTGTATTTTTTAAAAAGGTACCTATTGCAATCGTCAGGTCTCTTCTGAGGGCAAATCCCACTAATCTCTGAGATTCTTTTGACATTATGACAGGAAAGCCATTGTAGCTGGTTTCATTAATCATGTTTTCTATATCATCCACTGTCATGTTGTCCTGTGTCAGGACAGCTAAGGGAGGATCGTTCCTTCGCGGTCTCATGACATCAGCAGCCAGGGTGGTATGAGTGAATTCTTCTTTTGCATCCAAGAAAGGGTATCCATTTAACCGGATGTGCGCTTCATAAATGCCCTCCCTGCCAAAAGCGTCTCCAACCCATTTACTGGTCATTACTGCAGCCATAAGGGGGACAATATATTCCAGGCCTCCAGTAAGCTCAAAAACAATAACCACCAGGGAGACAGTCATCCTTGTCACTCCACCTGAAAAAAGTAAGCATCACTAGTCAGGATGGGCAGGATCCTCATCAATACATGCTAGTAGAATTTTTGCACTAGGCAGCTGAACATAAATTATAAACAGAACTTAGTGAAAAGGATTATTATAAAAAACTACTATTAGGACAATTATCACTACTTTAATAAGATCTACAAGAACACCAATCATCTTTGTTTATAACATCTCTGTTTATAACACAGAAGACTTAAAGTAACATTTCAAAACCTGTTTGCTTCATATAAAAAAAAATCACAGCTGTCCAACCAAGACAAGTTTGCCATTTTGGTTCACTGCTATAGCAAAGACATAATTTCACATAAAAGATTATTATTAATTATTAAGGAGTTTGATGAAGCACATCACAGCTTTCTTTTTTACTACCAATTAGCAAATTAAATTCATATGTGGGTAGAATATTAATTCAATACATTTCCCTCCTCTAAATCTCTTCCAAATGAGTCAAGTCCCCTCCCTCAGACAACTCGTCTCTTCATTCACCCAGACCACCGTTCTGAACTGTCCTCTATGCCCACGACGCCCCCACACCTCTCCCTCTACTGCTGCAGCTGTCCATGTCTCCAGATATGCACGCCTTATCCTGTGGTGCTTGTCTCGTTTCCCCGTAAGACGACAGTGTAAAACCAGTCACATAAAACACCACACACTTAAAACTAAACTCCTCTTCCCAAAGAACGCCCATTCCCACTCCCCTGACTCCCCAGCGGGCACCATCTTCTTCCTGACAACCTAGTAATCATTCTCGGTTCATCCCCTTACTTTATTCCAACATCTCGACTCTTACCTAGTCCTATTTTATTTGCTCTGCAAAACATCTATGAATACCTTTCTCAGTATTCTCACTGTTACCAACCTAGTCCAGACCCTCAAGACTTTGTTCCTTAATTTTAATACTATTTTGTGTTACCTCCTTAACTCCAGACCTATTACATTCAATCCACTCTCTAAGCCACATTCCCAGGTTAATCTTTCCTAAGTAATACCTTCACCACACTGCTTCTTTACTCAAAAACCTACCAAAGCTCGCCAGTTCATACAACATTAAGCTTAATCTCTTCCTTCTTGTTTTTTAACCTAAAAAGAGAAGGGAGAAAGGACCCACTATATATTACATATCTACACTATGCCAGGCATGTCCTAGTCAGTTTACAAAGGCCTTTTTAAAAATTATTTTTTAACTAAGCACTTATTTTACCAGGCACTATGTTAACAGCTTTATATACATTTTATCTCATATAATCCTCAAAACAACTATAGGAGAGTAGCAGTTATTATTTCCGTTTTAAAGATTTTTTTTTAAAGGAAGTAAAGGAACTTTCCTAAAGTCATCAAGCTACGTGTGGCAAAGCCATGACTATCACAGATCTAACCAATTCCAAATACAAATTCATCCTAACATAAGTCATGGCCGTCTTATAGTCTGACTCCTCACCAATCCAACTTTGTGTTTCAAAGTATCCAAATTGCAATCTCTACTTCAATACTGTTGGTTTCTTCAGAGCCCCATGAATACTAAATCTATTCCTATTCTAATTTCTTTGTCTTCGCATCATCGTATTCTTCAACAAATTCCTCTCCTTTAAATTCCATTAATCCTTTAAAATAAAGCTCATGGAGATTAAAGACGGCGGTGGACTGAGTGGAAGCTACACTGACACTCTCCTGGGACCAATTGAAATTACAACTAAAATATGGAAAAACCATCCTGAACAATCAATTGCAACTAAAGGCGAGCTGGAGAGCACCCTCATAGCCAAGGAGGAAAAGGGGATTCCATCAGTTGTTATTACCTATCCAGGTTTTCTGATTCTTCCTGATTCAGTTTTACATAATCTCACTCATAGGTGGACTCTAATAAACAAAATAGACTGAGGAACAAAGTAGATCCAGAGACATAGAAGCATGGAACAGGCTGAGGGATCTTGGTGGGAAAGGGGGGTGGGGGAGTGGGTGGGAAGAGATTAATCGAAGAGCTTATATGCCTATATGCATAACCCATGGACACAGATGATAGTGTGGTAAAGGCCTGGGGGGGGAGCGAATGCGGAGTGGAGGGGAAAAAGGGGGGATATCTGTAATGCTTTCAACAATAAAGATAAATTAAAATAAATAAATAAAAATAAAGCTCATGTTCTACCCTACCTGAATTACTTCAGCTCTTTTTCCCTCTAGATTCCTACACTTTTCATAGACTCTCTCAGTACTACATATAATCATTATCTACTGCTCACTATTGTTTTCTCAGAGTGGGTCTTATCTCCCCAACTTGATTGCAGCTGAGGTTGGTCCATGGTTTATACTTCTTTTCCTATCACTCACTGCGCCTAGCACAGTGCTAAACAGAAAGTGGACACTTAATAAATACTCGCTACGATAGTGAAAATGATTCTGCCCTTCACTTTCATTTGATATTACACTTTTGAGATCAATAATTAAACAATTTTGATGCATTGAACAAAAAATAAGTCAAAATACCAACTATTATTAAATATTATAACCAAAGTTTAGCTGACATTTTAAATATAAAATAACTATTTTTCATGCCAAGAGGACAATAAATAGACTCATAAGTATTTAATGCAAATGTTTTGCTTTTCTTTTCTTTAAAGCAGTAGTTACCTTTCTGTAGTTATAAATATACCTTAGATGAAGGAGAGCTGGTAAAGAAATCTTTTACTGAGGCAAAAAAACCCCCACTGCAGAGCCCAAGTAAAGCTACTCTTCAGCTTTGCTAGCATGCTTACCTTAGGAACCAGGCTCTACAGTTGGTATAGGTAAGTCAAAACATGAAAAATCTTGACAAAACCAAACAAATCCTTGACAAAACCAAAAATCTCCTTGGACAGAATTCAAATTGAGCCTATGCTGGATCGAGATGTTTTCTGGCATAAAGCATTACATGATATTGAAAAGATGCTCTTATAAAACTTTTGCATTAACCAGTTTCAAAGACAGGTAAAATAAAACCTAGCACTATATAATGCATATAACAGCAATGCTGTGTCATTTCTGTAAAGCATCCTCCTCCTCTGCCCTGTGCGCCCCCCCCCCCCCGCACCCTCCCAATTAAGCAGGAGCAAACGCTTGCTCATTTTCTCTCCCAGACTCACGAGCATCCAGACACAGACACAGACACAGCGATGTTACCTAAGCATGCAGCAGCGCCGACCATGGCATAAAGGCCGGGAGTGATGCAGTCAGCCCCAACCTCACACCACTCCTTGAAGATAAACCAGTCGTGGTGGTAATACGCAAGCTGCTCCACCGCAATCCCCACGATCCTCCCCGCAATCGCTCCGATGGCCATGCTGGGGATGAACAAGCCTGACGGAACCTACAACAAAAGAGAGTGCTTGATAAGGCGGAGGTCCTCTACTGACACACCTGAAACCTACGTCCTGTGGATCTCTTTCTAACATGTTGGATTCTTTTCACATTTAGTGTGAAAATCCTACATAGCAAAATCCTAGTATAAATTAAGACTTAGAGCAAAATCTTCTTATACAGTATCTTAACAATTCCATGAATTTAGTTACAAAGTAACACATCACATTCTCTAGTCCAAAGAGAAAATAATCCAAGGGTTATTTCTCCTTCTGCTCAAGGGTACCTTAATGCAAGTCCCAAACAAAATTTTCTTTCATCCACAGTAAAATGTGGAAGGAAAAGAACAGTATGAAGCACTTTTCATAACTCTAAATCAATTTAGTCTGAAGTACTGCCCTTTACTCTAAAATTATGTCCTTTCTATATATTGGTTGTTTATCAAATGATAGAAACATTAGATGCTATTCCTCTTAAGTGGTACAATGTAAAGCAGGCAATGTTATCAATATTTTTTTAGTGAATTATATATATATGTATATATATATACATATATATGCATATGTGTGTATATATATAGTCAATAAATATTTTTCTCCTTTTAATTAATTCATACATATGAATCTAATGAGGATAATAGAAATAGTAAACACCTTAAGCAAGATCATTTAACTACTAAAAGGCTAATATAGCTCTAAACTGTTCTGGATATGAAATAAGCTGAAAATAAAGTGATGGCAAGTTGAAGAGCACATCGGGACCATTAAATGGATATCCAAATAGAAGCGATCAAAATATGTTTTACACTCTCCTGTCAGTCAGAATTCTTAGGCCAAAGCAGAGGGTAATGTGGGACTCAACAAAGGCCTGCCAACTGCCTCTGGTTTCCTGTAGCTCAACTGAGGGGGAGAAAGTTGGGATTTAGAGAAAATCAACTTAATACAGAAATAGCTTTAACAACTTCTTTAATTTGATTCTCTAAGGGGAAAAAAGGGAAAATTTCAAGGTTTTTCTGTTATTTAACTTTTCTATTTAATCAATTATATTTAACTAATATAATGTGAACTAAACACAGAGGACAAAACAAGAGAGACCACATTGCAAAAACAGTACTCCGACTTTATTAAAATCAAGCTGTTATTCCCTATAATGTACAGCTGGGAAAGAACACTACCACTAGAGGACATTAATTGTTATAGGAACTATAGGAACAGTAGTTTAAGGAACAGGGATTAGCTGGCATCTAATTCCCCATACATATCACCAACAGCCATATAAGAGAATTATATTTACTGGCAATCACTAACTACCAAAAGTTATTCTCCCTTCTGTAAGTGGAAAGCAGCAATGTCCCAGGGGTAAGGCCTAAGTCTTTGATGGAAAAAGGGGCAGTGCTCACGGGCCTACTAATTTAGCTCGAGTCTGCAGTGCCACGTCAAGGTAACACCCCATCGGGATATGGTGAGGCAGGAAAGTGGCTCCCCGAAGATCCGGATATCCTGACTCTTGAGTTCATTACATTATGTGGCAAGGAGGCATTAAGGTTGCAGATAGAACCAAGATTGTTAATCAGCTGACCTTCAAACAAGAGATTCTCCTAGATCATCTAGTTGGACCCAAAGTAGTAACAAAGATGTTTTAAATGTGAAAAAGGACTTAGAGGAGTGAATCTCAGGGTGATGACATAAAAGAAAGACTTGACCATCCACTGCTGGCTTTGAAGATGGAAGAGGACTTTGAGCCAAGGCACGTGGGTAGCCTCCAAAAGGCTGGAAAAAACAAAAAAACAAAGGACTCTCCCCTAGAATCTCCATAAATCCCTGTGAACACCTTAATGGTAGCCCAGTGACACCCATTTTGGATTTCTAATCTCCAGAACTATAATCGATTTGGGTCATTTTTAAGCCACTAATTTGTGCTAATTTATTATAGCAGCAATAGAAAACTAATAAATGGTTTAGAAATATAATCATGAATTTTCTGATACTCCTCCCACTAAATGGTAGAGTGTATGTCCCTCCCTCTGATTCTAGGCGAGCCTTTGTGGCTATCTAGACAAACAGAATACAACAGAAGGCATGTTGTGTGACTTCTTTGGCTAGGTTAGAAATGGTCCTCTCGGGACACCTGCTTTTGGAAACCTGAGCTACTATGTAGGAAATCTAACTAGCCTAAGGCCACCATGCTGGAAAAACCACAGAGGAAATGATGTTCCAGGAGGCCAGATGTTCCAGCTCCAGTTGTCTGAATCTTCTCTGACCAGGTAACAGACAAATGAATGCCTATGAGATGAGCAGCCTTAGCCATGTCTGATGACAACTGTATGAGACCAAAACATGCCCAGCTGAGTCCTTCCCAAATTGCTGACCAATATCAATAGCAAAATAAGTTATCTTAAGCTGCTAGGCTTGGAGGTAATTTGTTACAAATTAACAGATACCATGGCTCAACAATATATCCTAAGGAATTCTTTTTTTCATTTCTTAAAATTAAACCCAAAAGATAAGAACTTTTTCAGGCCACAGTTATGAAATAACCACCTTTAGATAAAAATGTCCTATCTCACTTCACATACAAGTTTTGATCATGCCAAGATTACTTCAACATCACCCCACACTGGCACTTACCTTGATACCAAAGGTGAATACTGTCATTATGATTTTAAATATGAGTGCTAAGCATAACTGCCATATAGCTGAATATACTCCGAGGCCTGCTGGACGATCAGGAATATCATCAACAATTTTGCTGGCATTCATGTCATTTCTGTAGTCACAAAGAGAAGAGGATTCCAGGGGCCCACAGTCTGTAAAAAGCTCTCTAATCAGCTCACTGGTGTTGAGCCTGGTATATGGATTAGGGAAGGCTATCACAGCAGTGATGGCTGCAACAATAATGACTTCAAGAACAGGGTACTTTCCAAACTTGGTGGATTTGCGTCGACGACACCAAGCTATATTTGCCCTAATGAAAAAGGCTCCCCAAAGCCCTCCAAATACCCCAAGGAGAATAAAAGGAAACAGTTCAAAAAGGTACCATGGTGTATGGTACTCCACATAAAAAAGGACCAGACGGCTATTACCAAATGGATTAATGGATCTCAAGACAAATGCAGCAACTAGAGCAGCAAAAAATGATCTCCATAAAGTTTTAAGAGGAAAATAATAGCTAACCTAAAAAAAAAGAAAAAGAAAGAAAAATTAATGGTATAATTTTATAAAATGTTTCTGATATAACTTGAATGGTAACTATCATAGCTCTGAATTTTGCTGCAGCTGGAATTTACATAGAATGTAAATTTACTTGGACTATAACCTCATTACAAATTCACAATATCAACTAGTCATAAATGCCTAATAATTATATAAAATACCTAGCATTGTTTTATTTTCAAAATGAATTTAATTTTCAATTATAGTAGTTAGCAATAAATGTACTGCTACCAACTCATGTTAGCTCATAAGGAAGTATTTGATTTACCTCTTCTATATTAAATTTTAAAAAAAGGAAAAGAATACAAATTACTAGAAAAGTACATTTTAAAACATTCCTAGTTCTATTTTTCTGCAAATGTGTAAAAAGTCTTAAGCACCAAAGAGAAAACAAAAACAAAATATTCCACTAGAGTAACTAAAATTATCTCCTTAAACATCAATAACTAAAACAGAAATAATCACAAAAGAAAAACTTACAAAGATGATTTAGGAATCGATTTAAAAATTTTAAATAAAAAGATAGGCTGTATTTCAGCCAATAGGGACAGACTGCTTTAAATATTTTCTTATTAAGTCAAATTCATATCTGCTTACTTTAATATGTCAACAAAATTAAATTTTAAATAACTAATGTTTATAAATAAATCATATTTTAAAAAAGATTTTTATCAAGGTAAAGAACATATATAGTATGCCACTTTTTATGTACGAGTGAAAATTTCATGGAAATTTGAAAACTTAAAAAAAGTCTGTATCTATTACACTAAATATAAAACTGAAAGTGTGCCAAAATATACTTGTAATGGTACTTACATATTTTAATTGCTGTATTTTTTTTTTTTTTTAACCTACCTCTTCCAGACTAAAAAGAACTCCTCCAATTGGTGCACCAAAAGCTACAGAAACACCTGCAGCTGAGGCAGCTGACAGCACCTAAAAAAACAGATGTGGTTTATTTCACGCTTTTATAATTCAAATATATGCCAAATAAAAATTCTTCGTGTTACTCAAATTTTCTAAATGACTCTTTTGAATTTAACTCATGTCTCCCTCCTTCCCAAACAAAGGCAAATATGTATTTCCTCTAAAGAGATTTCTCTTCTGCCCGGCCGGGCGTGGCTCAGCGGTTGAGCATTGACCTAGGATCCAGGTGATCGGGGTTCGATTTCCGGTCAGGGCACATGCCCGGGTTGTGGGCTGCAGCCAATCAATGACTCTCTCATCATTGAGGTTTCTATCTCCTTCTCTCCCTCTCCTTCCCTCTCTCTGGAATCAATAAAGATATATTTAAAAAAATAATAAAAATTAAAAAAAATAAAGAGATTTCTCTTCTGCTTTAATTGAAAGGTCATTCATATATTCAATATTCAGTCAAAAAAAACTTATGTGAAATATACTAATGTAAATGGGATGTAAAGAAGAGGCAATACATACAGCCAACTTTCAAGGTGTGTGTTTGTGAAGACCACTGGAGACAGCAGTAACTGGTTTTAGGAAAGAGTTGCTTATTTATTTTTAAATAGTATATAATTTCTTCAGATTTTAGAGCTAACTACGTCATCATTAATTACTCTATTCCAAATCCTAGTAAAATATCCAGGGACGTTAAAAGCTATTGAGTCTCCCTATATTTTCACTACCCTAAGTCTTCTGAAAATACTGCCACTGCCAGTATGGAGAGCCTTGCTGAAAGCACAAACAATGGCTGCCCTTTATGATATAGTCCCACCATCCAGAAGCCACACAATAAACTCTCTTTTGGATCTTCTCTCCAACTTCCTGGTCTGTCACTTGGACACTGTCCATACCCCACCAGTGTGAAGCCAACTACATACACACTGGGCATTTATTTGTAATTGCTTTTCTAAGAGTCTTTTTCTTTTGACTATTTCAGTAAATATTTGAGGCTACCAAAGCATTTCCTCAAATGGTATATTTTCACATTTCAAAAAAAGAAATTAGAAATCATCTAAATTAAATTGTAGCTTTAATATTAAGAATACGAACTACATAGTCAGGCTTCTGTTTGCAGACTTTGCTTATTTGGGGAAGAAGTAAAAGAAAATTTAACTTACTTTTTCTTTTGTTTTCCCCACTAATTGAACTTCAGACAACATATTTAACTAAATTCTGTACTTCTACATTTAATAAAATAGAATTTTACAATCAAGCTAACACCTATGCACCTATAACTCACATATGTTTTAATCTCTTTAATAAGTATTTAAGAATCATTTAATTTAAAAATGTCAAGGAAGTGGGTATAGGAAGAAAGACAAAATATGGGGTTTTAATGCTTTCACTAACAAGTACACTCTAGACATTTATATACTAAGGTGACAGAACAAAATTAATGTCATAAACATTACTAATCCTCAGTATATACATTAAAATTTAGATTAAATTCTATAACATTTTCTAATAAATTACATTCTGCACTTATAATGAATAAATAAAAATAAAAATATTACCCCCAGAATGTCAAGATAGAATAGCAAGTAAAGAAACTGAACCAGGGAGACAAATGCTATAGTTCCCTTTAGCCACTAACTTGCCCTGCTACAGTATAGTTTAGGTTTTGTTTTGAACACACACAGACATATGTCCACACAGTTGCAGTAGTAGTACTGGTAGAAGAAGAGTAGCTAAAAGGATAGGCTTTAGAGTGGTAGAAAAATAAATTTTAATCCACACTCTGACACTCTGCTATGTAATCTTGGGCAAGTTAGTCAAGATTTAGTTTAGTTTCCTATCTATAAACGAGAATAATAGTGGCAAGTTAACAGGATTATTATAAAATTAAATTTTAAAATGCAAGTAAAGAATTTGCCTCAGAACCAGATACATAGTAACTAATCAATAATGCTAGTTATTTTTGTTATATAAGCAATTTTCAGCCAGTGTGCTACAAGTATTTTTAAAACATGTAATACCTAACTATTTAGTCAGGGGCACTGACCTCTTTCCCTTAGCTCATCAGATAAAATAATGACAAAAGCCAGCATAATAGCCTTCCAGTGTGAATGAATCAAAATTATACCTATATTTTTGTCAGATCAGCAAAAAATATATTTTTTGGTGTGCCACAGAATTTTAGTAATTAAGTTTATGTGTGCCATTAGATGAAAAGGGGTGAAAATCGCTGGTATATAGGATAATATTGAAATCACAATTATCATCCAGAGATGGAGCAATGGTACTCTGAAGTGTTCTATTTTTATACTGCCAATGCAAGGACAATGTCTTAGTGCTAACATTAAAATGAACTAAAATTATTTCAATTGCAGAATTAAATAGTTTAATTTAAAAATGTTCTACTTTTTTCATTATAGTATTAAAAAAACACTGAATGAAAGCTCCTCCTGTGCCAGGGCCAGAGATCCCCGAGTTCTCAATATTTAATGAGATATAAAAATACTGTACCATAAAAACCCAAAGGACTCTGTACCATCTAGGGATGCAGATTAGATTGGGAAAATGGGAAGGGACTGGGCTTCCCAAGTCTAGAGCTAACGCAGAAGATATCAGGGGCCCACTTTCCTTCTAGAAATATCCAGAGCAATCTAAAAACCTCAGGGAAACTCTATAATATATAAATTTTAAAGATCTTCTAGACAATCTCAGGCTGACCTAAAAAATCAGTCAAAGAAACTGCCCTAAACAGCTGAATCAAGAGGAATTCCTACATCCCCTTTAATGTAAGTCTCTGACTTAAACCTCAGGCAGTCCTAGAAGTCCTCAGGACTTCCCCATGGTACCAGATAGCTCTCTGCAGATGACACACAACTCCCACTGGCATCAGACACTCCTCCCAGAGGAAAACACAATGGTTAAGACTTCCCAACCCTGGAGAAATACTGACAGTGAGAAATGAGTAAAAATAACATTACATTTGAGAAACACTTCAGAGGAAGGGAGGTGTAAGGCAAAGCAATTAGCGATTATTCACAAAAAGGGAAAGAAGCAAACAATTTTCACATTAAATTTTTTGTCTGAATCAAAATTGATCCAAAAAGGAGAGAGTAAAATGTAATCCTCACACTAGAAAATTCTTCACTGAATTAAGTATATATGACAGATATTTATATGTCAAATGAACTACAAAAGGCACTTACCTCCCTTTTTTTAGCTTCATTTGTGCTATACTTTGGAAAGAGGTAGGAAAAGATATTTCCACAGCAACAGGCAACGTGTACCAGAGGACCTTCTTTTCCTAAACTCAAACCTGATGCCACAGCCAGTACTAATGTGATGGTTTTAATCATTAAAGTCCATTTTCCCAAGTAACCTCTGATGATGAATCCACTCAAAATAGTTTTAATCTACAAAGGAAAGATTAAGGCAGCTTAATATCCTTTTTAAAAAACATGAGAACTTAACTAACTTAAGTCACTCTCTTGTTTTACTCAGAAAATCCCCTCGAAAAGTGTGGTGAACTATGAACAATTCACAATTATCAAAAGCTTTAACTAATATGCTACATATAAATTTATATCACATTCTAACACTGTTCCCAAGCAAGCACAGAAGGCAACCCTATCTCATGAACAAAACTAAAATATCAGGCCACATTAAAGGGAATACAGATCTTAATACAAGGATTATAATTACATAACAAGAAAAAGGCAAATATGAATATTTGTTATAGAAATATAATATAGTTAGATACATTTCAGTCATTCTGTGTCAAAAATAAAGATATTATGCCTTCTCAGAGTCCTGTAATTATATGTAATATTTACCTACATGTCAAGAAGAATGAACGACAACTGTTAACTACTGCATGATATTGCTCCTTATTCAAGATATTCTTAATAGACTTTGAAAATCACTACAATTTAGTTTTTAAAAGAAATGCACTAGAAAAAGCTGCATGAAACAGAAAAATACAAAGGGGGAAAGGGGAAAGAAGTGAGTTGACATCATGTTCAATCCTAACTATAGCCTCCTTTACAGCTGATAAACAATAAAACACAAAAGTTTGTGCTGTTGACTCACTATGATCCAATGTTTAAAGTATAAAATGGTTATAAATACTATCTGCCAAATTCAAGAATTAAGTTATCTAGTTAAAATATAGTTATCTAGAGAGAATGAATGTATTTAAATCAGGTTCATAACCACAAAGCATCACCTACTCCCTTAAATAACTTTAGGCAACAAGATATTTTTTAGGTTCTTGGGGTTATGTCTTATGATATTTGTTCAGCCACGTGATAAACTACTGGTAAGAGGAAAAAAAATCAGCCTCCATAGTAAATGATGAAATGACTATTGGGACGAATTTCTTTCAATGATGTCAACAATCAGCTTATATTTTTTTAACTTTTCATATTACAAACAAACCATTTCCCCAGAAAAACTACTTTTCCCCCAAGAAGCAAAAGAGATAAGCATCATAACAATTACTAAATGTTTAATGATACTAAATATTGCATGGCTTACTTCTGGAATTCCAGAGCCACAGGCATATGGAGCAAATACCTTTACCAGGGAAACAGCAAGAAAGGCAAAACTCAAGGCCCAGAAGATGTACATTATGTAGTTCATGATGTAAGAACCAGGACCCTAAAAAGCAAATAGTTTAATAGTATGAATTTATAGTACACCTCTAATGCAAGTGCTTGCCTCATAAGAAACTTGGGTAAAACTTGTTAAGGCTCCTGGTTTACTTCCACAATAATAAAAGCTTTACATGAACAAACATTTAAGTAGAATACAAAAACATATCTGTATCCATCCCAAGGAGCCTTAATCTATGTAATGTTTTTCCCAACTTTTTCCTAAAGTCTTATTGCGCAGAGTCTCAGCTATACTTCAATCTCTAAAACTCAGCTATGACAAAATTCTAAAAACATATCCATATATGACCCTAAAATAATATATATATAATGTAATATTCTAACTCCTAAAATGTTCATTATAGAATATCAAGAATGGTAAAATAATCACTTCAATACTATAATGCCATGAAGAAAAATCTATGGATTTCTCCAAGATATCTTATTAGAAGGCTTACTGTACTCAATTTTTGATAATTCATACTTCCCAAATAATACTGATATAATGTTAAGCTGTTTTAGTAACTCGACTTCATGAAAACTTTTTATGGTTATACAGATCTTACTGCACTTCTTTTCTACAATAAGAAATACATTTCACATCACAGCCTAGTAGACTCGTATGTGACTGTGTAATTAATACAAGAGTTTCTTGAAACAATACTTCTATTTTACTTGCTGCAAAGTATTCTCATATTTTTGATTCTATCCTCTTATATTCCTCTTTTTTCCTTTAATGCAGGTTGCAATCATCTAACATGCAATTAATTCTATAATTAAATGATTTTGGAGACTCATTTTTCTACAGCAATTATTAATTCATCTTGAGACAAAGAAGACTTACCTCTGCTTGACCTATGATTAATTCTGCCCAAGTTTTCCACTGTGGACATTTATCCCTCTCCTCAAATGTTGTTTCACTAGATCCCCAACAACACTGTTCATGGTTGTACCACAATGCATTAAGGCAAATGCCCTCCTTTAGGTCAGTCATCCAATCAGCAGCAATGTCTATTAATCCAGCCAATGCCCCTATAAAAACAAGTCGGAAGTGGTAAAAAATTAAGTTCATTTCTGGGAGTTAAGAACTATCAAGTTAGAAAAGCCAAGGAAAACAGGGGACTTCCTATAAATAAAGGGTCACACAGGGAATATCGTGTGAATTTAAGATTTTCAAATCTTATCATACATTTATACTACTTTTTAAAAACTGTAAATTCCTATCCTTTAAAACTGTTATTTTTTTGTTTGAAATTAAAACTAGTTACATCATTCAATTTAATTGTGATTTTTTAAAAAGGTGTTTAAAGGTACTAAAACATCTTCAAAAGACAGTACCTGGCAGGAGGTTCACAAATCTGGTTATAATGAAGTCAAGAGTTTTCACTAGTTTGTTTCAATCCAAAACTTAATTAAGAGACTTACAAATGATCTTAATCTCATTAAAAGTTAATGTCCATTAGAAGTAACTAGTGAAACTCCTAGCATTAATGAATTGCTGTGATAGATTTTCATTTTTTTCTTAAGTAACAAAAGATCAAATATATCAAGATCATTTACTGACAGAATACAAAAAAATACACAGATTTATGGTCAAAACCTAGGTCCTTCTCATCATATAAAAAGATCAATGAGTCACATACACAGGGGCCACAAAATCTTGTGCATGTCAATTAGAGATATCAATACTTCTCTCTATTCTCCACACAAATTTTAATTTTTTCTCATTTTCTTCTGGACACAATCTTCCACAGTGGAAGCTGAAAGCCATTAAAACAGTCCTTACTATCTGTTTTCAAATCTTCAATGCTATTCTTATAATCTCACACACAGGGACTTTGTGGTTACTCTAACATGGTGGTTAAAAGTATAGGCTCTTGAACTGAACTGCCTGAATTTAAATCTTTGCTTGGGCGCTTACCAGCTATATGACCTTAGTCAAGTTAATTAATCTCTCTGTGCCTCAGTTCCCTCGTCTGTAAAACGGTGATAATAATAACACATATACCAGCAATTTTCAACCAATGTGCTACAAGAATTTTTAAAACATGCAATATCTAACTATTTAGTAAGGGGCACTGACCTCTTTTCCCTCACACTGTCAAATAAAAAAATGACAACAGCAACACAACAATAGCTGTCTGGTGTGAATGAGTCTAAATTATACCTATTTTTTTGGTCAGATCAGCAAAAAATACCTTTTTGGTGTGCTGCAGAATTTTAGTAATCAGTTCATGTGCACCATGAGATGAAAAAGGTTGAAAATCACTGACATATACCATAGGATTGCCTCATAAAGTTTTTAGAGTAGTGCATGACACACAGGAAGCACTCAATAAATATTACCTATTTGTTATGAAGTTAACATTAAAAGATGCTTTAGTGATCATCTGGTCCAAACCAGGTACTTTATAGATACAGAAACTGAGTCCAGAAAGATTTAAAAAATTGAATAGAGCCAAGACTAGACTCAGAAGCCTCCTGCCTTCTAGTCTTATATTTAAGAAGAGTTTTGAAGAAACAAAAAAAATGTTTTTAAAAATCCAACAGTACCTGAAAAAAAATTGTGGAAAGGACAGAGAACTATTTATTGTTCTGTTAACCAGAAAAGGACTGCATAAAAACTTTCCTTACCAGATGCCAGCCCTGTGAGTGTTACCACTAGCCATCCTGACCACGCATCATACAAACTTTTCGTCATTTCCCATGCTGATTCTTTCTTTTTGCTGTTGATCTGAAATTAGAAATGTTTATGCTTCATTTTTCAAACTATGAATGGAAGCCACAATTCCAGAATCTAACCATTTTCTCAGTTATTATACACAGGACAGTACTTTCTACACTAAATAATTGGAAAGGTGAGTTTGGGGCAGAACCACTATCAGTTGCTATACCTGTAAACCATATGACAATTGTTTACCCAGAGATCTGTATTTTAACAAGAACCTCAGAATTTGAGAGCAATGAGTCCACAAACCACATAAAGTCTGACTCAGACAGGTCTAAACCGTATCAAATTTAGCTGGTATGTGCCTTTTACATTATCAGAAATAAGACATTAAAGCTTGAAATATGTATCACAGTCCCATGCCCATTAATGTAGTATAGAACAGTCATGTGAATAATAAAGGGGGTATAAAAATAAATTTACAAATAAATTTGTAGGTCTGTAAATATGTAGGTATGAGCTCCATTCTTACTGGGAGGGTCCAGAGGTTCTCTTTTATCACTGTGTAAGGCAGAAATATCCTCTACTGAATATTGTAGAGGAGGTGAGATTGGCAGGATGTTAACAGATTTGATTTCCAGATCTCACTCTACTAAAACACAAGAAGCCAAGTCTTCCCTCTTAGTAAGAATGTACTTCTAAACCTAAAACTCTAACTTTTCTGTTTTACTAGGATTGCTGCTTTAAAAGGACATTTTTAGAAAGACAAGTACCAAATGATTCCACTAATATACACAGGACAGTACTTTCTACACTAAATAATTGGAAAGGTGAGTTTGGGGCAAACTAATATGTAAATCTAATGAAAAAAATGAACTAACATGCGAAAAAGAGACAGACTCATAGATAGAGAGCAGGCTGACAACTGAGGGGCTGGGGCTGAAGAGGGATGGAGAGATTGAGCAAAAAAGAAATAAAAGGGGAAAAACTCACAGACACAGACAACAGTGTGGTGACTGCTGGGGGCAGGGCCTAGTTGGGGGTGGTTACAGGACAGTATAGGAAGGACAAATGGTGACAGATGCAGACTTGACCTGGGGTAGTGAACACACAATACAGTGTGCAGATCATTTGTGGTGGAATTTTGCACCTGAAACCAGTATCATTTTGTTAACCAGTGTCACCCCAATAAATTCAATTAAAAGGGGGGAAAAGCCATGTTCTAGGAACTACACTACTACCACCATAGAGATAAAGTTGGCTAAGAAAAAGGGGAAAAAAGCAATATCCTCCACCTAGGACTTCAGTGCTTAACTGTCCCATAGGAGGGCTACAGCGGGAAGTCAATGACCTGGTCTATTTCAAATGCCTGGTCTATTTTAAGCAACAAGGTCCCATTCAAAAGACCAAGTAAGTTCAAAGTTGAAGGAGGCAATTTTACTCCAATAACCATTCTTTAGAAATGAAGATGGATCATTTCTTTCAAAAATAATCATTAAGCCCATGTGGCCTTTTCTCAAAAATAACTGTAATGTTTAATAAAATAGGATAATATTAGGTAAAAACTTGGAAATTGTCTATATGCTATTCATCAATAAAGCAGTGGTTAAGTAAAGTGCAGCACATCTATGTAATAATAAATTCTGCAGCCAATAAAAAGGAATAAGATAGATGCAATGGGATTCAGGGGGAAAAGCAGGGTGGGTAAGTGTGCATAGTATGCTACAGTTTATATAAGGAAGGTCAGTACATAAGTGTATATGCTTGTATTTTTAAAAATAAACAGATAAACCATAAAATTTTAAATGTAAATCATTACTTACAAGAATAGGAAGGCAACAGGTTGGAAGGGACAGGGGCTTTAAAACAAAGTCATTAGTACGTACAACCCTAGTGGGATAAACACTAAGGATGTAAAGTATCATAAAAAAGAAACACTAAAACTTTTCAGTAAGCATATTGCTGGTGACAGTGCTGGTAATATTATCCTGAAACTGTTTTATATGTATTCTGATGTTGAGATTTCTGGCATGGCTGAAAGGAGATGCAGATTTAAGAACTAGAGGTTAAATAAAAGCCCTATAGTATTGAATTTAAATGAGAAGGTTACTATAAACTTAAGAGGCTAGCAATGACCACCTCTAGTATCTCTAGTGCCCAGACAGCCTATACACCATTTCTGTCCAAAGGAACCAGAGCTCCTTGGAGGAATGGCTGACTCCAGGTTGGTGCAGCAAATGTGTAAGATGAGCTAAAGATCATCTTGTTTTCCCAGAATACATCAAAGTCTCCTAAGGATGTGTCAAAGGACACAAGCTCCCACTTGTCAAAATGGAATAACAGACATCAATAAATGTAGTAACTGTGATGATTAAAACACATCAAACAAGTTTAAATCCATGAATGCATGAACATACAAAAACAAAAAACAAGCAAACAAAAACTTAATCTATCAACTTTGGGGATAAGCACTGACATAGTTTTGTTGTATTTTTTTTTTAATATGTTTCTATTGATTTTTTTTTTTTTTTAACAGAGAGAGAGAAGCATCAACCAGTTGCCTCCCGCATGAACCCTGGCCGGGAAGATGCTCAACCAACTGAGCCACACCAGCCAGGGCAATTTTTGGTTTTAATTTAATGTTTTAAGAACAATAGTAAGAACATTTGTGTGTAAAATTTTCCAGCTTTAAAAAATTTTATGTTAATATATATGAGCATAGATGAAAATATTGAAAACATTTGACTTACCTAGAAAGAGGATTGATGTGATTAGCAAGGACACTTACTATTTCATATATTGTTAGATTATTTGAAATGTTTTCAAGGACTGTAGAATACTTTTATAATCAGAAAAAAAGGGGTGTGCTGCAGTTTCCTTTAGTTTCAGTTTTCTCTAAAATTTTATGAATATCAAGGTGTTTTATGGAGACTTTCACACCATTTCACTTTAAAACACATTTAAACCCCAACCTGAGTATGTTAATGACTCTGTAAATGTATATACTTCCAGGTACAAGTGTATTTACCTAACAATCAGATAAGATACAGAATATATAGTGTGTCTGATTCAGGTACATTGGATTAAAATAGTGGTTTTCATAGTGTGGGCCACAGACAACCTGAGTGTCCCTGGGACCTTTCTCAATGGGTCTTCAAGGTCAAAATTAGTGTCATAATAATAAAACATGATGTGCCTTTTGCATTGTGTTAACATTTTCACAGATAATGCAAAAGTATTAACAAAACTGCTGGCTCCTCAGCATTACTCAGGCAGTAGCATTTAAATGTACTGGTAATCCTCATATTCTTCACTGCCACGTAACCCAGGAAAAAAATAAGTGCAAGTTTCACTTAAGAACGTCTCTGATGAAGTAGTAAAATTATTATGCCTCGATCACTGAGTCTTTTTAATATTAACATGTGATGACATAAATGTTGTGTCTCAGGAAAAAGCATCTGTATAATTTCTTTGAGTTGCAAATAAACTAGACACTTACATGGAACACCGTCCTTACCTGAAAAAAAGACACCAAACTATGTGGTTTTTTCAGACTTGGGAATTTGACAGGTATTTTCTCAAACAAAAAACAAGTAAGCCTGTCATTTCAAGTAAAATAAATGTGCATTTGTTTCCAATGATACAACCTGAGCTTTCAAGTAAAAATTAAAATTTTGGAAACTTGTACCATCACTATAAGGACGATAGATTCCAAATATTTCTTTTCTGAAGAGTATTGAAATTAACAAATATGGTGGTTTTTTTATATTATATAATGAAAAATGTCAATACTTGAAAAAAATGCATAAATCAGTGAATCAACATTCCCCAAATGATCAATCACTATATGACGTTAAAAATCATCCACTCGCCTAGCTGATGTGGCTCAGTGGTTGAGCATCAACCTATGATCCAGGAGATCAAGGTTTAATTCCTGGTCTGGGCTCGATCCCCAGCAGGGGGCATGCAGGAAGCAGCTGATCAATGACTCTCATTGATATTTTTATCTCTCTCTCCCTATCCCTTTCTCTCTCTGAAATAAAAAAAAATATATTTAAAAAAAAATCATCCACTCAAAGTTCAAGATGAACTAATGGATTTTAATATAACTGAAGATAGAAAGGTCATCGATAGTTTCAGATTACATATAGCAACTTGTCACTTTGGTGCAGTACCAAAGAATATCCACAATGATCTACAAGGTTAGTAAAATATGCCTAGCTTTTCCAACTGTGAGGTTGGATTTTCTTCATCCATTTTAATTAAAACAACATATGACAACAGACTGAATGCTGAAGATACGAGGACTTAGCATTCTTTTATTAAACCATACAATAATAAGATTGATAAAAATATAACACGTCACTCACTAAATATTTTTATTTTGGAAAACAGTTATTTTTCATAAAAATGTGTTTTTATGTTAACATGAAATGGGTTTTTTACTGTTATTTTTAAATGAATTAATATTTTTAAAGTTTCTCAGCTTTTGTATCTAATATGGTAAATATCAATTAATGTAACCACATATACTAAAGCTCCTTAGGCATCCCCAATAATTGTTTATAGTTTAAAAAGGATCAGAGACAAAAACATTTGAAAATCACTGGATTAGAACACTGATTTCATGTACTGCGTCTTATTTTCAGTAACACCCTATTTATAATGTTTCCAGAAAAGGTAAATACTGACTGATGAATCTCAGAAGCTGTACTTTTCATAAATAATATAATGTAGTATAATTTCAATTTCAGGTTTAAAATTCATGTATACATTAATATGAAAGGTTATCACTAACTTGTGTAAGTAGTTGTTTTCATTTACAAGTAAACTGCAGGCTCCAAAGTTACTAAGGGCTTTTGGGATTTGAAATTTTACTCAAAAAGATTTTTCTCTCTTTTTTTAACTGTATTTCTGGATTACATTATACCAGAAAGTCACAATCAATAACAAGATATATCCATAATTTGTACTCTTTTTAGTAAAAGCCACGTTTTTTGAATAGTGATTCATTATAACACACAATATTAACTTGAGAAATATCTCAGAATTTAAAAACCAAGAAAAGAGATAAAAGAGCAAAGCCCCATAAAACTATCTGCCCAGAAAGTTTCTTCTTTTTGAATAATGAGAATTATGTAACAAGCTTCCTGTTTTGCCATAGCTGCTATGCTGATCAAAGCCAAAAATCATGCTGACTTCCAAATCTTGAACTTGGCTTAATCTTCCCCCTAACTCATGGGCCATGTTTTCCTTTTCCTTCCTATTTTGTCTTACTACACACTTTTTATTTTATTTTAAGCTACCTCAAATCCTTTCTGGAAAGATATGGGGTATAAATAAACTAAAAATTTTTTAAATACTTAAATGTGCTTTAATGTATAACATATTTTGGCAATCTGAGATCACTGGCAGAAATATATTCCTAAATGATCTAATTATGTACTATATTTTTTAAAATGACTGAAAACACTTACGCGTCTATGCCTTTCTCTGTCTTTACATTTCTCTCGAACCCAATCAATAGTATGGAAATCATCATATGTACCAACTCCTGGAATTGGTTCATCCAAAAGATCCAGCAAGTGTGTAGAGCTGTTAATGCTGCCTCCATTTGTCATTGTGTAATGAGTTCCTATAAAGCAAGAAGAGAAACGATGATTGTTTTATGAGAAACAATGGTGAACCATGTAACCTTCTTAGAACTTCATTAGTAATAGTATCACTAGAAATAATTAAAATAGAGAAAATGAAATTATCCAAATTAAGAAAAATTATCCAAAATTTGGAAATAAGGCAAAGTGCTATATCCTTTCAAACTCACACTAGAGTATCAAAAATACGCCTGCCTCATACATTTTAGTCCTAGACAACTAAGTAACTTTGGACAAATCATCTTAAATGTTAAATATCTTTATGATATATGTGACACCTTACAATAAAGACATATAAGACACATTTGAAATTTTTCTAAAGCGCTATAAACTTAGAAAAGCTGGTACTTAATTTCAGATAGGTGATTTTAGCATCAGTGATTACAAATTACATCTTTAAATTATGTAGCAGTAATATAGATCTTATGCCAAAAATAATAATCTAGAAGTGTGTCATTTCAATGGAAATGTAACTAATTGATAGAGAATATAGAGTGGCACTATACTAACGTTTAAGAAATATTATAAAAATAAAACTCAAGAAACCTGCTTATTTTATTCTATGACTTTAAGACTTGCAGCTTGATGGTTAAAATGACTCATTCTCTTTTATTTACAGATAAACTATCATAATTGTTAAGTCACTTCACAAACTATCATCTAGCAAAGCTAGAACCTGAACTTTCTCAGTCACAATAAACTGTGTCTATATTACAGCAAGAGATTATCATAAATCAATTGGGGGGGGTGAATGGGAAGAGAGAGTTTCACCAAGAGCCACATGTCAATACTAAAAACTAATTTTATTGCTGGTAAGATAGAAGCCAAATAAACTATACTGCAGGCTGCAAGTTCTGTTTCTTGATCATTCAAATATAGAAAGGGTTAATATTTTAAACATTATAATAAATACTGAATATTGTACTAATAATCTTAAATGTCTATTTACCTCTACCAGAAAAAACAAGGTTCTCTCTTATTTCCCTATTCAATACACTGGAATGTTTGCCTTGGAAAGGTGTAAAACTTCTAAAGAGAGAATAATATATTGATTTCAGCGTTTTGGCAGACGTACTCCAGGAATAAATAATTTATCATTCTTGACCAAAGGTTTAAAGGCCCAATCCCTGCAATGGCCCTTGTCCATTCACATAAAACATATACGCTAAACCTTACATTTAAAGCTCAAGTACACCAGCTCTTTCTTTCTCCCTCTACCCTGATTTTATCCAGCAATTTCCACCTTATAAAAGCTAACTAAAAAGCCACAAATTTTCTTAAGAGAAAGCAACTGAAGAATAAACATAATAAGAGTGTATAATATCTTGACAAATCTGAGAATCTGATTCTGCTTCCCATGTAATATTAAAACTGGTAATTTAAAAAAAAATGATTTTGGAGGGAAGTGTCAAAGGCCTCTATGGACTTCTGGTATGATGACATCACTTCTGTGGTACTTTGACCAAAAATGCATAAACTGAATCTTTTAAGGAAAAACAAGATAAATCCAAATTGGGGGCAATTCTACAAAATAAATGGCTTGCATTATTCAGAAATGTCAGTCATGAAAAACAAAGTTTGACAGAGAAACTGTTTAGATTAAAGGAGACTTCTGTATTATTAGATCCTGGACCAGAAAAAAATGTTTTTTCTTTTATGTTAAAGAATATAGTGGGACAACTGGTTAACCTGAAAATAGCCTATAGCTCAAAGAACAGTACTGACCAATGACAATTTTCTGATTTTGAAAACTGTACTGTGGCTATGTGTAAGGGAATGTCTTCTCATAAGGAAATACACAGTAAAGTACTTAGAAAAGTGCATTATGTCTGCTCTTACAGGGGTCGGGGGAAAAATGTGGTACGTGTGGATATATATTATTATGTATTATATATTACACAGATAATAGTATATATAACAGCAAGAGAAAGAATAGACAGAATGAACAAATGTGGTAAAATGTTAACATTTCAGGAATCTGGGTAAAGGGTACACTATTTTTCAACATCTGTAAGTCTGAAATGAAAAGAAGATATTATTTTAAGTGTACTATGAAAAAAATACTTTTAAAATGTATACTATGATATATTTTACAAACTTCAAACTTTCCCCACTATGTGCCCTTACCTGGGTACAGTTTAACAGACACAGACTACTGATCTTATTACTCTTCCATGTAAAAAATGCAAAAGCAAAATTTCTATATTACTTAAAATGCATCCAATACAATGTCATCAGCCCCAATGATAATAAGAGTTTCCAAGCTGTTAGCACCAATGTAGATAAATAGCAAATAAGACGTGTATTCTTTCGACTGACTTAAGAACTAGGAAGTAGAAAAGTAGAGACTATTATTGTCATTTTTATGAGGTAGCAAAAGGTACAGCACCATAATAAACATTTACATTAGCCATGTGTCTTGCTTTCAGTGATGTTCAAATAATTCCTCTGTAGAAATTCTGACATCTAAACTATGTACAATCAAGAGTTCTGATTTAATGTATGATTTTGATTTAGTATGTAGCCCTAGCACTCAATTCAGTTTCTTCACAACATGCCCCATTAACTTCCTGAGGCAGCAAGAAACAATGGCCAAGCCCTAACTAATGGCCACAAGGTATAGCTTTCCTTAAGCTGAAGATAATATCATGCCCTAAACTGTGTTTCTGCACTTGAGCCCTAAAGTGAAACGACCCCCTGGCCACGTCCCCATGAAACCAGACTGAGACACCACGAAGCTCACCTCAAGGCCTGACATCAAATTTACTTCCCTTCCCTTACTCTTCACCAATCAGTTTCACCCAAAACCTCAAACCCCTTACTCACGATGGCATGATTTTTGCTCTATAAAGCCTCCTGTCTGTAAACCAACAGGGAGTCAGGTATTTTGGAAAAGGAGCTCATCCGTTCTCCACACTTGCACCAGTCCTAATCACTGAATTCTTTCCTCCACTGAAAACTCCTGCTTGTACATTTCTTTCAGTCTGTGTGAGCCAGCAGATGCACTCGCATTCAGCTCGGTAACATATATATGCAGTAATTATAAACATAAATTCCAGAAATAAAGGACTCACACTTTTTAAACCAGAGGACCCTGTCTCTCAATGTATTATGTTTTGGATCTTGTATGTTGTGTCCCTTAGAATTTCTAAGGCTGCCAATGCACACATTAAGTTGGAAATAAGCCAGAGTAGTTTGTGTTCCCAACAGACTGTTTGAAGGTCAATCTGTCCCCTCATGCCTATTTGCTTCCACCTGACACAGCAAAGGTGCTTGAAACAGTAAAGTATAGAAGGAAATACTGCTTGACCTTCTTGGTTTTGGGGGGGCCCATAGAAACAGATTTCCCCTTTAAATTATTTCTAAAAGAGGTTTGTGTCCTTCTTATGACTGTTGCTGTCAAATTAGCTTGGATAGTAAACAAGATAGATTTGGGTGTGAAAATAAAAACTTTGTGCTGAGGTAGAGCTGATTAGAGTATTTCTTGGGCTCTGATAAATATAATTAAATGGAATCTCCAGGAAGAGGAAGGTACCTTTCTCCTGTTTCTTGCTCATTGTACTGGGTTATTACTGACAATTAAAAGGTATCATATTGACTGTGGAATCAATAAAAAAAATTTTAATTTAAAGTCTGTTATTGTAAAAAAAATGCTAAATAAAATTTAAGAATTGGCTGGCCATTAAAAAAATATTCAGACTTTTACTTTAGTATATGTGTGACACTTCATATATTTTCTTTTATAGCTTATTCTGCCAAACATGGAAATCTGAGTAGCACAAAGGAGAATAGGATATTTTTTATGCTACTCTGAACTGGGTAGGGAGCATTCATTTCTAATGGGGTCACAGGAGTACCTACACATCCCACGTTAGGAGTAATTTTAAAGGTATTATGTTTCCTAGCAATAACAATATTTATTAATATTTTTAAATATTCCCAACCTATCATTTCTTTGTGTATAGTTCACTGCAACCTAGATTTGTATAGAGTTTAACTTACATATATTAAAATGAGATGAATACAAATAAATTACATATGTGTTAATAAAATTTTTATAAGCAACAGTATAAATTAACTAACTTCACCTTTCAACTTCATCTTATGCATGAATGAAGCATAGAACCTGTACGTTATCCAACAATCAGAAATTAAAGTTCTCTCATATCTAAAGTACATATCTCTTTCTTTCTCAAAATAATATTTCAAGGGTTGGTTAGTTAGGAAATTATAATCTGGCTTTCCCACAGCAGATATCGGGAAGGGAGCTCTAGATTGTAGTAGCGATATGCCGGAATACCTTTTGGCACTGCTAATCAAGGCTCTGCACCCAACAAGACTTCCTTGTCCTCTCCACCTATCTTCCCCAAACCAATTCGGTGAGACATTCACTTGCCAGGGGAACAGAAATACTGCAGATCATGGAGAGCAAGGTTCAGTATCATGGCTTCTGAGTTTCAAATTTAGGCTTTTGAAACCCATGTAAAAAGCAAAATCTTAAAAGCCAATACCTTTGAATTGTAAGTGATAGGTTTCTGTGTTTTAAAAGGCTTCGAGTAAAAAGGCTTATTAGAGTTTGTAAACTAAGCCATGGATTGAAAAAAGAACAGATGAAAACCCAATTCTATATAGCTACACAGGGTTTGCTGGGGAAACAAGGAGAGGGAATTGAGTAAACAAGAAAGTAATAATAGACTGGCAACTGGCTTCAGCCTTTAACATTTCCTATAAACCAAAAATATAAATATCATACTAGCCACATTGATTTATAAGCTTTTCATTACTTAGCATATTTTTATTACTAGGCAGACATTCTAAAACCACTTCAAATCATTAAATATATATGCATATCATTTTCAATGTACTTCAGATTACTATATATAACTGTTGTGACATACTATAAACCTTTGGGTTCGTTTGCATTACGAACAGTACATGGAATGAACATGTGTAGTGTATACTTACTTAGTTATCCTCTCTTCCAATTAATTTTTTAAATTTTTAACTTTTTTCTTGTTCTTAATTTTTTTCCCAAGTCCAAACACAGATATTCAATATTAATAACCAGGTAAATCTCCAAACTTCAAATAAACACATTATCCAGTAATGGTCCTCAGATTAGGATTATTATTTGTGTAATAAACTCTTTTTTTTTAATGCTTTATTGATTCCAGAGAAAGGGAGAGAGGGAGGGAGACAGAGAGAAACATCATTGATAAGAGAGCCATTGATAAGCTGCCTCCTGTAAGCCCCCCTACTGAGGACCAAGCCTGCAACGGGGGCATGTGTCCTGACTAGGAATTGAACCTCGATCTCTTGGATCACAGGTCAATGCTCAACCTCTGAGTGACGCTAGCTGGGCGTGTAATGGACTCTTGCTTCTGCTCACCTGGTAACCTTTTCCCTTCTTTCTGTAACAGAACCCAATTATTTTTAGGAAACTTCTATCCCTCGTTGGGTGCAGTCCTGGTGAGGGCCTTAATCAAGGTATCCTCCCTTCCCCGGCTAAGAAAAAGGCATATGATCCAAGTTAAACTAATCAAACTCTATCTCTTAGAAATGTAAACCTTGAGCAGAGTGCTACAAAGACAGTAGGAGTCTATTAATTTTAACAACTGAATTTCAAAAAGATAAAGGATAGTTCCTGCTACCTAGATCCCTGGATGGTGGGTTATAAGAAAGTGTGATCTTGAAAGTAGTACTACCCAAATTTAAGACAAGAAAAAATTAAAAACAAACTTTTCTGGAGGTCTGACTACCAGATGTCACTGACTACTCCCTATATTACCTAATGGCTGAAAAACAGCAAAAAGACTGGAGAAAATCACTTTGCTGTGCCTAGTAGAGAAATTCCATGACCTTAATGCACTTTCAGGTCAGAAAGCCCTAGATTCAAATTTCAGCTCTGCCACCTATTAACTGTGTGATCCAGCACGAGTTATACACTAACCTCTTAGAGGTACCTGGGTTTTCTCACCCACTTTTAGAATATGGTATGTGGACTGGAGATAAATCAAATTATAATCTGACAAACAGTAGGAAATCAGTAAACACAAGCTATTGTTTCTGCTCAAATATTCTGGCATTTAAAACTTCATTAGGGCCCTGGCCAGGGAGCTCAACTGGTTAGAGCATCATCCCAATATTCTTAAGGTTGCAGGTTTGACCCCTGGTCAGGGCATATACAAGAATCAACCAATGAATGTATAAATAAGTGGAACAACAAATTCATGTTTCTCTCTCTCCCTTCCTCCTTTCTCTAAAATCAATAAATTAATCAGAAACAACAACATCTCATTAGGCTGTATTATATTACCCATAAGATATTAATCTTAAAAGACTGAAAATATTACAAAGGGGGGGCTGAATCTTACAAATTTGATTAATGAGTTCTGCTACAACTGTATATTGAGCAAAAGTCCTGCAGATTTTTAATAACGTAATTCATTACACCTGACATGGACACAAATTTTCAAAAAGTATGGTAAATGACCAACCTTTCCATAACTGAACATTTTAGAAGTCAAATATCACCAACAATATTTCATAGTTCAAGTATCACCAACACTAAAATACCTCAGCAGGCAGGAAGTCTACCTTTACCCCAGAAAGAGTTAACTGCCTTCCTGGGTATATACTTAAGAAACTGGTTTTCAAACTTGTTTGACTGCCTCATGGCAAGAAACGTTTTTCACCGACATAGTATACAGATATGCACCTAAGTAAAACCAAAGTTTAGTATATTTACTATTTGGCATATACTCTCACACTTTTACTTTTTATTTTCTTTCTTTTTTTTTAATACTGGTCACAACCCAATTGATTTCATGACCAACATGTTAAAACCTTAAATCTGATAAGCACTTAACCAGAGAATACAACATTAATGAAATTATCTGCTTTCTCATAAATAAAAGCCTTTTTTTAATACTGGTCACAACCCAATTGATTTCATGACCAACATGTTAAAACCTTAAATTTGATAAGCACTTAACCAGAGAATACAACATTAATGAAATTATCTGCTTTCTCAGAAATAAAAACCTTTACATTCCCACCCACTAGGCCTTAACATACATTTGGTGAACTTAGCTTAAAAAAAAACAACTTCATGGTTACACCTTATTAGTAAATTTAAAACCACACATCAGCAGCAGCCTAAGTCTTTTTTAAAAGGGGAATATCCAAGTAATAATTTTACATGAAAAAAATAGGTATATATTTATTTCCTAAGACTATTACTCATTACCTCTAGGGATGATCTCAAAAGATGCGACAGTACTGATTCTTACCATTTAAGCTTATAATGCAGATTACTGTCCCATCACACACATATAAAACATATTCAATTTTTTTTAATTATGGAAGAAGGCAGACAGAAATCCCAAACTCTACATATTCCCCGACTACCCAGTTTCTTTTGTACATTAAGAGCAGGAAATCTAGTCCCCAGTGTATTTTTCCCCTCCCTCTGTGACCTTACTGATAAGAAATGGTCATCCTGGTGAGGAAGGGGAAAGTAAATGTTGTAAGTTGAGAGTGGGACGTTCCAGAATGTTAGCAGACTCCCAAATGAAAAATTAAAAGGGTAATGGCAAGCACCATGCCTGGTACTTAGTAGTTGGTCAATTAAATATCTGTTGGATAAATGAATAGGATAAATGAAGTATATACTCTTTCATTCTGCCATCCTGTCATATTTAAACGGCCATCTATTTAAATTGTAAAGACTTGGAAATTAAAACCAAATCCCAAAGAAGTTGACCAAACACACAAAACCACTCAGTACCAATGTTGAGCTTATTACCCAATTCACTGTTTCTTCTCTATTCTATTGCCGCCCCAAAATCAAAAGACACATCCTTAGGTAGAGATAATAAAGTGGATATTAAAACATGTGTATAATTGAAAAGAATTTCCATGTTCATTTATTATCTCTGCATATAAGATGATTTATATATTACATGAATTTAAAAAATTATGAAATTTGTTCTCTGAAATGGAACAAGAAATACATTAACAGAAAGGAAAGTAAATCCATTTTTATCTAATTATGGTTGTAAAGGACTACAAAAAAATTACAAATTAAACATATGTTTATTAAAAAACAAAAACAAAACTTTAAAATACAACTTAAGCCACCAGTCTCCAGTGACTCTGTGTAGACACAAAGAAGAGACCTCAGTGCTGGAAAAAACAGTCAAATTTACAAACCTAATCTGTGGCAGATCTGCTCACATTATGAAATCTTGATACCCGAAGCATTTCTGACTTGCAGCAAGCCGTGAGAGGGATTAAAATTAATCAGAGTAAAGTGTAGGTTATTTTTAGGAAATGGAGCTAGAGATAGTAATATGAACCAGATTTTATTGAAGAATTTAAAATCAGATACTTGTGGGTAAATAAAATTAAAGACAGGCTTTGTTTTATACTACTGTTTTAAAATTCAAAGAGTTACTAATATCAAATAAAGAGTCTTCATTTGTTCTTTTAATTTACAGACACATAGATGAATTAATTTGTGAGAAGAGATTTAATTTTCCAGTTGGCTAAAAGATTAGAGGTAATAGAAGTACAATAATGACCTGATTCTTAAAATCATTTTACAAAAGCCTACAAAATGTCCCTATGGCAATAAGAATATCATCTAGCACCAGGATTTCCAAATCATGTGCAAAAAATACTAACTACCTGATACTTTTAAGAGGAAATAAAAATGAATTCATCTATTATAATAAGAATAAAAAAACTTTACTTAAATACATCTCTAAGCTAATGAATGTCACGAAATTATTTCAGGTACAAACTTCAAAAATAAAAGCCCTCAAACTTTTATTCCAATAGGAAGGTAACACTTTCTGTGGTTTAAGGCTATTATTAGTCTGGCATTCAAGCTGCCTCTAGGATCCGGCACTCTACCTTCCACCTTTCTATATTACCCCTTTTATGACCCACTGATCCAACAGAACTAACCAGGGAACAGCACAGGAGGCATTTACTCCTCCCAGAGCACGTACTCACTCTCCCCTCTCCCTAATGGACATCATATCAAATTCCCTTGTGTACTTGAAGACTTGGCCTACTTTGAAAACACTTGTCAAAAGGAGCCTGATCTCTTCCTCCCCTAACGTCCCAGAATACATGCAGTCTATAGTATTCACCAGAAATTTATTAACTTAGTTGGGGTTTTGCTTGTTTTTAAATTTGGGAAGCCTTCTTATGTCCCTTCCAGACTCAAAATGTCAAGTTATTACAGGGATATATAGTAAGAAGCAGTATATATTCATGATTAGAGTATGAGCCAAGTCATCTGGATCAAATCCTGACTTTTAACATTTGCTTACCTCAGTTTTGTCAACAGAGAAATGGAGATTAAAACAGTACCTACTTGACAAGTCTGCAATGAGGATTAAAATGATTTGTTACACATAAATTGATACACCTAAAGCACTTAAAACAGTATCTGGTGAACAGTAAATTCTACACTAAGTATGAGCTATTATTAATATTACTATTAATCTTTCTCCACAGCACCGAGTAATGCTTTATATATATACACAAGAGCTCAACTAAATTCTTTAAATGAAACAATTAATATTCAAATAATTTTTAAAGATACCTCAGGGAATAAATGGAGGCTCAAGGCCCAAAAAATCAAATCCATGATAGGGCCTGGTAGAAGAATTCAGCCTCCCCAAACTAATTAATCTTCATGAATAAATTAAGAAGAAAGTCAAAGTATAAAACTGACAATCTATATAAAGCAAGTTTTTTTCCACTGATAAAAATGAGACATTTCATGAACGAACTTGATAGCTTCTGTATAGGAATTTTGCCCCTATGGCTCTTTCTAAAATGTCATAATTTCTAATCTGTCATCAATATATTAACTAATTCTAGTTTTAATCCACTGACATTTCCAGTCTCTGTATTACTCACTTAAGTAGGAAAGCTACATCATTTAACAACTCACAGAGAAAACTATATTAAATTTAATTTACTCCACAAAAGTAATCCCAACTCTAACACTCCAGGTTTCATGTTTACTTTCTTGGTATCCTTTACAGTTTCATACCTCCATTATCTATCTGCCTCTTCACCTTTCATCCACCTGAAGAGATATTTCTAGTCATTGTTTTGTCCTGATTCAGTTTTCTTGGTTTATGTTAGCTGCTTATGCTTATCTCCACATTTCTAGTTCCTTTGTGCTGACCTATGGCTACAATAACTTATAAATTATGGAAAACAAATAACCTCTCACCCACAGATACTAGGATACTACAGTACAGTCAAGCAAGCCTAATAACTGACTAATCGGTACTACAAAAACACCATTTTACTTTCAAATAACATTAGCTTATATTAATTGAGTCTCATCAAGGGACAAGAAACCTATTTGGGCTATCAAGAGAAAGACTAATGATTTAGACTTAAGCAAGATTCCTAACGGATTATTTGTGAAAATATAATAGACACAAAAAGCTTACATTTTAGTAATAACCATATCAGTAACCATGCCTACTCTCACATATGCTTTGGCTTATTTCTTATTATTTGCATATCTTAAACAGAGATGAACTCCGTAAGTTTGTTCTGCCAGAGATTGTTAAGCTTAACATTGATAATTTAAATTTCCCAAGCCTAGGTCTTCTGGTTTATTATCATCAAGATGTTGTAATAGCTCAAAGAAAACACAATTTGTCTTGTTTTACAGTGTAATTAATTACAAATGCTGTGACATTTGAACAGTCACCATTCATCCAAGTTGCTTCCTGCTTAAAGAAATCCTTGCCAGAAAAGGGATGATGGTAACATAGGAAAAAGTAGAGTTAATAAACACACATTTGGGAGGGGCAACAGCTCTGGGTGGTAAGATTATGAAAAATTTTTATTTTCTTCTTTATGCTTTTAGGTTATTTTCCCAAATATTCTAAAATTATATATATTATTTTATATATAATTATATACAAATTTTATTAAGAAGGGAACTCAGTAAGAGAAGCACAATACTGTATATGTAACATCATCTTTTCATACTCTTTTTCTCAAAATCTGAAAAGCAAGCTTTTACTGACAGCAGAATACTATGGATATATAATGTTATAGCTGTTCAGAGCCTAAAATAGTATCCAGTAGACAATGCAATCAATAAATATTTGTTGACTATATTAACTTCTTAATTCTAATGGAACTTAACAGTAAGAAAAAAAAGTGTTATCAGAATGCAAACTATACTTTAAATAAAACGGGCTAAATATGCTCAGGAAAATCATGACTTCTTTATTTCATAAATAAAAGTTTGGGCTAAACCATAAAATGAGTATATAGCCATGCAGTAATTCAAACTAATGTGGCTCATAAAAGTCACCTAAGATAGTTTTCTTTAGGTTCAATTTTTTTTCTAGAACAATTGCCAACAGCCTAGTTTTAGTATAACCATTTAAGAAAAATGAACAAAAAGCAGTTTAATTAACATGTAATCAGTTTTAAGGAGACCCTGAAAGTACCTGCCAAAAAGATTTATATGAATGCTCGGTGCTTTTCTGGTTTTTACAAACTACTCACTATTATTTTTTCTGAGGTGTAAAAATTCCCCTAAATGTTTTTATCATATCAATTTTTAAAAGCTACCTGTGCAAGACAATGTAGTTAATGTTAATCAGTTGAAATGTATATTAAATGGAAAATATTAATATAAAAATGTGTTCATTTTTATTGCCATTTCCCACTGTTCTAAAATGCTGGTAAGCTTTTACTATAAATTTACTTTGTGGCATGAAAGCTACATGGTAATTGGCAGCAGCTGAAATATAATGGTACACAGACACACACTTGATTTCTCTGTGTAAATTAAAGGAAACACGTTTTCCGAAGGAAGAAAAACATTTTTTAGGTGCCAACCAGCACTACATTAGTTAGCTGTAAAAGCGGATTAATTCATTTTCCCAGTTAAAAAGAAAGAGGATTTCACACAGAAGATGGAGTCGGAGTCCGATGTGATCTGAAGCAGTACTAATCTGCACAGAGAAAACAATCAGAGAGAACTACAGAACATTCAGAAGGTTGCATTTGCCTTTTCCTAACAACCCAGGCCAACTAAACAACACACTGCAGTATTTAAAGGACAATCGAGAACCTGTTTAAATTAGAGAACCGCCCAGCCGCATGCAAAACATACCAACAGAGGATTCATAGCAAGGGGATGGTATTACCTCTTTTATGTAATTCCCTCAGGGGAATATAGTCTCCTCCCCCGTCATAAGGCAAATAAGGATCAGAAGAAGCATCCATGATTAGAATTTTAAAAAAGAAGAAGAAAAAGAAAAGCTTGCTAGCTTAAAAAGACAGTGGCATTTCCTTCACCCCTGCTGCAGCAGGCAAGGGAGATGCCATATTTGATGAGGGTTAGGACTGTATGTAGTTGGATTCGCTGAAGCCACTGTGTTCTTCCACAGTGGATGATGTCATCAAAGGGAAATTATTGCAGCCCGGTTGCTAGTGGCTACAATCTGGCAAGGCTTGGAGGCGGAACAGCCTCCTTAATCAGGTCCTGCTACGTATGATGATGACTAAGCTCCAAGAATAACAGACAAAACTGGTTTGAGAATTTTAAAGCACTCACAATACAGCTTCTACAGCATCAGTGGCAACTACAGTAAGACAACAGACCTTATTTCATTTTGATTTTAAGATAAATACACAGGGGAACAAAGCATTTAATATAGAGATGTGAAGAGGAAATTCTGGAGGTAAACAATGCCCCTTTTCTTTTCTAATGTAGAAAAATGGGAGCAACACTAATAAGGTGGTGTGACTTTATAATATACGTGTACTAATTTTTATATAGTAATGTCATGTGAGTCATAAATAACTATCAAAGACTTCAAGAGACTTGGTTTTAAAAGTCAATTTTTAATGACCTAAAATATACTTCAGACTTCTGTGAGTTCAGAAAATTTAGTATTTTATCTCCCTAATCCCCTCCAGCAGCCTCTCGTTTCCTTCTTTCAAGAACTAACTAGTAACACATTCTGCCTTTTGAGGAGAAAGAAAACTTATCAACATAATAAGTAACTTGGCTATTGTTTGTGAAACAATGCAAAAAGAGATTTACTAGGTAGGAGATTTTACTATCCTACCTTCCTATTTGTCCTATCTCACAAATATTTTGTGCTTTTAAAAAAAAGGCTTTTAGCAAAATATGTCTCAAAAGGTAACTTCCAATTGGGTCTTTGCTGGAAATTTTTATGAAATTCATAAATAAAGCAATTATTTTTGTTTCAAACTGTAATTCAAAAAAAAGAGCTGATACTCATAATTTTTACAGCTACCCTTGAGGTGATTCTTCTAGACTAGGAGACTCTCCTTCCAAAACAGCAATCTTATTGCTGTGCCACTAAATAAAAATGTGCTATTCATTAGAAGCAATTCCGTAAGACTCGGGGGTTCTGTAAAATTTGTTTCCTAAGTATTAAATGAGCCAACTTCTGAGGTCTGCTCCAATTCAAGGCATTTATATGAGAATTGGGATAATTAAAAAAGAGAGGACACACATGGCAGTAAAGAGAAGAAATTCTACTCAGTTTGTCTAGTACATTTTAGTTATTTGGGGTATCTTTTTACAGAGGTTAAATAAAGTTTTTTTATATATCAAAAAGTGTGAACATCAGAAAAAAAGACCTCACAAAATCCCACCTGGGATTTAAGGAAAAGGGTTTAGGAAAGAACAGACTCGAATTAATACCATAAAATCTAATTCTGATTCTAGCTATTAAACATTTATGATATGACTCTGATTTTTTGTTTTTTGTATTTTTAAAATTTTCTTGGAAATACTTTTTTTAAAGGATAGCTTTGACAAAGAACTAACTTTATTACATTAAATTTGGTCCTTTGCAGTCCTTTGATAAGTAAAGTTCTACTATTATAAAACTTTTCAAAACTATGTATGGCAATCATAAATAATTTTTATATTTACATTCTTTCATGCCTTTATATAAAATGAAAAAACTACAAGGTTTCCTGGTATTTGTAGATACTCTCTTAACCTGTTTTTCCTGATTTACAACTTGGTCACAAAAGAAAAATGGAAGTGATAGCTAGCTAGTACTAACCAGAAGGGGAAGAATACCTTCCCTATAAAATATACTGACAGTGTTGCATAAATAAAAGTTTTGTATCATAAGTAAATAATTTTGAATTATTTTTAGTTAACAAAAATTTTGTGTATGTGTGCATGCATATACAATATATAAATTGTACATATTTTTATAGAATTCAGTTTAGAATGAGACACACCAAATTCAACAACTGTTATCACCAAGGAAGGCATGAGGTAAAGTAGTGACGATGATGGCACATTTAGTTTTTACTTAATATAGTTCCACAGTTTTTAAAATTTTTAAACAAACATATTACATATTTACTTTTTTACATAAATGTATTACTTTTGTAATAAGAAATCTGAAAATTTTTTAAATTTCAAAAGTAAATCTCTTACGTTTATGAGGTCCATGGCTGCCACTTTCTCTTATACGAATTATTACTCAGGCTACAGTGCTTTATAATTAGACTTTAGAAAAAGATAGACTGGAAGGTGTGGCAAAAAGAGGACTTTGACACAGATTAGGTATTACCAGATTAACAAACTAAATTACAATTTAGAGTGGGGCTGAAGTGGAAAGAGAACAGGACAAATTTGATAATTCCGAGGTACAGCTGCGGGGGTGGGGGGGTTCAGGATGGAACTTCTGAAGAACAAAAACACTAAAGCAGCAGCACAAAAAAAGCCTTAAAATTTAGAAGGGGAAGATATTTCTACTTTCAAATGCACCCTAGATTTGAATATCAACTTGATGTGGGATATTGGGTAAATCACAACCTCTACAAAGTATTAAATCACGGAGGCAGAACAGATGACTACAGATGACTAAGGTATTATAACTATGTATATATATATATACAACATATGACTATAGTATTATAATGTTCAAACTTTAAGCCCTTCGTAACACACATGATCCAAGAAGCCTACAACATTAGAATTACTTAAAAAAATGTTTTTTGCCTTTAGATCTAACTACCAATTTACAGGAAATAGGGAAAAAACAGAAAAATGTGAAATGACAGCTCAGGAACACAATCAGGAAAACCCAAATTAGGAAACAAATGACCTGATTTCTTCAATAAATAAATAGTAAGAAAAAGGAAGGGAAGGGCTATAGAATTAAAAACAAAACAAGTCCTAGCCAGTTTAGCTCAGAGGGTAGAAGGTCAGCCTGCAGACTGAAGGGTCCCGGGTTCGATTCCAGCCAAGCCCACATACTTTGGTTGCTGGCTCAATCCCTGGCCCCCGTAGGGGTGAGTGCAGAAGGCAACCAATCAATGTGTCTCTCTCACATCGATGTTTCTCTCTCTCTCCCTTCTAATCTCTCTGAAAAGCAACGGAAAAAATATCCTCAGGTGAGGATTAACAAAATAAACAAATAAACAAATAAAAACAAAAAGTCTTAAAATATATATCAATTTCAATGTACAAGTTTTTTATGAAACAAATGGGGAAATGTGAAATTGACAAAATATTTTATTTTAAGGATAATTCAGTTTTAGATGTGATAATAACCTTAAAGGAATTCTTGTAACTTAGAGATACAAAATGAAATATATAGTCAGCAAAAAACCAGAGCTGGATTGTAGTTAAAACAGTAAAAATATATTTTATTCAGGACTATTGCAATGGGGGAAATGCAACCTCAATATAGACCTCGGCTCAATTCCCAACACAACAAGGAAATGGGAATTTATAGCCAAGGAGGGGGTTAGAAGGTTTCTCAATAAAAAATTACTAAAAGGATTAGGATTTAGGATAATGCTAAGCTTCTAAAATTAGCTTGGGAGTCTTCCACCTCTTGAACCTTTTGGAATACTTTGAGACACATAGGTGTTAGTACTTTGAATGTTTGGTAAAATTCACCTGTGAAGCCATCCAGTCTAGGACTTTAGTTTGTTGAGAGTTTTTTTAAATTACTGCTTCAATTTCATTAGCTGTAATTGATCTTTTCAGATTTTCTGATTCTTCCTGATTCAGTTTTGAAAGATTATATGTTTCTAAGAAGTTATCCATTTTGATCAAATAGACACTACAAAGAAAGAAAATTATAGACTAATATCCTTGATGAACATAGACGCTAAAATCCTTAACATAATATTAGCAAACTTGATCCAGCAATACATTAAAAAGATCATACACCATAATCAAGTGGGATTTATTCCAGGGATGCAAGGATGATTCAATATCCACAAATCAATAAACATGATACACAACATAAACAAAATGAAGGATAAAAACCACATGGTCATATCAACAGATGCAGAAAAAGTATTTGATAAAATCTAGCATCCATTTAAATTTTTTAAAAAACTCTCAGAAAAGTGGGCATAGAGGGAACATACCTCAATATAATAAAGGCCATATATGACAAACCCATAGCCAACATTATACTCAATGGGCAAAAACTACAAGTGTTTCCCTTAAGATTGAAAACAAGACAGGAATGTCTGCTTTCACCACTCTTATTCAACATAGTATTGGAAATCCTAGCCACAGCAATCAGACAAGAAAAAGAAATAAAAACCATTCAAAATGGAAAGGAAGAAGTAAAACTGTCATTATTGTGGATGGCGTGGAGAACCCTAAAGATTCCACCAAAAAACTAACAGAACTGAAAAAATGAATTCCGTAAAGTAGAAGGCGACAAAATAAATGTCCAGAAATCAGGTGCATTTTTATACACTAATAATGAACTATTAAAAGGGGAAACTAAGAAAATAATCCCTTTCACAACTGCATCGAAAAAATAAAACACCTAGGAATAAATTTAACCAAGGATGTAAAAGACCTGTACTCGGTAAATTATAAGACACTGAAGAAAGAAGTTGAAGATACAAACAAATGAAAGCATATATTATGCTCATGGGTAGAAAGAATTAGCATCATTAAAATGTTTATACTACCTCAAAGGAATCTACAGATTCAATGCAATTCCTATCAAGATACCAATGGCATATTTCACAGAACAGGAACAAATATTCCAAAAATTTATATGGAACCAAAAAGACCCCGAATAGCCACAGCAATCTTGAGAAAGAAGAATAAAGTTGAAAGAATGATTCCATATGGTATCAAACTATACTACAAAGCCATAGTAATCAACAGCATGGTACTGGCATAAAAACAAACATATAGCTCAATGGAACAGAATAGAGAGCCCAGAAATAAACCCACACCTTTATGGTCAATTAATATTTGACAAAGGAGGCAAGAACATACAATGGGTGAAAGAAAGTCTATTCAGTAAATGGTGCTGGGAAAAGTGGACAGATAAATGAAAAAAATGAAATTAAACCATCTTCTTACACCATACATGAGAATAAACTCAAAATGGATTAGACTTAAATGTACAACTTGAAACCATAAAAATCCTAGAAGAACGCATAGGCAGTAAAATCTCAAACATTTTTCATGGCAATGTATTTTTTCTTTTTTTAATTAAATTTATTGGGGTGACACTGGTTAATAAGATTACAAAGGTTTCTATTGTACGTCTCCATGATGCATGATCTCTATATTGCATTGTGTGCCCACTACCCAAATGATACTTTTTCTGATATATCTCCTCAGGCAAGGGAAACAAAAGAAAAAAATGTGAACAAATGGACTATATCAAGCTAAAGTTTTTGTACAGCAAAGGAAACTATCAACAAAATGAAAAGACAACCCACTAAATGGGAGAACATATTTGTCAATGATACATCTAATAAGGGGTTAATACCCAAAATTTATAAAGAACTTATAAAACCCAACACCAAAAAAAAAAAAATCCAATTTAAAAAATGGGCAAAGTACCTAAACAGACGCTTCTCCAGAGAGGGCATACAGATGGCCAATAGACATATGAAAAGATATGCAAAGTCACTAATCATCAGAAAAATGCAAATTAAAACCACAATGAGATATCACCTCACACCTGTCAGAATGGCTATCATCAATAAATCAACAAACAACAAGTATTGGTGAGAATGTAGAGAAAATGAAACCCTTGTGTACTGTTGGAGGGAATGCAGATTGGTACAGCCACTAAGGAAAACAGTATGGAGTTTCCTCAAAAAAATTAAAAACAGAACTGCTGAATGACTCCTTGATTCTACTTCTGGTAATGTATCCAAAGAAACCCAAAACACTAATTTGAAAGAATATATGCATCCCTATGTTCACTGCAGCATTATTTACAATAGCCAAGATTTAGAAGTAGGCCCCAGTGTCCATTAGTAGATGAGTGGATAAAAAAGCTGTGGTACAGCATGGCCAGGCATGGCTCAGAGGTTGAGCATCGACCTAGAATCCAGGAGATCACGGTTCGATTCCCAGTCAAGAGCACACGCCCACATTGTAGGCTCAAACCCCAGTCAGGGGCGTGCAGGAGGAAGCCGATCAATGACTCTCTCATCACTGATGTTTCTATCTCTCTCTCCCTTCCTCTCTCTGAAATCAATAAAGACATATTAAAAAAAAAAAAAAAAAAGCTGTGGCACATTTACACAATGGAATACTACTGGGCCATAAAAAAAGAAGGAAATCTTGCCCTTTACCACAGCATGGATAGAACTGGGAAGCATTACGCTAAGTGAAATAAGCCAGTCAGAGAAAGATAAGTGCCATATAATTTCACTCATGTACAGAATCTAATGAATAAAGTGAACCAGCAAGCAAAACAATGACAGATTGATAGAGAGCAGGCTAATGCTAGGAGAGGGGACTTGGGAAGGAGGGAGTGGGGGGGATTGAGCAAAATATTTTTTAAAGAAGAGAGAAAATACTCATGGACACAAACAACTGTGGTGATTGCTGGGGGACAAGAGGGGTGGAGGAAGGTGGAGGAAGGTGAGGAGAGTGGGGGATTCAGGCTGAACCAACTTTACAGGATTCTTGCCAAAACTGAGCAATACTAAAACAAGTCCAAAGTGAGACACCTAATTGGGAAGAGAATTCAGAGAAGCCTGACTGAAGTTTGATCAAGGAGAGATACTTTATCAGTATATTCATCTATCTAGCTATCTAAAATGATGCAATGTTTCAGATTTATTTCAAAATAACTGGGAGAAGGAAGTAGAGATGAAACAAAATTGATCATGAGTTGATAATTATTTAACCTAAGTGATTAGAACATGAAGGTACATAATACTTTTTCCTATACATATGTTTAACATTTTCTATAACATTTTTTTAAAGAAATGCTAATAAATATAATCACTTGTATGAGATAAACATTAACAAAAATTGCATCCTTTACTCCTCAAACTAAATATATTACTCCTAAAAGTGTCAGATTAATGGTAGCTTACCCATTAAGTATAGGTGCTTTACATTTGTATCTGGACACACTATATGACATTGAGCTTTAACTTGAGTTGTCAGTTCTCCTCCCTAAGCAAAAGCATCAAAGGAAAAAAAAAACACAAAGTAGCACAGCTTTCAAGAAGGACAATCAAATCATACTAGTTACTGCAGCACAAAAGAGAGAGGACCTAGTAATTCTCAGAAATGACAAGCTAGAAAATAAATATAAAAAACAGAATGGTTTTGCAATGTTCATCCCTCACAAACGTAAGACATTTTAGCTCTCAACATGATTACAAGAATCTCAACTAAAACACATGGAAACAGAAAGGCTGAAAGTAAAAAAATGGTGCATGCAAACCCTAAACCCAAAGAAAATTTGGAAGCTATACTGATATCCAAGGAGGCTTGAAAGAAAGTATAACTGAAAAATAGAGTCACTTCACAGTAAAAGTAAGGTGGTTCGAGGTTCGATTCCCAGTCAGGGCACATGCCCGGGTTTTGGGCTCGATCCTCGGTGGGGTGTGTGCAGGAGGCAGCCGATCGATGACGCTCTCATCATTGATGTGTGTCTCTCTCTCCCTCTCCCTCTCTCTCAAATCAATAAAGACATATTGAAGAGAAAAAAAGTTAATTGCAGGAAGATGATAAATCTAAGTGTGAAAGACACAAAAAATAAAACTTCTAAAAGAAAATGGGAAAAGACCTTCATGACCTTGAGGTGTGGGAAGTTATCTTAAAACAAAAACACAAGAGGAAAACATTAACTGGATTTCATTAGAATTGATGACATATTCATCAAAAGATGCCAGTAAGAGAGCAAAAGGTACACAACAAGCGGAAAAATTTGCAATGCATATATTTGACAAAGGACTCATAATCAGAGTGCATAAAGAACTCTTACAAAGTAGGCAAACATACCAAAGCACTTCAAAAGAAGCAATCTAAAAAGCCAATGGCATACAAAAGGCACTTCAACTCATAAGCCATCAGGCAAATGTAAATTAAAATCAAAATTCAACTACTGCACCCACACGATAATAGTCAAAATTTTTAAAACTCATATCAAGTATTGGTGAAGATGTGGAACCAGAACTCTCACACATGACTGGTAGAATGTACATGCTACAACCACTTTGGAACTATTTCTGACAGTACCTGGTAGCACTGAGATTCACATACCCTGTCATCTAAGAATTCCATTCCAAGACATAAATCTGACAGAACTGTGTACATAATGTGCACTAAAACACATGTAAATGAAAATTCACAGCAGCATTATTTTATTAACAGCCAAAATCTGAAAGGAAAAAACCCTAAATATCCATCAACAATATAGAATGAATAAAATAGACAAATTGCAGCATATTTACAATGGGACACTTCATGGCAGTGAAAATAAATTACCTACTACTATAGTCAACAACACAGATGAATCTCTAAACATAAGTAAATGTCACCAGACCCAAAAATGTGTATATATACACTCATATATATAATTCCATTTAAATAAAGTTAAATACCTGAAAAACTCATCTACAGTGATAGAAATCAAAATAGTAGTTACCTTTGAAACTGGAAGGGGGAATGAGGGAGGATTCCGGTAATGTTTTATTTCTTTTTATTTATTTATTTATTTTTTTAGAGAGAGAGAGAGAGGAAGGGAGGGGGAGAGAGAAACAGAAACATCAATGATGAGTCAATCATCGGCTGCCTCCTGCACACTCCCCACTGGGGATCAAGCCCCCAACCCAGGCACGCAACCGACCAGGAACTGAACCATGACCTCTTGGCTCCTGGGTTGATACTCAACCGAGCCACGCCAGCCAGGCTGTTTCATTTCTTCATAGAGAAGTAGTTAGTTATATGAGGTATTCATTGTAGAAATTCATCAATTTCCACACTTAGAATTTGATGATTGTTGTGATGATTAATTTTATGTGTCAAGTTGACCAGGCTAAGGGATGCCCAGATAGCTGGTAAAACATTATTTCTGTGTATGTGTCTGTGAGGGTCTTGCTAGAAGAGATTAGCATTTGAATTGGGAGACTGAAAAAAGAAGATGCTCACACCAATGAAAGTAAGCATCCTCTAATCAGCTAGGGATCTAAATAGAAAAAAAAGGCAAAGGAAAGATAAAATTGCTCTCTGCTTGAGATGGGACATAACCTATCTCCTTCTGCCCTTGGACAACATCAGCACTCCTGGGCCTGGGGCATTCAGATCAAACTGGGACTTCTCCACTGGTTCCTCCGGTTCTCAGGCCTTTGGGTTTGTACTAGGATTACACCAGCAACATTCCTGGGCCTCCAATTTATCAGATGTCAGGTCATGGGACTTCTCCGCCTCCACAATCATGTGAGCCAATAAATGGCTCATAATAAATCTGTTCCTACCTATCAGTATATATCCTTTCAGTTCTGTTTTTCTAAGAACCCCAATTACAATTGTATACATCTCTGCATTATGTAGTATTTAAATTTTAAAGTTTATCCAAATAGAATTTTGTTTGGGGGTAATGAAAATGTTTGGAACTAGAAAGAAGCAGTAGTTGCTTCACAACATTATGAATGTGCTAAATGCCACTGAACTGCACACTTTAAAAGTGGTTTCATGTTACATGAATCACCTCAATTTAAAAAGTTACCCCAAAATGTAACCTCAGTAAAACAAGCATATACTGATTAGTAGATATTCATGACTACAAATATTAAGAGTTGCAATGCCAAACTTACCAACTACTGTGTCACTATCTAACAAATTGTCATCTTCAGAAGTTTGAAAGTCCATAAAGACACCTGCTCCATCTAAAAGTTCCTCATCGCTACTTGCACTTGTTATACTGTTGTAGCTGTTTCTATAGTAGCCTCTATGGAACAGCTGCTCAGACTCCATTGAGCTGTCCAGTTATCTGAAAAAAAGGGGGAAAAATTGTTTTAAAATCTTCCCAACATATAATAAAAATAATCTAGTTTAACATGACAAAAGGAAACTTCTGATCTCTGTATTGAAAAAAATACTAAGTTCATTCACTATAACAATAGCTAAACATCTATCAAGTGAAGTCTTTTAGAATGATGTAATAATTCTATTCTCACTATGCAGCTATAAAAAAGAATGAAGAATTTCTTCAAGTAGGGGTATCAAATAATCTCCAAGGTCAATTCTTAAGTTAAAGAACAAAGTACAGAGAAATGTTTACAGTATACTACAGTACATGTGGGGGCAGGGTGAATACAGTATATACTTGCTTGTGCATGTACAGACTATCTCTAGAGGGATTTCCAAGAAAGTTGCCCACAGGAGAAAGGAACAAGATGGCTGAAGTAGAAACTGTCCCTTCTGTATATTTTAGCAGAGACAAGCATTAATTTTAAATACTATAATTTAAATTCTTTTAATATTAATTTCATTCTCCTTTCATCATTTTAAAATTTAAATCTTCAGAGCCCATAGTCAAATATCAGTCATGGAAAATATGATAATATGTAACAATTTTCATCTTTTCAAAGCAGATTAATACCAAACAAGCATATGTTTTCATTGTTCTTACTCTCTATACTTTAAAAATAGTATTACTTCTAATTTAATTTTTTTTTTAATTACATCTACCTACCTGCTCAACATCAAATTGGTAGACATTAGCAACAGACTTGGAAGGTTCATGTGTGGGAATTGCAAGGTAGTTATAAAAATTGTGTAACTGTTATTGTTGCAACTACCTAGTTTATATAATAGGAAAAAAGCAAAGGGGAGGCCAGATATTATTAGCATGGTCATCTGGTAATCATTATAAACTACAGCTTCACACTCCTTAGGGAACCACCGGTCCACTCACTGCAGATCCCTGGGGGAAAGGATCAAACAAAGGGGGAGATGAGAGCATGTGCAGTGAAGCTGGAGTGATATAGGGAAGGTACTTGCTTGTCAGTCTAGCCTGGGAAACAATGGATTGGCTAGGAGGTTGGCGCCAACGCAAGCCTGCAAAATCTCAGAATAGTTAAAATCCCCAGAGGGCCCTGGCCTTGTGGTTCAGTTGGCTGGGTGTCATCCTGTGCACCAAAAGGTTGCTGGTTCTATTCTGTCAGGGCACATGCCCAGGTTGCAGTCCCCAGTACAGGATGTGCAGGAGGCAGCTGATCGATGTTTCCCTCTCACATCAATGTTTCTCTAAACTCTCTCTCTCTCCCTTCCTCTCTCTCAAAAAATCAATTTTTAAAAAAATCCCCATACAAAGAGTTCCCTCTCACTTGCTTGTCCCCTGTTCTCTCTTGCTCCATGGCCAGCGATCGCCTGAGTGCTCGCCTGTTCCCTCTTCACAGTCATGTGGCCTTAAGTAGCTGCATGGTCCATGGTCCATGGCCACGCTGACCCCACACAATGGAATGCAGCTGGGAACACAAGCTGAGCTAGTTAGATGCTGGACTGTATTGGACTTTAATGTGGAGCAGAAATTCTGGGCAATGGCCTTAATCTTGGCCCTGCTGAAGACATGATTGGACTTTTTCCATAGCAGGATAAAAGGAGATAGGACCTTGGAGCAGAACCCCCTTAATTTTACATCAATAAAACTTCCACAGAAGTCTACCCTCCCATGGGGCCTCAGTAAATTATTTTCCCCACAGCACTCCAAGAGCTCCACTTCCACCAATAACAAAACCAGTAAGCCTTATAAAACAACTTACTACATGTCATAATAGGTACACATAGAAAATAAAAGATAAAAGGAACTAAGCATACTCCAATTCTAGTGCTGAATTCTAGTACTGAAGACTTGAAGTGTTTTAAGACAGTCTCTTGTCCTCAATAAATTCTCCTTCTGCACATGGAAAACAACCTCAAAGAGCTATAACAATTAAAAAATATTTGTAAAGCTTTTATACATTTTTTTAGTAAAAATAAAATATTGCTTTTTTTAAACAGATTTATTACATAAATTTCCTAGTTTAGAGAAGGTGAAGTTTTGAGATGCTTTTTATTCTTAGCATCTGGTAGTGACTGGTACATAATATATGGATAATAAATGTCAAATTGTTTATTCAAGCAATGAGGTAAAAAATATAAATGTATTGATTTTTCGATAAACAAATATTCTCTATAACAGCATTAATCTGGTCTTGGGAGAACAACCAAAAACTAGCACATAAATTACAAAGAAAAATTTAAATATGTAATGCTTTACAACTTTATTATTGCTTTATGGTTACCTCTACCAAAGATGACCTATTATTACATACTGAAATTTGTTAGAACATACTAATTAAAGCAAGAGTTTTTATATTTAAGGTAAATGTTAAAATAGAATAGTATAAAAATAGCTGTTCATACTAAGAATGTTGCAGTGTCCATAGAGGCAATCAAATTAAATACTGTGGCTCTTGAGTAAATAACCAAAGGCTTTTTAAAAAAGCATTAATAGTTCAAGAATCATTTTAATATTGATGTACCAAAACATTTAGACTAAGATTTTGCAAAGAACACAAACACTCTATTCTTCACTTCTTTATGGGATAATCAGACCAGAAGGGCTTAATACATATAGCATACACCAAATAAACATTAGTTACAGGCTTTCTGTATACTGGGATCTCAATCAGCAACTTCAAACATAGCTCCTCCATTTTATCCCTAAAAATCCTTCAAGAACCATAAGAATTAACTGGCAACTTAACTCTTTTTTTTTTTTAAATATACCTTTATTGATTTCAGAGAGAGAGAGGGAGAGAGAGAGAGAGAGAAACATCAATGATGAGTCATTGATCGGCTGCAGCCCGCAACCCGGGCATGTGCCCTGACCAGGAATCGAACCCTGATCTCCTGGATCCTAGGTCGATGCTCAACTGCTTGCCATGCCCGGCCGGGCTGGCAACTTAACTCTTTCAAAATGTTTTAAAAAGTTAATTACACTAACAACTCTGAAGCATCTAGAACTCCACACCTTTCTTTATAACAAGAGCAACCAACTCTATTCCAAAAGTTTAAAAAAACTCAGGCCTGCATGGGTTACTATTTCTATAAATTTGATAACTTAAAAAAAAAAAACTAACCTAATTAGATAAGGCTCACTCAGTGTAATCTCTCTACTTAAGGTCAGCTGATTTGGGACTTTAATTACATCTGCAAAATCACTTCACAGCAGCATTTCATGTTTGAATAACTGGAAAGAGACATCTGTATTCCAGGGGATACAGATCTTGGAGACCATCTTGGAATTCTGCCTTCCACAATATCCTCCAATTGTTAATTTTTTTAAAAAAACCTACTCTTATTAACCAGAAACCTACAGAGCTGTTTAGCAGCCACTAGCCTTGAAACATGGCTAGTCCAAATTGAGATGTGCTCTAAGGTAAAACATCTACTGGATTTCTAAGACTTTATAAGAAAAAAATCAAATACTTCATTAATAATTTTATATTGATTCCATGTTGAAATAATACTTTAGATATATTGGGTTAAATAAAATAAATTATTAAAATTAATTTCATTTCCTTTTTTTTACCTTTTAATGTGGCTCCTAAGAAATTTAAAATTACATATGTGGTTTCCAGTTACAGCACAAATATTTTTATAGAACAGCACTGCTATAAAGGATTCAAAATTCTATGATAGCATGAAGGAAATATAAAGATGAGATATGGGCCCGGCCGGGCGTGGCTCAGCGGTTGAGCGTCGACCTAGGATCCAGGCGATCGGGGTTCGATTCCCGGTCAGGGCACATGCCTGGGTTGCGGGCTTGATCAATGACTCTCTCATCATTTGATGTTTCTATCTGTCTTTCCCTCTCTCTTCCTTTCTCTGAAATCAATAACGATATATTTTAAAAAAAAAAAAAAAAAGATGCGATATGGATACCAGTGTTATAGGTTCTAAACTCGATTCCCAGGCTTGCCCACAAGCTGCTATTTAAATCATAATACAGTAACTGAAATTCTGCATATTAAAAAAAGATAAAAACGATATTATAGTCCCCTTTCCTTTTTGAACTGTCAGAGATATATTCAAAACATTATGATAGACACACACAGCTTGCAAATATATTTCTGCAGATTTACGAAGATTATAGCAATAACCAATGAAAATCTTCAGAGATAAAGCCTGGTTTACTACTAAGTTCCTAAATGATCTACATAAAATCACCTTGACCTCTTCTAATCTCTTCTAATCTGATCTCCATGTGGCAGCCGGCAAGGTCTTTTCTAAAAGCAAGTCGGACAGTAATCTCTCCCCACTCCATGAATTAGATTAGTCGTAATCGTTCTCACCACCCTTAGCAGACGAACTCAAACATAGCAGACAGAGCCCTATGTAGTCTGCTCTGGCCTCTGCCTAGTTCTCCAGCTTCATTTTTTAGTGTATACTTCTTATAAGTGCTCTTGACTCACTAATCTTCTTCCTCTCAGTCCTACCAGGCTCTTTCCTGTCTCCAGCCTCAGTGCCTTTATTGCTCCTTCTGCTAGGAACATGCACTTCTCTTTAAGTCCTGAAAATTGGATAGGTTGATTTCTCATACTTTATTCTTATTTTTCAAAACTGTATTAGCTATTCTAGTTCCTTTGCCTTTCTATATAAATTTCAGAATAATATTGTCCATAGCTACAAAATCTTTCTGGGTCAATTAAATATTTATAGTATGAATTGAATAACAAATGTGTAACAAGTGAATGGCTCATCTCTACTTAGATGTATGAGAACTCAAATTCAACAAGACCCAAACTGAATAAATAATTTGCCCCAAACTTGCCTGTCCTTCTACTTTCCCTATATGAGTTTACAGGATCACCATGTACCTAGTAGCCAGAGTTAGTTTTCAGAGTCTTTTTATTTTCAAAGAATAGTTTATTGATTTTTAGAGAGGGGGGAGAAGAGAGAAACATCAATGTAAGAGTACAACATCAATCAGCTGCCTCCTCAGGTTCCTTACTGGGGATAGAGCCTGAAATCCAGGCCTGTGCCCTGACCGGGAACTGAACTAGCAGCTTTTGGTGCACAGGATGATGCCCAACTAACTGAGCCACATTGGCCAGGGCTCAGAGTCATTTTTTAATTCATTAGCAACCATTTACTCAGCAGCTAGCATATACCAGGCACAAAGCCAGGTGCTGGGGTAATAAGATATGGTCCCTATTCCCAAGGCAGTGCAGGTGAAAGACATACAAATAACCACAGTATGGTACTATCGTACCACAGGAGAGGTATATACAAGGCATTTAATACTGAAAAGGAATAAGCATGCTGCCTGGGAAAATCTGTGAACACTTAGTAAGAGAGGCAAGGTTTCCACTGAGTATTGAATGATTAGGATGAGTTAACTAGGCTAAGTATGTAAGATGAAAAGTCAATACAGGCGCACACACACACAAAAAGTGCAAAAACACAGCAGCATAGTAACAAAATCTGCTCGGGTAGCTTGTAGAAGTGAAGAGAAAGGGCACTAAAGAGCTGGAGAGGTGAGCACAGGCCAGATCAAGAAGGAAGGGGCTCGTGTCACGCTAAGGAACTTACTCATTCACACACGCGGGAAATAAAGGGAAAAAAAGAATTTTAAAAGAGAAACCACATGATCAGATACAAATTTTAGCACACCAATGCTAGCGGCAGTGTGGAAGGCAGATTAGAAGGGCAAGAGGCTGAAGGACTAAAGATAGGAAGAAAAGTTAGGTGGCCCTTATTCTAGCAGACCTTTGCGCAAGTCTAAATATAAGATAGTGAGGGCATACTGAAATAAGGCATAGCAATATGGAGGAGCAGAAAGAGTTTTGAGGAATATTTAAGAGGATGTGGTAATTAATAAAATGTGGGGGATGGTGAAGAAGAAATTTAAGGTATCTGCTAACTCTCTGACTTGACTTACTCAAAACAGTTGAAAGAAACAAGATTTTGTCTCCTGCCGCTTGCAGGACTCAAGGCCAGAGCGTTCTTTCCAACTGTAGGATTATACATGCTCTTCAAGGCCAGACTACAATGAAGGGAATGTAGCCTAGCCCCCAAACTGCAAACACGAAGCAGTACACCACAAGGGGGGAGGGGAGCAGAAACAGGAAGACCCTACAAACCAGTGGCTAGAGAGCCCGAGGTGGTACACTAATTTTTCAGAGCTTCCAACAACGTTTCACCTCGCTCATAAAGAAGACCGGCTAGGGCTGAAGACCACAGCTGGGTGTCAAAGGTGTGTCAGTTGGCTATCTAGCTGGCTAGTAAGCTGACAAAAGTATGCACAATCTGAGTGAACAAAATGAAAATCCACCACCCCCACTCCAAAAAAAGAAATGAAAATCCCAAATGTTAGCAACTAAAGAGATGGATAAAAGTCTCAAGAGCAATGATGGCAGGGAAGTGAAACTGATTGATCTAGCTATTTGTATGTAAGAAGCATTTTCATATAAGTATTTTAAGAACTGTATGTGCTAAGTACAGGTCAAATATTAAAATGTAACAGTAAACTTAAAGAATAATTTATTCAGTCTCTAATGTTTATAGAACAGCTACTAATGTACAAGAAATTGTGCACAATATAAACACAATTTTTATTGATTAATGGCATCATATTTGTATAGGGCTTACACCTTTCAGTAACTTTCACAATAAATTACTTTATACACTCTCCTCAAAATGGATGTTGTAATCTTTCCCTATAAATTACTATATATCCACATAATAGAAAGCAATACAGGACAGATGTCACAGAAGACAGAACTGTTACAAGAGGTCAGAGAAAAGACCACTGTACTTGACAATAAGAGAAGGCTTCTTTGGAAGAGACACAAGTAAGTTGGACCTTAAAAGGTAAGTGGGATTTTATGGGGCAGAGATGGGAGAAGAGGTTAACTGAAGCAAAAGTACTGGCATGAATCAAGCTATGGAGCCAAAAAGGCAGCAAATATATCTGGAGATGAGTGAGTATGTGCACAGAACACACAAGTCCAGTAAAAGGTTCATAGTCAAATACGCATGGGTAATAAAGCATATCCTGAGTAAGGTTCTTGAAAAAACCTGCAGTAGAAATTAACTTCATAAACAAAATTTATGCAAAGCTTCTCAAATTTATTTTACCAAGGAATGACCCCTCCATCTCATATAACATCATGAAACTCAGGTTGTAACATTACTGTAGCAAGAATTTATTCTGATACAAATTATCAACCCATACAACATATGACAAGAAACTGAGTTATCCCAAAAGTAATACTACTTGATATTTTATCCTTACTGTTAATTAAGTTAGCTGGATGTCCAAATTGCTATGCCTTATGTATTTTTCTTCAAAAAAATATGCAATGGAAAATCTGCTAAAGGAAATAGCTATCTACTCTGAAGAAAACTTCCTAGATTCATAAAAATTTTAGTGCCACCCAAAAGTTAAATGCTAGAGATTTTAAAAGGAAAAACACATACAAATATTAGGCTGAGGCTATAACAAGGAAGAGAGGTAAACAAAAATCAAACAAAACATGCTGTGGAAGGCTTACACTTTGAAAACCAAATAATTTTCATGACTTTTCAAGGCAAACTGTTCAACTGCTTTCTATAAGGTCAAGAAATACATTTATTTAACTAGGTTCAAGTCAAAGTCGCCAATTAAATCTCTCCATATTTCAGCAATGTAAATGGGCAGTTTCCCCACATGGGTTCACCCTCCATTTTATACTTAACTAAGGAACATTTATCCTTAAGAATCAAAATGAATCACAGCTACAATGTTTATATACACAAGTGACTGTGCATATGAAAAAATGCCAAAGCAGGGTTTATTATAGTAGAATGAGAGTTTTAAAGAAATCTTTTTTCCCAGAGTTTCTGTAATTTGACATTACTTTTAGAATTGAAAAATAAATGAAACTATCTTGCCATCTCTCTCATGCTATCTTTTCTTCTAGCATTTTAATCAGTCTTACCTGCAATATAGTGCAGCCATTGAGAGCAAGAGCTTTAAATCATACTGCCAGGCTTCAGTCTCAGTTCTGACACTTACTGAGACCTTGGGGAAATTAATTAAATCCTCTATGCCTCAGTTTCCACACCTGTATAATGGGAACTCTGGAAAGTACCTACTTCATGGAGTTGGTGTAAGAACTGAGATAATCCACAAAAACCACTTAGGAAAGATCCTGAATCACAGAATTCTCTCAATAGATATTAACACTTTTTATGTCATACATTTTAGGTCACCGCTGACAAGTTTGACTAGAAACTTAGTAAAAGTTCTACAAAGCAATCATAGTGGCCAAAACCCACAGAATACTGCTTTGATATCTGACCTACCATAGAGATGAAATCTGGCTTCCTGAGCAGTCTGAAAATTATTACCAACATGTCACAACAGAAAATGGAAAGCCTATCGCCAACATGACCTGGAAAATAGCCAATTTACTAACAAAATCATAACCTCAGCATAACCTGTTTCCTTGAACTATATATATCCAAAACCTGGTTAAATATTTACATTCCTAAAGAGGAACATATGATTGAAAACACGTGCTACAACAGTTTCCAAGTAACAATGTACATACTAAACATTCATCTTGACTTCTTAAAATCACTTGACCCATTTTTCAAGTAAAGAATCAAAGCCTTTGAGTTATTAGACATGTGGTGACCGCATAAGGTATGTAAATGTATAATCACCACGCTGTACGCCTGAAAGTAATATAATATTGTATGTAAGCTATACCATAAAAAATAAGTCTCTGAAGAGTGTGGAAGATAGAACATGGGATTGGGGTGAAATGTGTCATGTATTCTGCCAACAGTGTCTGTTCCTATTAACCAGAGGTCATAAAAGCATATTCAATTTGAGAAATTCTGTGTAGATCACACCTGATTTTTTTAGCTATTCTATGCACTCAGCAACAGCATCTTTTACGATGAAAATCAACAATATATATTAGTATTTTAACTCCTATATGTACTCTTAAGCTATACAGACAGTATTTTCTAGTTATTCAGAAAGGCACATAAAGTTGACATCAGGTAAGTTACTGTCATACAGACCTCATCAAGAAAAAAATCTTCTAAATTAACACTTTATAGATGAAAACAAAAAGCATTTCTGGGAAGATTCAACAATCAATGGCACAAGCCACAATGATGGTGCAGGAACTGAATTGCATCGAAAGTTTACAGTCTGCAGAACTGAACTTTTGAATTACAAAAAAAAAAAAAAATTGGTATGCTCACTGTTGATTCAATTCTAACAAATACACAAAATGTCCCTGTATATCCCCTTCTACGTGCTCCAGTTTTAAAATACTATACAAATAATGCATATTATATGAAACACGGATTCCTGAGATTCTCGGGAAGCTTTCGGTCCAAGTTTAAGATCAAAACACAAACGTTTTATATATACACATAAACCTAAAGAAAGAAAGAAAAAAAATCAACATTTACTTTAAATTTGGGTAAATTCAGCTAAAGTAAATCCCACTCTCTGAGCTCAAATGTAATCTTTTCCTGGAACCTACTTCCATTCTATTCAAAGGTCCTTCCACGCTTCCTGGACAAAACGGGTGAAAACTGAAAGAACGCTCGAGGGTATACATCTAATCAGGGTGGGTTTAACGTCACGCAGGTGAACCTATTATACTATAAGGTAAACCAAGATGACAGCCCTGGCGTCAAAGCTGACCCCAAAGCCGTGAACAGGACAGCTAACGAATTTTCACTGACAGAAGGCGACTCACCTTGCAGCTCAGAGGCATAGCAGAATCGGTGGCTGTGTTCTGCGCTGCCTTTGGACTCTGCATCTGTTTCAAACCTAAAGCCTAGCTAAAGCTGGGGCCCCGCCGAAGCCGCTCTGACACAAGCAAGAACTACCGCAGCTGGAAAGACACCTGGAGTTTCCTACCGAAGAGGTTACGGAAATTTTGCCAGGTGGGACTTTTCTTTTGGTCGTCCTTCCAACACGGGAGCAGCATTAAGGGAAATCCGCTTGCTCTGGGCCCTAGGACCAACCTGTTTCTACCCAAAACTAGAAATAAAAACCTCCAACATCACTTCCCTCTTAAGGGATTAAAACGGAATCCATGGTCTAACTCGGGAATGAAGTCGAATGGCTTTCAACCCACCACACCCTCCACCAACACGCAGCCGGATTCGGGCCGGCGCGGGCCAACTTGGACTCCGAAAAGGGAGCCGCAGGTTCCGGAGCAGACGGGCCCCGACCCACGGAAGGGGAAGGGAAGCGGCAAGCATCCGGATCCCGACAGGTGCGTCGGCGCGTGACGTCAGCGCGTAGACGTGAACGGCTGTTCCGCGTCCGGCCGCCCCGACACCTCCTCCTCCGGCCACGGTCGGAGCCGCGTCGGCGCCTATTGGGCAATGCGGCGCAGTGGGCGGGGCGGGGCGCCGGGAGGAGGAGCCTGGTGAGCCGGCGAGCCCCCAGGGTGTGCGTGGGCTGTGAAAGCCTCCCTGGGGTCAGCTCGCGCCGCTCTGGCCTTGCTGTCTGCCCCGCGGGTGACCTCGTCTCAGAAGGCCGCGGACGCGCGCCTGCCCCAGCGTCCTGCGAAGCTCCGTGTCCGGGCCGGCGAGCGAAGACGGTGGAACCCCGGAGCGGCGCGTGAAACGCCCGCGAGCGCGGGTCCCCAAACTGAAAAGCAAAAGCAGGCGTCGGCGAGCGCTCGTAACTACCGCGTAGGCCTGGGTTTAGACCGGCAGGCCCGTGCCGCGCGTGTTTGGAGGTCGCAGCCGGGAATGCAGTGGGTCACCTCGCCCGCTGTGTGCCTGACGTACAAGTAAAGAAAACCGATAACCCGAATTTAGCCCAACCGTATTTTCAGAAATAATGCTTGCAAGTTACGTATTTTGGAGGAAATATGTAATATAAAAACCGTTTCACAGTATAAGTTCAACGTATAACAACAATAGGATATTGAAGGGTTTTCATCGTGGGCATGACAGGATCAGTCGCCTAGATTTAAAAATTCTGCTACATCTGGGTCATCTATATTGGTGTATTTTCCCCCTGAATCATGTGAAAGCAGGATGCTGACATTATGATACCTTACCCCTAGGTACTTTCACATGCATCTACCAAGAACGATCTCTTAAGCACAATGAAAATACCATTATCACCTGTGAAACTAAAGGGCCAAGTCCTCTGACCCCAACACGCCTAAAATACAGCGGTGGGACCGGCAGAAGGTAACGGTTGTAGGTATTACAGTTCAAAAAGTAGTAGAAAGATGGAGTCACTGTTCTCAGAGTGCACAGCCACCTGCCACAGGAGATGAAAGAGCCCCTTTCTTCCCCATTACAGCAGGTGGTTGGGGAGGGGTGGTGTTTTGTGGGGTTTTTTGTTTGTTTTTTGAGAAAAGGAAATGCCCTTTGTAATACCCTCACCCAGGAGGGTTTTATGCCTTAAGAGGCTTGAGCACTAGTTTTTTCAGCTCAAATCTCTCCACCAGCTGACAACCTCACAGATTGAAGTCACTCATTCATTCACATTCACTTTCTGATTCAGGGCCAACACCAACCCATGAACCAGGTTTTCTCACTGTAACTTTATTTCAGAACCCCCTTTGGCCTTCCCTACATAAAAGTACAGGAGTTTATACAGTAGGTTTCTTAGCTCTGAATCTCAGGTTAGGCCTCTTAAACAAACAGACAAAAAAACACCAAAAGTCCTTGCTACCTAATCCTGAAACAATGAGATCTAGTCACTCAATATGTACAGTAATCAGAGGGCCATTCAAGTGACCTTTTCAGGATCAAGAAATTCAGCTTCTTACAATTAAACTATACCCCACTATAATGAATATTCTAAAAATTGTTAATCTGGTTTATTTGGAAAGCCTAAAGATTAAAAGTTCTTCTAAGGGCATATCTTAGAACCTGCCAAAATTAGGAGTTCTCTCTCTTGTTGCCAGGAAAATCTACACTCAAAGAGAGGCATACTTTTGAGTGCAAAGAGTTGAAAATTATAGGCTATCAAGCAAAAGAGTTCTATTCTTTTTAAATCTTTTATAATGTACAGTGCTGAGTATCACCCAGATATTACCTGCTTCATGTTGTGCAAGAAATTACCTTGATGCCATGATATCTTCCAAATATACTACCAGATGAGCTATCCTCGAGGTCATGGAAAGAAAAGCTCAGACATCCTGAGAAGCAAGGGGGAAAGAAAACACACAGGATAGGGTACAAATGAGATGGAAAGACTCTTGAATTGAAACCTGTGGTTATGCAATGTTCATTTGTCCTGTCTCTTTTGTTGGCACATACAGCCTTCCAGTTAATGGTATCTTAATTGGACCAGAGTTGAGGTTTGAGCAAGGGACCAACGATGGGAGGCACCAATGACACGCTCTGACTCTACTGGAGAAATGCAGGGGCAAGAATGTCTGGCCACAGCAGTAGCTTGCAGGTTAACCTGCTGAGCAAGTACAGGTTTTGCACTTTTTCAGCAGGACAAGTGGGACACAGTATGATTTGACCACTAGGTGGCATAACTAAGACCTGTGAATGTTGAATGTCTCATGTATATTTAGTGTCAGGAATATATCATGTTTAATGAGTATTAGTACCTCTTGTATGTTTAGTGCCTCATGAATATTAGGTACCTCTTGATCATTTCAGCCTTTTTTATGTACACAAGTATATGCCCTACTAAATGTATCTATCCACTGTGTCTCACAGGTTAGTAACTTAACACATGAGTTTTGTCCATACTATTTATTTATTTTCTTCCAGAGAAGAATTGAATATTCTCAAACAATACAGTCCTGGGCTGTAGAGCTGGTATTATGTCCATGGTGATGAAGCAAACTTCTTATGACTCCTTCATTACTTTTATCAAGGTAGATTTAGCCGAGGCATAGTAATTCTAAGCACAATATTCTTTTATTTTACCTGGGAAACTGTTAAACAAGTTTCTTAGGGGCTTTTTGTAGGAAAAAATGTTGAAAAGCAAGCAAAAACTTTTCTAAATTAAGTGGAATTTTTCACAGAGATTTACACACATTATATATTCTCTTCTCTCACTGCAGATATATAGCCTAATTTTGGAAAGAGGCACATAGATTCTGAGAAGAAGAGATAATAGTCACAGTCTATTAATCAACTGTATGTGCTTTCTGTGATCCTTTTATAAATAAATCCTAAATCCTTTTATGATAGTGTATTAGTTCCCACACGGGGATTATCCTAAGGATCTTATAAATGGGCAAAAACAAGTCTACTTTTACATTTGGTTCTGTAATATTGTTTGCATTATGCACTACCTTATTCCCTTATGAGAACTCATTTATTTTAAAATCTATTGTTGCCCTGGCTGGTGTGGCTCAATGGATAGGGTGTCTGCCCATGCACCAAAGGGTCATGAGTTCAATCCCTGGTCAATGGCAAGTACCTTAGTTGCAGATTCAATCCCCAGCCCGGGTTGGGGTGCCTTGAGGGAGGCAAACAATCTCTCTCATATCGATGTTTCTCTCTCTCTCACCTCTTTATCTCTCTCTCCCTCCCCTTCTCCCTCCTTCTCTCCCTTCCACTCTAAAAAAAAATCAATGGAAAAAATATCCTCAGGTGAGGATTAACAAAAATAAATAAATAAAATTTATTATTTCTGACACATGTAACCATTCACTTTGCATCGGAACCATCTAGGGTGCTTTAAAAAAAATACCCTGGCTTGGGCCCCACTCTCAAAATTCTGTTTTAATTGTTCCAAGTTTGAGCCTGAATGAGTATACTTTTAATTATTCCCAGTTAATTAGCAGGAGTCAGTCAGAATCACTACATTAGACATGGGACAATCTCTTTAAACAAAGTGGTATGTGATAGTTTGGAGATAAAACAACAGATTCCATCTGGGGAAGAACTTTCTCTAATTCCTCTGGTACTCTGGTTAGAGAATCTGGTGGTATTAAACCTCCTCTTCAACAGACTTGGGTGTTTCAGATGGTAAGGACTATAGCTATGTCCTTTGAACATTTATGTGCCTTAAGATATGTACTTCCAACAAAATCTCATTCCTTCTCAGCAAGTGTTACAGAAGGGATCCTGTAAATTGGAGTTCTTACCCAATCCTTTACTTGGAGGGGATAATAAGGAGTTTCCTAGGGCTGAAATAATAGTAAGGAGTTTTTACAGATCCTGCTGTGAGCTTTTCCACACATTAAAACAAAAATGCCAGCCCTGGCTGGTGTGGTTCAGTTGGCTGGGCATCCTCCTGTGCACTGAAAGGTTAGTGGTTCAATTCCCAGTCAGGGCATATGCCCAGGTTGCATGCAGGAGGTGGCCAACCGATGTTCCGCTCTCATATTGATGTTTCTCTCCCTTCTTCTCTCTCTAAAAATCAATTTTAAAAATTCTTTAAATATATATATTTGAAGAATATATATACTAGTCAGCCTGATCTCCATACTCTGCTCCTGGAACCTTAAGAGGATAGGCATTTGTATTAGTACCCCACAAATTGAAACAGCACAAATTAATTATTTTAGCATTCTATAGGTTAGAATTCCAACACAAATCTCACTGGCTAAATTCAAGGTGTTGTCAGAGTTGTGCTTCCTTCCAGCAGCTCTACGGGCAAATCCATTTCTGTGCCCTTATGCAGCTTCTAGGGGCCACATCTTCGCTCATCGCCCCCTTTCTCCATCTTCAAATCCAGTTATGGCGGGTTGAGTCCCCATATCCTACCATTCTGAGCTTTTTCTATTGTCACATTTTCCTTGGACTATGACTCTCTTGCCTTCCTCTTTTAAGGACTTTGTTTATGTTGAACCCACCTGGATAATCCAGAATCATCTCACTATTTTAAGGTCAGTTGATCAGCAACTTTAATTCCCCCTTGCCATGCAACCTAATATTTTTATAGATTCCAGGGATTGAGTTGGGAGCAGAGACATCTTTGGGTGGCCATTATTAGGCCTACCATAAGTTGCTTAAGTCATCTTTTGACCACAATTGTTACATGCATTTTTAAAAAGCCCTTTGTGGCCCTGCCAGCAGGGCTCAGATGTTAAATATTGACCTATGATCCAGAAGATTGCGGTTCAATTCCCAGTCAGGGCACATAACCAGGTTTCGGGCTCGATCCTCAGTCGGGGGCGTGCAGGAGGCAGCCAATCAATGAATCTCTCATCATTGATGTTTCTATCTCTCTCTCCCTCTCCTTTCCTCTCTATGAAATCAATAAAGATATATTTAAAAATAATAATAATGATAGATTTTGGTACATCCATATCATGTAATATTGATATTAACATGAATTAGTTGATTTTAGAGATATTCATGATATACCTTTAAATAAAATACAAGTTTCAAAACAATATGTATAATCTCATTTTGAAAGATTAAAACAAATGTATATTAATAAATGCTTTTATGTTTTTTTGAACTTACAGAAAAATGTAGATGATATTTGTAAAACTGTTAATATCAGCCTCTTGTAGGCCTATGTAAGCATAGGGCGAGTTATGGACAGAGACAACAGACCTTATTTTTGTACACTTGTGCTATTGGGTTGTTGCAAGGAGCAAATAATTTTTTGTTCTTTGAAAGAGAAATCCAATAGAACATTTAATACAAGAAATAAAAAAAATTCAAATATTTCAAATATTCTTGTAAAAAGAAAAGAAAACATTAAACTTTACAGAAGTGTATAAACCAGAAAGGGAAACCACTGGGTAATCCTCTTAATCCAGGTTAGAGTAACTTGCTGTATTTACTCAACAATATATCAAGGACATCTTTCTATATAAATGAAAATAGATCCTGATGACCCTTTTTAGTGGCTTCAGAATATTCTATTGTTTGGATGTATTGTAATTTATTTAGCCAAGTCCTTATTGTTAGAATTCACATTATTTCTAGTTTTTCTGGTTATAAAAATAATGGTTATCCTTCCATAACACATATTCACCCACTTCTTTTAGAAGTGAACTTGTTGGTATACATATGGCTAGTGTGCCTTCTACAAAGACTGTAGACTATTCCCGCTAACAGTTTATGACAGAAGCAAAAGTAATTGTCTAAGGAGGTATCTGACTAACCATTCTTCATGAAAGCAGCCAAAAAGAATTTGCTAGTTTAGCAATTAGCAAATGTTTTCATGTTTCTTTTCTGTACAAAGGGACAGTGGGTAGAACTAGAGTTATTGTGCATTCAGACACCAAAATTCCTACTGACTAAGTGGGGTGGAAGGGTCACAGGAGGCTTGCCTAGAAGTGAGAAAATGGGGAAAACAAGTCTTTTGCCTGGAAATTGAAGAGTACATTAACGGATGCAGATTTTCTCCAGTTTGCCAGGTTGCGCGACTTGCAGTGCCATCTTCTGGCAAAGCCCAAAACTTTCAAATAACATGCTAGGAATAAAGTTTGTCTTTTAAACCAAAGAAGGGCAGGAGAACCCACAGAAGGTCTTGGTGCTGGTGTGTTGGGGAAGGAATGAAGGAGAAAGGAACAGGTTCTCTGAAGCAAAGATCTGAATCATTTGACCTTTGAGGTCTCTGGCAAAACCTGTGGCCTCTCCAAGCTACATACAACTTGTGTACAACAGATACAACCTCCAGTTGGACTGTCCTCCTTCAGCTTCAAGTTTGGAATCTCCAGTATCTCGGGGTAAGGCACTTGAGCCATAGGAATACCCAGGACAACACCCTTATTATAGGAAAATATATTTCTATCTTAGAAAGGCCTGCGATGAGGAAAGGTTCTTAGACCACCAAACCCTTCAATATACCTGCAATTAATTTATACACACTTAATTGTATAGGTGTAGAAAATCGCATTCTACCTTAACTTTTTTTTCAAGACTTTTAAAAGTGCTTTCTTGTTTTAATCATTGAAAATATACTAGAAAAAGGCTTTCTTTTCAAAGCAAAATTACTTTTAAAAATGTGGCATCCTTAAATAAAAGTCTTCAGATTTAAAAAAAAAAAAGTTATTTTCTCCGTGTCGTATGTCTGGGACAAATTTATAATATGCTTTATTTCAAATCGTCTTCTAGTAGTGAGTTCTCGCTCTGCGGTACTATTCCAAACCACACATCCCGGTCTTTCCAACTTTCCCGCTTCTGTAACTAGTCCCGGCTGCTGCACCCTGGCCCCGCCCCGCCCCGCCCCGCCCCGCCGCTCTTTCCCAGCCACCTCCACAGCCCGCTCGCTTCAGCGCGCTGACGTCACACGCCAGCGTCAGCGACGCGCCGGCCGCTCCCCCTCCGGCGCTCGCCCCAGGGTTTAGGCGCTGTGGGGTGCTGTCTTCAGCCGGGGTCCCCAGCACGTCTCTGTATACCCCAGAATCTAGAGGGGGCGTTGCGAGGCCGGAGGACGTGGCGGGCAGGTAGCCTCCCTGTCCCACATGCCCCCCCGCCCCCGCTGAGGCCACTGGCAACCACCGCCGAAGTTGGCGAGGCGGTAACCGAGGCACTCCCCCTGCTGCCAGCCCGTTTCCAAGGGGCTCAGAAACCAGTTTGTTTTTCCCGACAGTGTGTACCTGTGTCACAGGGCGTTGCCCGAGGCGGGAGCGAGCCAAACCCGAGCGGTCAGCCGGAGGCTGGCGTCAGGTGTGCGAGCCCCGCAGCCCCCTTTCATTGCGCGCCGTGAGCTGCTGCTCAGAGGACTCGGTTTCTCTTTCAGGCTGTCATTTTCCAAGTGCGGATGATGCCTCTGCCTCATTAAGTCCCGTAGGAAGGCGGCTGCACCTAGACTCTTGCTTATAGATCATCACCGCTATTCCTACCAACGGAGGTGAGTTGCACTTCGGGGAAGCAATGATATATATGCAAAATGGCAACATCATATTGGAAACCAGGGGACCCTGCTTACACTTGCTTGTGTCGAGATTGCATGGATACCTTGAGTGCACGGAAAAATAATACCCTTATCTCACTAGAATGTTAATTCTCTAAGGAACAATATGTATTGCAAAGCAGTAATAGGACATTGTTTAAACATGTATTAAAGTAATAGAAATCTTGGTATGGATAAGCAATCATTTACAGGCTTGTATGTTGCCTCCAATCTTAAATTACATATAAGTTTAATTAGAAAACGAATAGCAGTTGGTTCGCCTATAATCTTGTATTTCAGTTTCCATAATTTGAAACAAATTTCCATATGTAAGGCATTAAAAGTTCTGCTTTCAGAGTTCATCATAACTCATTTACATACATATATAGGCCTGTATATAGGCCTAATTTTTGTTCTCTAAGATCGACCCCCAAGAAGCAGAAACATTTTTATTGCCATTCTAAATTACATCAGAAATATTTATGAAGGATTAAAAGTAATATCCAGTATATACTAATAGCCTTTTCTTATGATGCAGCAGTATTGTAGAGATGATGGAGGAAGCCAAATATGGAGAGAAGTAGTCCTTTGTTTCTAGTTATTTGTCTGGTGTGAGACGATCCACAGAACTTCATTTAAAATTGCCCATTGTTCTAGGTGAAAGGTAAGGAGCCTATTTTGTGGGAAAACAGGTTTTTGCACAGCAAAAGTCACCATTAGTTTAGCAAGGTTTATGGAACTTCGCCACAGGAGTTCTTTTGAGGTCATTTTAATAATACATTGACATTGAATTCCAAGTAAACTTCACTATGTCTAATCTTCTAGCTTCTAAGTCATGGTCGTGACACCATTTCATGAATGTAAATTATTTACATGTTGGTATTTTCTACTAGGGAAGCTGTTAATTGTTGCCTGAATAGACTTACAGAGAAGAAAAATATTTTGGGGGGAAAATCTAATAGGAATCCCATTTTTGCTTTCTGCTTTTTTGAGTAATGAGAAATAAGGCAGGAACTTTCCTTACTGAGAAGATAAATTTACCCTCTCCCATAATCCCAAATGATATCTTTATTTTGGGAGAACTATATGTATGGATTGTAGCTGGGTACAGTACCATAAGGATGTCTTAAAAATCAGTTGACATTTGTTTACCAATGTTTCCCTTTAGGACAACTTGTCCATCATATAACTGAAGAGATTTAATGTTCGAGATTGGTGGGGATACAGTTTTTCATTCATATATTCTGACATTTTTTATATTTGGTGTACAGAATATTATTAGGTCAAACATTGCTAATTTGTGGCTTAAATAAATTCTTAGTAAAATGTAAGGAAAGATGTCTGGTTTGACTAGAGGCAAGATTTTTTTTTTTTTTGAGCATAGTTGACATACTTGAAAAGAAGAGTGATACCATATAGAAAACTTTGGATGTCGGAATTAGAAGTTTGGAAATGGGGAACTGTTCAAGGATTTTAACCAGAGAAATTGATTAAGGTAGCATTCCTCCTACTTCTTTCTATCAGTATTTATTATTTTTAAACTTTAATTTATTGTTTTGAATAGATAATACATTTATATAGTTTAAAATTCAGAAGGTATAAGAAATTGAAAATTCATCTCAACTACTCAGTTCTCTTCCCTGAAGGCAGGCAATATTACTAGTTTATTTTTTATCCCTTCAGAGGTATTATTTAATCTATACAAGGAATTATATGTGTGTGTACATGTAAGGGTTATATATATATTTGTACACATGTATAAGTAAATGTAAGCAGAAATATACACACATATTTCCTTTTAATACACAAAGGGGAGTGAGTATGAACTATTTATCATTCTGGTACTTAGAAATTAATCTATAGCAATATAAATGTTGCTTCTTTCTCTCTGACTTGTTGATGGATATTTAAGTTTTGCCATTTCAAACAATGCTGCAGAGGATAACTTTGTACATGTCTGATTTTCATATATTTGAAAATGTTTATAGGGTAAATTCCTATAAGTGGAATTTCTGGGTCAAAATGACTGAACATTTATAATTTTGGTAGATATTACCAAATTCATATCCCTCAGTATTTGTTTCAGTTTGTATTCTCACCATACTCTGTTTTCTTACATAGTACAATAACAAAGTTTCTGAATTTTGCCATTTTGATAGCTAAGAAATGCTATCTCTTGTACTTTTTTTTTTATCATGGTAAAATATATGTAACAAAACTTACCTATTGTACTTTTAAAGTGTATTTTTCTTTATGCACAATTTTTAGGAATGGACTAACTGACAAAAGAGGAATTTATATGCAGACTTTTAGACTCCTTGTATTATTTTCCCTCCTCTTCAGGACTTTGGCAGCCCTAAACTCTGATCTCTTTCTCCTCAGACCTCTCTCTCCTCAGCCCATTAAGACTGTTGCTTTCTACTTAAGCTCCATTCTGCTTGCCACAGTTTGGAAAATGACTTCAGGAAAAAGGCTGGGGTAAATGTGGAACTGCCTAGTATGTTCCTACCTTTCAATGATTATAGCCCCTCAACTCCTGTCTGTTGTTTTATATATTTTACTCAGTGTTTATGATTGTTTTTGGAGGTGGAATGATCTGATATGAGCTACACCATCATGGTTGGAACGTACTCTCACCATTTCCTATGTAGACTTTCATTTAATCTCCCAGATTGTACAGGCATACCTCGAGATATTGTGGATTTGGTTCCAGACCCCTGCAGTAAAGAGTGTCATAATTTTTTTCGCTGAGAGTGGGTCTTGCCTTCATTTTGTAAAAAATGCAACTTCTGTGAAGCTCAATAAAGTGAAGCACAATAAAATGAGGTATGCTTGTATATGGCATTTCCATCCTCAGCTGTGCCATGTATCCCCAATCTAGAGGAATCTCTAGTCTTCTGCCAAACTTCGGGAGAGGGCTAATCACCTGTTGGGAGAGGTGGGGGGCAAACTGTGTATCTAACTGCTTCTTACATGGTCACCCAATTTTGTTTTAGTCCTAATATTATCCTCACTCTCAGAGGCACCTGGTGCTTCCAATTATTGAGCTAGTCTGTAGTGGGAATTGACTTATTTCCCACTGCTGGTTTGGGATACAGCTTTCTTTAGTCTCCCAAGTCAGTTGCTGCTTGTTTTTGTGTTTGTCAGCTTCCAGAATTTTATTGCTATTGCTTTCTTTCCTCTTCTGCCAGTTTTATCCCTTTAAAGTTGTGTTAGGTTTGAGGAAGAAGTAAAGATAAGTATGTATGTTCATTTGATATGTTTAACTGTACGTTACAGTTTATTTTTTGACTTTTTAAAGACAGGCTAAAATAATTACTCTCATGGCTTCTTTTCATTTTTCTGAAGGAAAGGCTTTGGCTATATCTCTCTGTTATTTCTACTCTTTGTGGCTAATAATACAATTCTAAACAGTGTTGAAGTTTCCTATTTTCTGACCCACTTAGCTCTTTTGTTTTCTCCTTGAGTCATAGATTATTAGAGTTGGTAGGGCCCTTAAGATAGCATTATGTTTAAGTAATTAGTGTTTTTAGGTGAAGTATCTAAGGCTCCGAGAAGTCAGGTGGTTTGCTTTTGATCACGTAGCTTTTAGTTTCCAAATCCATTGCTTTATTTGTTATGTCACATAAATCTTTGGAAAGCTCAGGTATCAAAAACATCTTTGATTTTATGCTTCGAGTATCTTCTATATCAGATATGTATTATGGAGATTAAATTGATATAATTGTTAGAGACCTTAAGAATACTATAAAGTTGCTATTGTGATTTTTATTTGATGTTGGAAGCTGAAGCATAGAAAGGGCTTGATCCCTTGTGGGGGCCGTGTGTGAAGTGGCTGATCCGTGTTTTTCTGTTATTGATGTTTCTAGCTCTTTCTCCCTCTCCCTTCCTCTCTCAATAAAAATAAATAAATAAATAAATAAATAAATAAATAAATAAATAACACATTTTAAAAAGAGAAAAGGGCAAACATTTATTTGTAATCTGAGTTTATTACAATAATGAAATTAGAACAGGATTTTTATGTTCCTTCAGTTACATGTTATGATTTCGGATATGTAAGCCTATACAGTAGATTTTATTATCTTATATTTCATTTGGTTTGAAAGTATTCTAGGTTTGTAATTCAGCTGAGAAGTCTCACAACTAGGAAATAAGTACCTTGGTTAAAGATATTGTAAGACAGTGAAAGTAATCTATCATGTTTTCCCTTTTATTTCCTCTAGTGTACTACACTAATGTGGACTCTGTAGAAAAGGAGGGTTGTCAGTTGCTCTGAAACTCGTTGACCACAAATCTTTCATTGTTCACAAAGGTGTCTGCAGTTCACATTATTTGATGGCAATTAGAGTCATCCTTTTCTACCAGGGCCAAATTCTACTCTACTGAGTTGTCAGAACCACAATGCTCAGTAATGCGGTAGGCAGCAGAATGCAATATTAGAGACTCTTGGAGCTTCTATCCTGTTAGTGTGGACCCTTGAAAGGAACTGGCAACTAACTTTTGTGACAGGGCCAAACTGACTTATTTTATTTTTCCTTGGCACAAGTTACAAAATAATGATGACTATGAAATAACCTCATTATGTGATTATTATTTAATGTAATTTGACTTAATGAAATTTAGTTTTCTATGATGAGTTTATCTTGATTTTTTCTTTTCTAAATAGCATAGTAATGTAATATACTTTCATGTCCTGGAGAAATCATTAAATTCTGGCTGGTACCCAGATAAACATTACATTATGCCATTTGCTTAAAGTTGGATTTGAAGGTGTTTGAAATGACTTTTCTACTTTAACTCGCTGATAATGCTGTAGTGCTATCATAATGGTTAATTTCCTGTTTCTCTTAAAGTTGCTAAAAGGCTTGTCATTTCTTATAGAAATTTCGAAATGGAAAATGGTTATAATGTTTTCTAAGATAGAAGAAAGCTCTTTCCTAGAAAATTTTTTAAGGAATTGATTTTTACAATTTCAGGCTGGGTTCTAGCCGTTAGTCTTATAGACCTAGAATATGAATTTTATCATAAGGAAATTGGATCGTTTCTTAGAGGCAAAATAAAATTAAACAAATTTTAGTATTGATAGGTGAAATGAGAACATGGATTTGTTCATTTGCAATGAGAAATATGGTAAACTGTCACAGAAATTTTAATATAGTCCTCATGACAAGCCCACTTTCTCCCAGAAGGGAATCATATATAGAAAGCCTGCTTGAAATGAATGGGAATAGAAAAGAGCAAGTTAGGTGAATTAAATATTTATTAGTTTTAGATTAATGTAGTGAATTCATGTATCTCCACAGTAATGGTGATCTTGCCAATAGGCAGCGCTAATGACTGCTTGTTCGACTTTCTCTCTCCCTCTCCTTCCTTTTCCCCTCTCTCTCATTTTTTTAAAGCTTTCACTACCTAGCATATTTGGCTTCTGTCTCCACCAGTCTTCTGAAATTATTACTAAAGCTGTTAATGACCTTAATCAAATATTTGGTATGGTAACAGTCTAATTATACCAAAAGCAGAAACATAAAGAAAAGATTGATAACATTTGCTCATATTGTTAACAGAAGGAAGAGGGCCTCGTCTCCCCTAGTTGCTTGTGGGTGTGGATTTCTTGTGATATCCCAAGAAAAAGAATTTTCTGAGACTGATGCGGGAGGATGAGGTTTGGTAGAAAGCTTTATTTCCATGGAATTAAATCCCTGAATTTCCTAAATCCCATTCCCATTTGTCCCTCCATAAAAGAAGTGTAGCTGGGGCTTCACTAGAGCTATGATCAGAGCCAGTGTCCAGAGTTGCCCTTCATGTCTGCACAGTCCAATCCAGCATCAGGCTAGCTTAATTTGTGTTTCCCCACTGCAGTTCATCACTCCATTGCATGTGGAGTCCTCAGGGCCCCATGGTTTTGGGGAAACATGGGCAGGAGCAAAACAAAAGAGCCCACAAGCCAAGAAGAACCAAGAGTGGGGAGCAATTAAGAGAGAGAATTCCTGTGTTTTGGGGGATTATGTATGCCCAAATTTTCACAGGTTTGCAGTGTCCATGCCCATTCTGCCCAACTGTCTCTGTCCCCAGGTTTGACTAACAGGCACATACCTTCCCTTTGTCACTCCAGCTTTGCTAGGCATGCTTCTATCTTTGTTGGATCCCTTTCCCCAGTGTTTTGCAGGGAATAGGCCGGTGGTTCTTGGGGAGTGCAGAGTTGCAGTTTCCTGGTGAAGATGCCCAAATGACATGCCTATAATATCTGGCCTTTCCTTTACTCATTTCCTATTATTAATAAGTAGCTAATTACAACAGTATCAATATAAAAATAAACTTTTATATATAAATAAAGTTGAAAAGCAAATAGCATAGCCCTGGCCGGTGTGGCTCAGTTGGTTAGACCATTGTCCCCTGCACCAGAAGCTCATGAGTTTGATTCCTGGTCAGGGCACGTTCCTAGGTTTCGGGTTTGATCCCCAGTCAGGGGCATATGCGGGAGGCAACTGATGATGTATCCCTCTCACATCAATGTTTCTCTTTCTCTCTCTCTCTTTCTCTCTCTCCCCCTCTCTCCCCCCCTTCTCTAACATCAATAAAAAAGAAGCTCTAATATTAAAAAAAAGAAAGAAAAGCAAATAGTATATAAGGAGAAAAGAATTTATGACAGAGAAGGGCTCACATCTTCATTAAAGGAGCTTTTACAAATTAATTTTAAAAAGACTATCCCAGTAGAAAATGAACAAAGAACTTGGATGAAATGTTCCAAAGATCAGAAAAGCAAATGTTCAGTAAACATGGATGAATTTTTAAAATTCACTGGTATGCAAAAGAAACTTCAAATAAAAATAAGACACCATTTTCCCTATCAAACATAACAGCAGCAACTGAAAGTGACATGGTACTCACTGTGTGCCAGCACTGTTCTTAGTACATTGCTGAAGTTAACTAATTCTCCCAACAATTCTGTAAGTACAGACTGTTTTTATCCATGTTTTACAGATGAACAAACTGAGGCACATGAAGATGAGTAGCTTGTCCAAGGTCACGTAACAAATAAGTGATAAAGCCAGGATTTAATCCCAGGTTCTCTGAATCCAAGGTTTCAATGCTCTTTAACTACTACCTGTTATTGCCTCTCAAAGATGTTAATAAATAATAACCAGTGTTAAAAGAGTACCTAGGAACAGACACTTCTATATACTCCTGGTTAGAATATACATTATTAGACATTTTTGTAAGACAGATAAGCAATATGTTTGAAAACTTTAACATGCCTCATATTCTTTGAACTAAGAATTTTTCCTAAGGAATTTTTATAATAAGTATATAAAAATGTATGTATGAAAATTTTATCTGAAGGTTTTTTTAGAACAGCAAACACTGTAAATTTAAGTGTCTAATAGGGGATTAGTTAAATAACTTGGGGAAATAGTCTTAAGTTTGCATTCTTACTGGAGATAATAAAGCAGTGCTGGTAATTCATATAAGAAAAAGTTTGCTTCTCTCTGTATAGTTAAATATCTACAGTATTTGGCTTTATAAAGCATTCTTATAAAATTGAAATGTCACTGTTTTTCTGTTTTTAGCTATAACTAGGTTGCATGAGTAAAATTTGAGAGAGTTTATTTAACTTTCAGTAGCTATTTAAAATATCTTTTTTAAGTAAACACATCACTAAGGAATTATAGTTTAAATTAAACATTGTAATCGTTGTAAAACGTGCTTATCTCTGTTAACTGTTACTTGTTTATGTCTAGCATATCAGTTAAGATGTCTTAGAAAAAGAATCATGGAGAAGTATGCCAGACTACAGAAGATTGGAGAAGGCTCGTTTGGAAAAGCCATTCTTGTTAAATCTATAGAAGATGGCAGACAATATGTTATCAAGGAAATTAACATCTCAAGAGTAAGTATATTTTTCATTTGGTTATTCAAGTCATAATAGTCTGGTTACAAAAGGGCTCATCGTTAGAGATTTTTAAAAAAATATGGCAATGTATAACCTAAAGCGGAAGACTGCCGTAATCCCAGGGAGAGCCACTAATTTCAGAATAGTCTGTATATCCTTTCAGATTTTTTTCTGTGATATGTGCTTGTGTTTATATGTCTACTGTTCTGTAACTTAATCTAGTTTGAACATCTTAAAATATTTTTACTTGTCAATTCAACTCATTCTTTTTAACTTCTGGCTATATTTTGTTATTTGGACCATGCTTCATTGTTAACATTATTTTATAACCACTTTCTTACTGATGGAATTTTAGGTTGTGTAGTGATGTTTAATTTAATATTTTCTTTCTTCTTCCATTTAAGATGTCCAATAAAGAAAGGGAAGAATCAAGGAGAGAAGTTGCAGTGTTGGCAAACATGAAGCATCCAAATATTGTCCAGTATAGAGAATCATTTGAAGGTCAGATAAATTTTTCAAGAGAGTTCCAAAAACTCCTAAGCCATATGACAACTTTTGGATACATTCCTTATGAGGAATCTTTTTGTGAATGCATTCACAGGAAGAAAAGTATATAATTTTTGCTTCAATATGTATACATAGGAGTATCAGCTTGATTCTAGGATAATACATCACACTATTCCTGTGTAGTGTAATACTGGCTCACTGTTATTATGATTTGTTAAAAAGAAGCAATGTAGTAAGGCAAGATTTGGACAAAGAGGAAACAGTAATTTACGTCTTTTTAAGCTAAATTCATTTAAAGTGCTACCATTGTTGTTACTGAGAAAATGTTCTGATCTTTAGAAAGTATCCTGCTCATTAGTATTCTTTTGTATACCTCACTATTAAATATTGAGGAAGGCTGAAAGTGTTCTCATTGTCTTCAAATGTCATAGCTGTATTGCTGTTCTGGAAATGTATTCCATTATATTTGTTAATGCAGGATCTACGGTAAGGCAAAGCTTCTCTAAAAGCAGGTCAAGGTTGTTTATTGAAATCCTGTTGAAGTCATTCTCATTATTATCATAAATCTCTATAAATTATAAAATAGGAAGATAATCTAGATTGAAGTAGAAGGTAGTTTAAGTGACTGTTTCAGGGTCACATCACATACCAGTTTCAGAGTCTGAATTAGAGCTAAAGTATCCTTGCTCCCAGATAACCTTGGTATCTAGTAAAATAGAACATAGTTTTTAAAAAAATAAGGATTATTTAACACATTATGCCATAAGGTATTCAGATTATGAGGAGTACAACGTTAACCTTCTCTTCCTTTGCAGGACATTTTAAAATTTATCTTTATTTATCTTTAATTTTCTTTATCTTTCCCCCAGTATTTATTGTTTAGTTTCTATTTTTTCTTTAATCACCAAGATTTTAGTATTTTAAGTTAAAAGATTTGAATGTATGTCAACAAATACTCCAACAGGCATTTTGTGTTTATGTTAAATGCTTCTTATAGAAACATCTAAATAATTCAAAAGGGGTAGCACATTTTTTAAAGAAGGTTTTATTATTACTACTGTTTAATTTTAAAGGAATAAATGTTTGTGGTAAACATATTTAAAGAAATACAGACATGCATGAACCCTGTGTTCTCTGTTCCTCCCAGTCAGAAGTAGTTTAGTAAATGTTAGAAGCGCTATGGGCCAGTCTTCCTCACTTGGGAAGAATAAGCATAGTTTTACTCTTTTATGAGAATAAGTGTAGAGAGAAGCATTCAGAAGTGTCTACCCATGGAAAGAGGCATGAAAGTACTATAAATAATAAGTATAAAAATGTGCATTTTAAACTTACAATATTTTCAACTTAAAATGGGTTTATTGGGACATAGCCTATCTTAAGTCAAGGAGTATCTGTATATCTGTCTATAAATTGTCTGTATTCCAGAGATGTTTGGGTCAATGTGGACACCACTATCCAATAAGATGGTGTATTCTTGGTAGAAAAATAAATAATGATGGAGTTATTAACCCAAGTTATTGTTCAGTCTGTGTGATCAGTATACCTTGACTTTGCACTCTAATTCTTTTGAGTGTGGTTCTGGTTGTGGTTTAACAGAACACAATTAATTAATTGCTACTTTTTATTAAACCTTTTAGTACCTTTATTTTATCTATGCTTTTGCCACACATGATAAAATATGGAATGGAATGTTTATATTTTGTAGAAAATGGCTCTCTCTACATAGTGATGGATTATTGTGAAGGAGGGGATCTTTTTAAACGAATAAATGCTCAGAAAGGCATTTTGTTTCAAGAGGATCAGGTGAGTTAGCATGTAGGAGACTGACTCTTCCTCCACAATGTTATTTAGAAGTAATTCATAGTTTGTTTATATATGTATTTATTTATAACTACAAATGCTAATTGTAATTACTAGGGCAGTTCAGTATCCTAATATCTTAGTCACATCTGTTCTAATTAGCTCCCACCTTAGTTTGGTTCCCCATCTCATTTCCTGTCTAATATTGTTATATGTGTAAATATATATCCAGGGTGTGTATATATGTAAAATACATATATTTATGTATTTTATGTCTAAAAGCTAGTATTATATTGGTTTGTAACTCCACATTTTGTTTTCTACACAATTTAAGAGACTAATGCTTTTTAAAAATTACCAGTTTATGTTACCAAAAGATGTAATTGCATAAAGATGTAATTTTGTGACATCAATAACTGAAAGGAGTTGGATTGAATGTAAAGGAGCAGAATTTTCATGTTATTGAAGTTAAGCTGGTACAAATCCAAATTAAGTATTATAACTAGGATATTAAATGTAATCCCCATGGAAACTGCAAATAAAGTAGAAATAGAATATATGGAAAAGGAAATGAGAGATTAATTTAAATGTTTCACTGCAAAAAGATAAACTAAACACAAAGAAGAGAGCAGGGCAAGAAGTGAGGGACAAAAAAGCTACAAGGCATGTGTAAAATAAACGGGAAAACAACAGAAATAAGTTTCTTCATATCAGCCTTAAAAAGGAAGGAAATATACTACAACATGGATCAACCTTGAGAACATTATGCTAAGTGAAATAAATCAGTGACAAAAGTACAAATACTGTTTAATTCCACTTATATGAGGTACTTTAAGCACTTAAAATCATAGAGACAGAACATAGAATAGTGATTTCCAGGGACTGGCGAGGAAGGGGGTATGGAGATTACTGCGTAATGAGTGTACAGTTTCGGTTTTTCAAGATGAAGAGAGTTCTGGAGTTGGATGGGTGATGACGGCTGCACAACAATATGAATGTATTTAATGCTGCTGAACTATGTACACTTAGAAATGGTAAATTTTGTGTTATGTGTATTTCACTGCAATTGAAAAACTCCCCACATGAATGTTGTACAATTAAGAGGATCCTTGGCTCTCTCTTAGTTAAGGAATCTTTGTTCAAAAAATAAAAAATAAATGCACAAAGCAGAGAAAATGATTCTGGTGGACATGGAATATCTGTTTTCTGGGCAAATTACACAGAAGGTAAATAACAAGTAAGCTATCACCTCTTATTAGAAGCTCTAAGATCATTTGCTGTTCTAATAGACAGAAAGCCAACTTCTATTTTTCTGTTAATATATTTGACAGTAAAAGTTTATCAAGTCTTTTTTACTTTCTTAATAAATAAACCCATCAAAACTGAGCATTCTTTAGTAAATTTTGACACATTACTGTCCAAGGAACCTGAATTTTGGAGCAGGGTAAGTGGATTGCAGCACTGTTTTAGTGCTTTAAGGTAATTTTTAGTAGTGGAAATAAGTTGTACATACAAAACTAATTCTGACAGTGTATAATAATTACTGTATGGTGTTTGGTTAGGCTGGCTGAACATTTCATAACATTTGAATCTGAAAGCCTTTTGAGCAAGAGAATGCCATTATCCTGGCAGTATTGTGTAAAAATTAATATGAATTAATATGTACAAGGAAGTTAAAAGGAGCGCTTAAAACCAGGATTATAATTTAAGAATCTTCCCTCACCCTCAATCCCAACTGCAAGCAATCAACCCCTAATGTAATGAGTCTAAATTGAGATAGAATGAAAGCTTAGCCTTTACACTTGTACAAGTGGTGCCTTCCTCAGCTTTGTTTATACCTTCCATCAAAATTTAGCTCTGGAATCATACCTGTTCAACTTTATTTGTCATCTCCAGGCTGAGTTGGCTCTCCTCTGGGCTTTTTCAACTCTCTGCTTTACTATTTCCCTCAATAGTCTTTCATAGGGGTTGGCAAACTGGCCCATAGGCCGAAGTTATGCTTATTTGCTTGCGTATAGTTTATGTCTGCTTTTACACTACACTGGCAAAGTTGAGTTGAGACCGAGACCGTGTGGCCTGCAAAGCCTAAAAGATTTACCATCTGGCCCATTATAGAATAAATATGCTGACCCCTGGTCTATGAGCTCTTTTATTTACTTTTTTGCTGCTTCCTGTTCCTATCAGGTACATCATTGCTGCTGAATACTTTTGTAAAGTTATAAAGGAGTACAGTTATGGGAGATATGGTAATGAAAAACCCTGTCTTTAAGTTGAGGCATAGGTGATTTCTAGATGTGTTCCAGCTCTACAGGTAGACTGCAAAACAAAAAGACTCAACCGAGTTTGATTTTCAACTTCTTTTTGTACTTGTTCCTGATCTCTCTGTGGTTGAATTAATAATTGTGCTCTCAGTGTACTTATTGCAGTTATAAAGCATTTTATTTTAGGTATTTGTTTATATTTCTGCTACCATATGAACCCCTTAAAGTTGAGAGCACTGTATTTCCTTCTCCTTCCAGTGCCTTATGTGAATATGGAAAGGAACTTAAAAACTTGTGTAGTCCTTAGTAATTACCTATTGAACTGAACTGAGAGGCTTGCTTTTTTAAGAAAATTAATTTTCAAAATTAATTTTAGGTTATTTTAATGTAATATTTGTTCTTTTAAAAAGTAGTGAAGAAGTAAGAGTAAAAAGTAAAGCTTGTTACTTACCTTTCATTCTGTTTTCTGAAAAAATTTTTCCCTGAGGTAAACACTGTTACCTGATTGGCAGCTGTCCATCTGTACTTACTTCCTTTATTCCTTCTTTCCTCCTTCCACACACCACACACTCATATAAAATTATATAGAGTTCAGGTATGTAATATACATAGACATATACTTTAAAAAAATAAGAGTATGCTGTGCATACTATTCTGCAACTTTCTCTTTTTCACTTAATAGTGTATATAGAAGTACTTCATTTTTTTCAGTGGCTGCATAGTATTTCTGGTACAGTGATATCACAGTGTATTTAACCAGGCCCCTTGATAGGCATTTAGGTTTTTTATATTTTTTCGCTCTGACAGGTAGTGCTGGGATAAACATCCTTGTACACACCCTGTTGTATTTGTGATACTGTATCTGCAAGATAAATTTGAAGTTGCAGTTTGCTCTTTCAAATACTACATGAATTTTAAATTTTTACATACTTTGCAAATGACTGTAATTAATTTTCCCACAAATAGGTATGCACAGACCTATTTCCCCACATTCTGACCAACATTGTATATTATTTCATTTTTGTCAAGTTCAGACAGTATTTTGTTTTAATTTTTTTTTAATTTGGAAGGTTAGTATTTTGTATACATGTTTATTGGCTATTTTTTTCTTGTCATTTGTCTTTCCAGTCTTTGGTCCACTTCTTATTTTGGCTGGCAGTATTTTCTCAGTGATTTGGAAGAACTTGTGCATATTAGAGAATTATCAATCTATCATTTATGCTGCAGACATTTCCTCATACAATGATTAAGCTTGATTATATATTTTGTCATGCAGATGCTTTAAATTTTATAGAGCCAACTCCTTTGCCATTCTTGTTTCTTGTTATTTGTGGGTTTTGTGTCATGTTTTGAGAGTCTTGCTTCAATCAAAGATTATAGAAAATTAACCTATGCTCTTTTATTGTATATAATTTTTTTTTGTCTCAAAATGCCATCTGCTTGGAATTGTTTTTGTATTAGATCTGAGGAATAAATTAGGCCTTTTTACTTTCAAGGTGCCAACTCCAGAATGTGTTTATATGTGGGGAATACGGGGAGAGGGAAAAAAGCTAGAGATGTCATCCAAGTTTCCAGCCTCATTTTTTCCCTCTCATAATTTTTATTTATGTTAAAAAAAGCATTATAGAAAAAAGGTATACTTAAAAACAAAGAAGTCACCCACTATCATACTATAATAAAATATAAATTATTTCCATTTTCATTGCTCTCTAGACATTTCTTTCCATATTTATTCTGGTTTATAAGAGATGCTTTAGTAACAGTCTCTTACATTTTAAAGTTAGTATGTACCTTGTACATAATGTGTCAGTTGGCTTGAATATCTATGTAATGTTAGTTACTACAAATTAAAAATAAATTATAGCCTACATTTTTTAGGGTATTTAATTCCCTTCAACTCAACTATTCTTGAATCATTTTAGTAGTCAAGAAAAGAGTACTGTGAAATGTAAATTTAAAAAAAAATGACATCTCATTTTCCCCGTCTAGATTTTGGACTGGTTTGTACAGATATGTTTGGCCCTGAAGCATGTACATGATAGAAAAATTCTTCATCGAGACATAAAATCACAGGTATGTTTATTGTGCTACTAATAACTTCCGAATGAATATAGACATGGAACCAGCATTGCCTTGAGCCAAAATTTTTGAACCCAATACAATATGCATCAGATTATCTGTTTTCTCTCTTCACTCTAACCCCAGAAGCCTTTATCAGCATCTTGTGTTAGATCTCCTGGCTACTTCCTATATCTTCCTCTTTCTTTGTTTGCTTTCTCGTTATAACAGAAAAATATACAAAAAAATAGATGTGTAGAAGGTATATTTTTGAGATGACTTTATCCCATTCTCTTTAATGATAATTTGGGTATAAATTTCTAGGTTGGAAATTGTTTCCCTACAGAATTTTGAAGATCTTGCTCATTTATCTCTTGGCTTCTAGTTGCTGTTTAGGAATTTAAAGTTATCATTTCTTACCTTTCTTTCTTCTCTCTGGAAGATTTTAGGATATTCTCTGTATTCCCACTGTTACGAAATTTCAGTGTTGTGCATTGGTGAGGTTCAGTTTTTATTCATTAAGCTGTGTACTTTTGATCTGAGAATGTGTATTTCTCAGGAGATGGTTTGGAAAATACTTAGCTATATTTTTTCAAATATTATTTCTCTATTACTGTCTTCAAGGTTGTCTTCTGGATTTTTTTCTAGACATATGATGGAGCTTCTTCATCTATCCCTTCAAGTATCTTGTTTCATACTTTATCTCTTTGTTTCTCTGTTGCATTTTAAGTCAGTTCCTCACCTACCTTTTTAATTTTGTATAAACTAGTGCTTATCTATATTTTAAAAAACTTTTTTATATTTATTGATTTTAGAAAGATAGGAAAGGAAGGAGGGAGGGGAGGAGAGAGAGGGAAGAGAGAGAGAGAGAAAGAAACATCAATTTGTTGTTCCACTTATTTATGCATTCATTGGTTGATTCTTGTATGTGCCCTGACTGAGGATTGCACAACCAAGCTTGGCTTATCGGGACAACACTCTAATCAATTGAGCTACCCTGCCAGGGCTCTCATCTATTTTTTTATAATAATTTTTTCTCTTCAAGGTTTTAAAATGGATTTGCATATACATCTATTCTTATATCTGATTGGTTCTTATTTCATAATGTCTTGTTCTTTTTAAATGGACATTTATCCCTGCATCATTTATCTCTTTGCATTTTCTAAACATCTTTTTTAAAAAATTTTTTGTTAGACTGTTTTATTAAATTAATCCTATCTTGAGTAAATTTATGTTCTGATGATTTTGGGGGGCTATTTTTTCTTTGCATTATATTTCTTCATATGTATGATTTGTCCCTGCAACTCACTCATCTTTGCATAGAGGTTCCATGGTTGCCTCACTTAGGCGCTCTTAGCTCCCAGAGTGGGGAGCACAGAGGAAATTTGTTTCCTATGTCAGGGCTGAGTGTCTGTCTTCTTACCTCAGGCCTGCAGCTTCTTTATAGCCTCATAGCCCCAAGATGAATAGTGGGAAGAAGAGGAACTGTGGTGGAAGTTCCACACCCCATCTTTCCTGTTCCCCAACCCCCTGCGACCTAGTTCCATCTCGCCCCATTTTACTCCATCCCTATCAACCTCACTTTGTGTCATCTTTGGCTTTGAGCATGTGCCTGATTCAAGTCTCCTGACTGATACAGATAGATTTTTAATTCGTGTTATTCCACAAACTGTTGACTTCACTGTTTCATAGAGTATTGGAGTTCTGTATTTATAATGTATTGGAGTTTCATATTTATAAATGCAAATTAGTTGGGTGAATTATTGGAAATTAAAATTTAAAAAAATATCCTATTAGTTTCAGGTGTACATCATAATGATTTGATATGTACATTATGAATCGATCACAGTAAGTCTAGTTACCATCTGTCACCGTACCAAGTTACTAAAATATTACTATGTTCTTTATACTGTACATTACAACCCACGACTTATTTTTATAACTAAGTTTGTTGTACCTCTTAATCCACTCACCTATTTTGCCTGCCCCTCACCCAAACCCCCCATTATTGGAAAATTTTGAAGTTAATTTTTTATATTTAGGCTACTTAGAAGTTTTAGACAGTTGACAGAGGGGGAGGTTGGGATTCAGTTTTTTTTAATATGTTTTTATTGATTTTAGAGAGAGAAAGGGAGAAGGAGATAGAGATAGAAACATCAGTGATGAGAGAGTCATTGATTGGCTGCCTCCTCCATGCCCCCTACTGGGGATCGAGCCACAACCCGGCATGTGCTGTGACCTCCTGGTTCATAGGTTGACAACTCAACCACTGGGCGGGATTCAATTTTTAAAGCTCTAGTGAGATACATTTTATATACCATAAAATCCACCCACTTAAAGTGTACAGTTCAGTGACTTTTAGTATATTCACAGAGTTGTGAAATGTCACCACTCTAATTCTAAAAGATTTTTTATCACTCCAAAAAGAAACCCTGTACCTATTAGCAATCATGCCCTATCGCCACTCCACATAGATCTTGGAAACCAGTAATTTACTTTTTGTCTCTGTGGATTTGCCTATTCTGGACATGTTATGTAAATGGATTCATATAATATATGCCTTTGCCAATTTTAAAATTGAGTTATTTGTCTTTTATCATTGCTGTTGAATTGTAAGAGTTTTTATTCTGTATACAAATTCTTATCAGGTATCTGATTTGCAAATATTGTTTCCAATTCTGTGGGTTGTTACTTTCTTGATGGTGCTCATTGATGCACAATAGTTTTTAATTTTGATGAAATCCAGTTTCTATTTTCTTTTTTTGCTTCAGCTTTTGGTGTCATATTTAAGAAATTGTTGCCTATCCCAATGAAGATTTAGTTATGTATTTTCCTCTAGAAGTTTTAGAGTTTTAATTCTTATATTAGGTCTAGGGTCCATTTTGAGTTAATTTTTGTATATAATGTGAGATAGGAGTTTTCATTCATTCTTTTGCATGTGGATGTCGAATTATATCCTAGCATTGTTTAGACTGCATTCATTTTTCTGAAAAAAGTTACTCAGAACTGAACTGTAATAATACTCTGTTTTTTCCCCTCACTTTATAGAACATATTTTTAACCAAAGATGGGACAATACAACTTGGAGATTTTGGAATTGCTAGAGTTCTAAATAGGTAATGTATCAGTTTTAAACTTTGTTCTGCTGTATCTTCAGTAAAATTCTAATTCATGGTGATGTATATATGATAATTTATATCTTTAAGAATCTTAAGCTTCTCCAATAATTTTGTTGTTGTTCTAGTACTGTAGAACTGGCTCGAACTTGCATAGGTACGCCGTACTACTTGTCACCCGAAATCTGTGAAAACAAACCTTACAATAATAAAAGGTATTTAAAATATTTTATTATATTTATGCTTCCTTTAAGTATATTACACTGTATTTATTAGCCTTGAGAATATTATTCTAAAATCATTACATATGTAGACATACATACATTTTTTTATATACGATAAGGGAAATTGTAAAGAAGCTATTTCACCATCTTGCTAAAGGAACTATAGAAAGAATCACTTTAGCCCTAGCTGGTTTGCTCAGTGGTTAGAGCGTCGGGGTCTCAGGTTTGATACTGGTCAAGGGCACATACCTGGTTTGTAGGCTCAATCTTGGTGTGTGGGAGGCAATCAATCAGTGTGTCTCTCTCACATTGATGTTTCTCTATCTTTCTCTCTCTCTCTTTTCCCCCACCTCCCTTTCAGTCTCTCTGAAAAGCAATGGAAAAATATCCTCGGGTGAGGATAAAAAAAAAAAAAAAAAAGGAATCACTTTATTATTTAAATTATATTTGGAAATAGAGGGCTTTCTTCAGTCTTTCTCTTTGTAATAGTAACTTTCCTATTAATTATAATAGTTAATATTTATTGAGCATTTTCTATACAGTGGGCACTGTTTTGTACACTTTCTACGTATTAACTCTCAATCTTAACAGTATCCATTAACTCTTAATCTTAACAATAACCTTGTAAGTTGTTTGTATTAATCCTCCTCCTTTCCTTGTAAGAAGTCAGATGCAGAGAGATGTAAAGTAACTTCAAAGTCCCAGGCATCTGGCTTCCAACCTCAGTTTCTAATTACAGAGCTGTACTGTGGTCACCAGACTGTCTATGTAGATAGGAAAAGGAATTCTGCCACTGAACTCCAGTTACCCTTTATTTTCTGTCACTCTTTCTAATAGAGAAATGCCAACCAAAAAGCACTAGTCTTAATTTTGAAAGTGCTCAGAGAAGCGAAAAGGTAGAAAGTGGTAGCTGGCTGTCCATGTATTTAGGATTGCGCTCTGTCTTCCCTCTCCGCCCCGACTTCTTTTTGAGGAGGAGAAGGAAGCTGTATTTCAAACTTGAGCAGCAGAGGCTGAGGACATCATCCTACCAGTGTATTTTTAAAATAAACTTGTATTCCAGTGATCAGTGTAGTACATTGAATTTATTATCAGTGGATATTCTAAAGGATAACAGCATTTTCTTTGAACTTAAGTAATTTTACATTTTAATGTTACTTCTGTGTCCTGTGGATAAGCCAACTGTAAAAAATATCATTCTTTCAATTAAGAACGGATTTAATCATCCTTTAAAGAATTTTATATAAAATTAATTTTGTGGGGAAAATGCTTTTAAAATGTAATGGATGAGCATCATTGATTATACTTCAAAATTTGTATTTTTATAAATCATTTTAAAGCATTTTATTAATGGTATCATTAGTTTAATGTTTTTGTTTATACTGTTTAATCTGTAACATGTACAAGTTACTAAATAGCTTAATTATATTTACATTCTTTTCCCAGTTGAATCTTTATATTAAATAGATTTTGGTGATTACAAGTTTATATTGTAGATTTTTGGGGTTTTTTTAAATATTAAATTTCTTTAATGAAACTTTAAAATAATTTCTTGAACAACCATTATTTTTCTGATCTGTGATAGCTGCTTTCATCGCTTGGTTATGGTTGAAATTTTAAGTTTTAAAGACATGCTTTATGGAACACATTTTTGCATAGCATTTTCATTCTGGTATTGTTTTTTTTAAATGAAAACATTTTTAAGTAAAATCTGATACAAAAAATTTTTCATTCTTCTATTTTCTAGTGACATTTGGGCTCTGGGATGTGTCCTTTATGAGATGTGCACACTTAAACATGCAGTAAGTAGAAGTTTCTGAAATTTTTTTAAAATTGTGTCAAAAGTGACTATATTTTTGTTTTTTAGAAATGATATGCCATCTTTCAGATGACCCTCTTGTACTAGAAATTTGCTTTGTCAGTTTGAAATTTCTCACCTTCTCTGAAGTATAAATTTTAATTTATTTTTCCTTAATATATATGTATGTGTATATTACATACTGCATGTTATATATTTGTTACTATAATACATATATCATACTTTTTCCTCAAAAATTATTTCTAAAGACAGAAGTAAATTTGCTATCCTTTATTTATTTACTTTAGAGAGAGAGAGAAAGGGAGAGAGAGAGAAACATTTATGTGAGAGGGAAACTTCGATTGGCTGTCTCCCACACCCCTCCTACCAGGGATCGAGTCCGAAACCCAGGCATGTGCCCTAACCAGGAATCAAACCAGCAACCTTTTGGTGCACGGGGCAATGCCCAACATACGGAGCCACACCTGCCAGGGCAATTTGCTGTCCTTTTAATGTTAAATTCATATATGAATTTGATATTTTAGCTTAACAAATTTTATTAGTTTCATTTTAGCAGTTTTAATCAAAACACTCAAATTCTTTGTGTTCAGAATTGAAATTATCTAAGGAACATTTTTCAACATATTTATAAAGGAATTTTTATCAATACTCTTTAATTCAGATTTTTAAAATTTTTACTTTTGAAAACTCTTTTCAGATGGCACATACCATACCAAAAAGGGGAAGTTCTTGTCCTAAATAGGTTGATTTTTAATCACTTTCCATTTCAGAGTTTGCTTTTTAAAAATTCTTCCCCCATTGATTAAACAACAGTGTGTTTTCATTACAGAAAACTTAAGAAAATACATAAAAATATAAGGAAGTGAATATCAAATGTCAAAAGCAGTTTTTCAACCATTAATGACTACTTATAATATTTTATCATTTCCTTTTAGGCTTTATTCTAGAATAATTTATAAAATGAGTTTGTTTTGGTTTTCCCCTTAAAAGTTTAGTTATATTGGGTAAGCATTTTTTTGTTTGTTTGTTTTTTGGTGTTTTTTAGAAATATGCCTTTATTGATTTCAGAGAGAGGAAGGGAGAGGGAGAGAGAGAGAGAAACATCAATCACGTGAGAGTCATTGATCGGCTGCCTCCTGCACGCCCCCTGCTGGGGATTGAGCTGGAAACCTGGGCATGTGCCCTGCCCTGGAATCAAACCTCCATCTTCTGGATCAAAGGTTGATGCTCAACTGCTGAGCCACAGCAGCTGGGCTGGATAAGCAGTTTATAACCTGTTTTTTATTGCCTAATATTATTTGAGGAGTATTTCTTTGTTGTGTTTTTTTCATGTTTGCATACTCTCCTACTGTGTTGCTTTGGATTTTATTTCTGTTCCTTAAGGAAAAAATTATAGACTGACAAAATGATGTGGGATGGTGGTTATGAGATCTATATTTGAAGGAATAGATTAGTTTTTCTGCAACAGTCATTTTGAGTCTAACTCAGAGTATTTTTTTAAAAATTTCTTCATCTACATTTAACTGTCACCATTGCTCCTGTGTTTTAGAATTGTTTACTTTTAAGTGGACATATGAAATTAAGTAATTCTCTTACCTTTGTTTATGAAGAGTTTGTCAGTTGAGAGATAGTTGACAACTCTTTGTAGTGAGGGATAGAGTAATATGTCTTTCTGCAGTTAGGATTTCTTCTTACATACATAAATATTTCTAGACAATTCAATCATATTCAAATTTTATAAACTGAAGGACATATTTTAAATGTGCTAGGAGAATTCAACATTTAACAGAAATATTTTATGTTTGGTATAATCACCGATGCCTAATTTATACTGTTTTGTTTCCTTCCTGTATTTGCAGGGTGGGACAAAAGTAGGTTTACAGTTGTGAGAACACGAAACACAGAGTTTATCTTTGTATTATTGTTTATTAATTATTGCATTATTTTCCATATGAACAACTGTAAACCTACTTTTGCCCCACCCTGTATTAAAAATACATCAATAATATACCACCATTCTATACTTTTTTAGCCCAGATGTCAAAGTTTAATTTTACTTACTATTCAAATGAAATCTTCTTTAGATTTTAAACTGCCCACTTCTGGTTTTGCTTTCTATTTCAGTTAGAGTTTATATTGTGTTTAATACTAAAATATATAGTATTTCCATTGATATGACTTATATTCCCCTTTGGAATATTGGCCGCATTGTTGATTCCATGGCTTTTGGGAGCATCACACACTTAAAACTAATAATGAGCAGTGTTTAAAAGGAAAGTAATTAGTACTTTTATTTATTATATTTTCTCCAAATACTTTTAGTTCTGTAGTTGATTTCTTGTTGTAATTACTACAACAGGAGCACAGGAAGGCAGGTCTTAAATGAAGACCACCAGGTTTGTTTGTTTTACCATCTTTATTATTGTCGTGTTTTTATAAAATCTTTATTACTCATGTCCCATCTCTTAGTGTTTTGAATAAGTAAAAATCTTAGAGCAAGTTATGACATATTATGAGGTATTCTCTTTTAAATATGTTTATAAATAACCAAATGGGAAAAAAATAAACAAGTGAACCTTGCTGTAGAGAACACATGTGATTAAAATATTTGGAAGATACTGTATTTCTGTTCTATATTGATAGGAAATGAACTATTTGTCATTGTTGATATTCCTGTTTTCAATTTATGTACGTTAATTTATTTCTTGAATTTTAGTTTGAAGCTGGCAATATGAAAAACCTGGTACTGAAGATAATATCTGGATCTTTTCCACCCGTGTCTTTGCATTATTCTCACGATCTCCGTTCTTTGCTCTCTCTATTATTTAAAAGAAATCCTAGGGATAGACCATCAGTCAACTCTATATTGGAGAAAGGTTTTATAGCCAAACGCATTGAAAAGTTTCTCTCCCCTCAGGTATGTTTTTTTAGTATAGAATTAAAATTGAACAATGGGGTTATGGTGCTTAATTAGAGCATGCCCTCCTCTGTTTCGAGGAGAGCAAACACATCAGAACGTGGGGGGAACAAAGTGTTTTTTCAAATACTGAAGTCGCTTTCCTTTCCATTCCTGTGTAACTTCCCTTTCCTATTTGCTGGAGATGATAAAGCACCCATTTTCTTCCATGAATAAGAAAGAGAAAAAATGCAAGTGTTCCTAAGACAAAGCACATTCTCACAGTTGCTCTGAATTGTCTGTGAACCAGACCTCCATTTACATTTATCTTCTGGTGCAGTGGTTCTCAAAGTTTAGTATGTTGCCGGGTCCCACCACTACGATTTCTGTTTTAGTAATCCAGAGATGGAGCTGAGAATTTGCATATTTAATATTTTCCTAGTGATACTGATTCTGACACTTTGAGAACTGCTCTAGGGGGATCCTTGATGGGAAAGGTGACCATCTCAGTTAATGGTTTTTGCCTGTTGGAGCTTCTGGGCCACTGCCACTCTAGGAATATTCTCTCCACCAGCGTTCATTTCTCTTGAAAAAAGAGAAATTCACTTGCTTCCCCTCCCAATAAGAAAAAAAGAAAGCTGGTTTAAATTGAGTTAAACCTTTGTTGATGTGATAGTTTTGTACTTAAAAGGGGGGAATGTAGTGAGTAGGGGGAGAAAATTACTTGCAAGAAATACTAATGATTTTGCTTCTCAAAACATGTTCATAAATGCTAGGGAATAAGTAGCAGTGTTTTAGTAATAGTAAAAAGAGGCACTTGTTAAGTTTTGTGAGATTATTTAAATATTATCCAATAATATGTTTACAATTACGTATTGGTAAGTGAAAACTCATTGGCGATGCTGAGAAGATTTAGAGTAAAGTTGAAATAACAGAGGTTAATCCGAGAATAGTGTAATGAAGTAATTCTTTATCAGTTCTGAAGTAAGTAAGAGATATGGATACACATAGAATATAGAGGTTATTTCGGATAGGAGATAGTTGTGTTAAATCGCTAAGGTAGAGAAGCAGGTGGTGTGGGAGGGCCTTTGGGTGCATTAGGTTAATTTGAAAAGAAAGCTGGTTTGGAGAAGTCAAAAATAAATTGATAAGGTGGAAGGAGAGTTAGCATGAGAGGAATTTGTTGAATGGATTATTTGGGTTTAATTAGTTTATTTGGCAGCATAATTGTGACTAAGAAAGGAAAAAATGTATTGTGATTAATAGGTAAGTTTTTTCATTTTGGAAATTTAACATCTTTTCTAACTTCCCCCTTCTTTCAATCTAAGCTTATTGCAGAAGAATTTTGTCTAAAAACATTTTCCAAGTTTGGAGTACAGCCTATGCCAGGTAAATGAAATTTTAATAAATCCTTTCACCTGTTTGCAATAATTAATATACTAATTATACTAATAAGTAACATTTACTAATTATACTGGAGATATATGTAGATATAATAGATTTGATGTAATTGTAGATAATTTAATCCAGATTAAATGCATATTGAAATCATTTATGATATGACAATATACAATATTTTCTGATTAAAACTAAATTTTCCTCTTTTGTCTGCCTTATTTAAATGAAATCTGTCTTTGATGTAAATTATAGCATAGGGAATATAGTCAATAATAACGTAGTAACTATGTATGGTGCCCAAGTGGTTACTATATTTATTGGGGTAATTTTGTTTGTTTTGTTTACCATCACCCAAGGATATTTTTCCATTGATTTTTTTTTAAAGAGTAGAAAGGAGGGACAGAGAGAGGGAGGCAGGGGGGGAAGGAGAGAGAGAGAGAGAGAAACATCGACGTGAGAGACGCGCATCAATCGGTCGCCTTCCGCATGCGCCCTGACCAGGCTTGGGATCAGACCTGCAACCCAGGGATATGCCCGTGACTGGAAACTGAACCCATGACCCTTTGGTGTGAGGGCTGTTGCTCTAACCACTGAGTCACACTGGCCAAGGTGGTGGTGATCACTTTGTAAGTTACATAAATTTCTAATCACCAGATTGTACAACTGAAACTAATATATTTTTCGTTTACTATAACTGAAAAATAAAAAATTACTTTAAGAGTTTATAAGATGATAATGGAGGAGAAAATGAAGTCCATTTATAACTTGGTATCCTGCTGGTGCCACACTGTCTGCCTCCAGAATAGAAGCCTCTCCTCCTGGGGTCGTACTCAGTGCATCAGGTCCAGTGTCCTGATGTCGTAACCACACTCAGGCATGATCTTCCGCTCAGCGTTTCTGACCAGTCCTCATTCATAGGCAGCTTCCATCTCCCTCTGTCACTGTGCAGCACTAGCTACGCACAATGGTCTGTGGTGACTGCATGTCATTGGACTGTAAGAAATGCCATCCATGGACCATGTATTTAAAATTTCTAGGACATTGAGGGTGGTCCTAGGGTTTAAGAAATGCCTGTATGTAAGCAAATAAAGCTTGATCGATGCCTTGCTATACTTCATGATCAAAAAAAAGCTGCTTTAAGACTGTGTACTGAAACTATGTTAGTGAGTTGGTTAATATGCGTTAAATGCAGACTATTATTTTTTTAAGTTTATTTTTTATTGTTGACAGTATTACAGCTATCCCCTATTTTCCCCCCACTTCCTCCCTCCCCCGAACCCCCTCCCCACCCCAGGCCTTCACACACTATTGTCTGTGTTCATGGGCCATGCATATATGCATATAAGTTCTTTGGTGGACTAATTATTTTAATGACCACTTCTGTTTCTTCTCTGGTTGTCAGTTGGTGATGGGTTTCCATTCCTTAATGTGGTAGGGTTTTTATAAACCAGCACATCCACACTGAGGGAAACCTGCAGTGAGGCCAAGAACACGTGATGTGGTGCATTGTACAGACGCCTCTTGTTAGTTTTACCGTTAGTGGGATGCTTGGTCTAGATTCCAAGGATGTAAAATAAACATTTTAAAGGAAAAAAATAAAGTGTAATCTGTCTTGAAATTTTCTATGTATCAAATGCTTAGGTGATATTTTGGGAACATTGTCATAGAATCTTATAAAATGTCTTAGCTAAGTGTGTACATATTTATGTAAAATGTTTTTCTTTGAGAAATATTTCATAGTCTGTAGTTTAAAAAATAATAATTTAATGTGAAGTTAGGTACCTTACCAAGGATAATTTTTTTTTTTAATGAGGCCATCAACAGTAGAATGATTGTAGCATGGTGGGTATGGTTTTTATACCATGTGTATGTATATGCATATGTTTATGTGAGAGAAAAATTATTATTTTTTACATAGAATGACTTCAGAATGGATTTCTAAAATCAGTGGACATTCAGATTTGAAAAGTATATTATTTTTCAAGCATACTGTTTTTCATGTTTTACTCCATTTTGAGTTTGAGCACATTAATAAATATGAATACTATATGATGAAACTGAGTTCATATAGGCTGGGAGTGGTATGGCAGTGCATTCTCAGGAAGGCCAGCTATGTTTAGCTCTTCTTAAAGATTCCTAGACTCACCCTCTCAGTGTGCAGAGACTCAGTTCCTGGAAAATCAGTTCACTCTGAATAAAATGCACAAGGACAGACATGGCAGAATCAGCCTGTGTCCCTTGGCAGTCAAAGTCAAGCCTCATGAGAAGTCACATCTTAATTAAAAGCCTCATTGTCACAAAGTCCAAAAATACCCCATGTCAGCAAATTGTTCCCATATGGGTAAGCCTGTGTAGGAACTAGAAAGTTATTTTGTTGTAAGAGGAGTTGGATGGATGAAATGTTTAATAGCATGGGGCTAAAATAGGAGTTGTATTGCTGATGGGCCTATAAATATTCTGTGGCTCCAACTCACTGTATTAATCTTTATCCTACTGGTAGCCTTGTCTCTGAGCCTCAGACATGCTTAAAAATCAGATAATTCTCCCTCTTCTCTAGAAAGTGAACAGGAATTATCCATATAGTTTGTTGGGACTCTTCGTTTTTATGCTTTTATGCTTTTTGCCCCTTTTCTGGCATACAGAGTATTTCTTGGGGGATGTTAATACATGTAGCCGGGTTACAGTGTTGTGACTTTGTACATCTGTGGTTTGGATTAGTTTTACAGTTGAACTCTCTCACAGGGAAATTTTTTTCACATTTCCTAGTTCAGGATACAGCTTGAGTATGTGGAAAACCTTATGCTAACATATTATACAGTATTTCATCTCTTCAACCCAAATTACTTAAGAATCTTTAAACTGCCAGTCAAATGGATAATATTATTTTTATTTTTATAAGAGTTTACTAAATTATATGAATAATATGTGTTCATTATAAAAATTAAAAGAAGTAAAAATTACCTCTAATCGTAACACATACTGTTATATTTGTTCTGTTTTCCTATGATATCACATGTATAACAGTTGAAATTGGGGTTGCATTATAAACAAAGTTTTGTTTCTTTCAATTTACATTATATGTGATCATTTTCTAATACAGCTAAATATTATTTGAAGAACTGAGTTTAATGGTGATATTTCATTGTGAACTACCAGTTTATTATTTTCTCCTTTCCCCTCCTAAAAAGGAAGAATACTTGTTGGAAGAGATTGATTTAAATTGATTTAGTGCATGATAAGATCCTGAGATAGCAGGCTGGAAGAAGCAGAAAGCAAGCTGCTACTTAGGCTGTGGGACAGTTTGAGCAGAGAGGTACTTTAGCAGATGTGGAAAACAGGAAAGAGGGTTTGGATAAGAGCTGATAAAGGCTGTACTCTCTGACCTCCTGTAATATCTTTGAAAGATGTAAATTGGAGGCTTTCCTTTTAGTCACTTTAGCTTAACTGTTTTTCTTGAATGTATCGTCATCCTAAGAGTGAACCTTGTCTAGGCTTTAGTAAGAGTTTAATGTATAATGTTGCAGGGTTTAAACTTGTGTATAAATTTTTGTTTCTGTATTTCTTTAAAATCAAGTCATAAACATTGTTCTTGATATAGATAGCCCTCCAGAAAGTTTGACCAATTTATATTCCCAGCAGGAGTATATAAAGGTACTTATTTCATGGGATCCTTAGCTGTAATGATTGTTTTAAAGTGTTTGTTCTTCAATAAGTCTGTAAGTATAGACATTCAGATTGTATATGAAGAAAATATTAAACTGCTCATAGCGATAGAATTAATGTTTAACAGTTCTTGAAGTTTATGTTCTGATTTTGAAAGTAACTTCTAAAACAATGAATGTTCTTTTTAAAATTTATCTTTAACAGCTTTATCGAGATGTAATTCACATACCATTCAGTTCACCTATTTAAAGTCTACAATTCAGCACTTTCTAGTATATTCACAAATATGTACAGTAATTACCCAGAGTCAATTTTAAGGTTGTGCTTTTATTAAATGAGAAATTGCAGCATCTTAGAGGAGCATGGCTTTTGCTTCTTTCAAGAAGTGGCTTTAGAAAAACAGTTATAATGAAGGCATTGATGTGTGCTAAGGAGTGAATAATATGTTTAACAAAAAGTTTCAGACTAAATGCTGTCACAATTATGAAAATGAAAAAATGCTGTCTTGAAGAATTTAAAGATTTAACATAAAGAACTCTGGAAAAATTCTTTTTATCTTTTTATGTAGCTAAAAGACCAGCCTCAGGACAAAACTTGGCTTTGGTTGTGTCTGCTCAGAAAATTACAAAGCCTGCTGCTAAATATGGAGTGCCTTTAACATATAAGAAATATGGAGATAAAAAATTACATGAAAAGAAACCGCTCCAAAAACATAAACAGGTATGATCGTGTTACAGACTGTGTTATTAGTAACAAATTCACCTTGACCTTATTTTATTGCAGCTGGGTTCAGTTCTCTTGATACTCATAGGATTGTTTTTATTTAGTTACTAAAGAACATTGCTGTTCTCTGCTTCACTAGCCTTTCAAAACCAAGAAGCCTTAACAGAAGTCATAAAGAAACACTGAGTAGATATATTAACTAAAGTAGCTGATGCAGTAAAAAGAAAATGATGTTATAAATGAAATCACTTTTTAACAACCTAAGCAGAGCCATTTTTTGTGTGTCTGTGCATAAAACAATATCTGTGATACACTTGATAAAAATCTGGGAAAATTTTGTATTTGAGAATTCACAGGTAGATAAATATATCCACAAAGCCCACTTATAATACATTGTCAGCAAAATCCCTTGTATTCTAAACTTCTAAAGATTGCCCTCACTGTTTTTGTCCTAAAGCCTGGCTTGTCTCTGAACCCACTGTTGTTCAGCTGTCTTACTTGGTGACTACTTTCTTTCTAATCCCTTAATACCACTGAGTCTAGGGTAGGATGAGGGAGGTGTTTTTCTTCTCATTGCCATACTCTTTCCTGCTCTAACCATCCACCCCTTCCCCAAGCTTTGACACTTTTGCCACTGGACCAAATCACCTGCTACCCCTCCATGTTAGGGTCATCTGCAGAACTCTCATTTTTGAAAGAGTTTAATACCTGACTTAGTGTCACTCTTCTCAACACTGTCATAATTCTTGGTGATTTCAATACCCAGAAAAGATGACCCTTCCAGTGGTACATGGCCTTTATTTTCTTGAGTGTTTTCTGTCAATGATCATATCTCCTACCATACCTCAGAACTCGCACCTGTAGTCATGCCATCCAATTTGATATTATTAATAATAGCAACTATTCCTTAGTCTCAATAATAAACATCCCACTCCCTGACCACTACTTCTTGTTTCCTGCTCCTTCCTCAAAGGCTCTGCCTCCAAAAACTTCTTTGTCTTATTGGACCTGTGGAACTTACTAGTTTTTCATTGTCCATCTCATCCTAGTTTATATTTTTCTCTTCTGGCTTAAATTCCATGTTCTCACATTATAATTTCTAAAATCTCAACTCTCTTGCCCCTATTCTGAGGACCTCTGGCTCCCTATTATATTTCCTCAGTCCATTTACTCTCCCATTTTTCTAGATGATTATTTATTTTATCTTCTCCTTGTTTTTCACTTTAGGCTAATGACCTTGCTTATTTCACTGAGAAAATAGAAACAATTGGAAGAAAATTTTTCTACACTGAACACCACTTCTGCGAGTCAGTCATATCTGTTTGAATATTTTGCCCTTGTTTTTATTACTTTGGATGATGTGTTCTCAACTGTAGTCAACCCTGCAATTTATGTACTGTTATTATTACTATTATTTTTGCCTTCTAAAGGGCTTTTGGCTCTCTTCTACAACATTATAGGAATGTATTTCTATGTATTTTTCCTTTATTTGCTTGCTGCCTGCCGGTCTCCATTACAGTGCAAAAGCTCCTGAGAGCAGGGATTTTCGTTGTTGTTCACTGGTTCCTGGCAAATACCTTATACTTTGTCAGGTCACTCAAATGTTCTTTACAAGAATGAATGAACAACCAAAAATTGTAGTAAAACCCTCCACAAAAGCCACTTTGTTATTCCTTTTAGCAAATGGATAACTATTAAAAAACAAAACCTGGAGAGAGAAAAAATAATGGTCAAGTCTCTTGAGAAAGCTGAAATGTGTGTTTATTTCATATGGTCAACAGGAAAAAAGTAGTTTTAGTAACTGTTTTGTTCAGTTAGAAAGACAGTCTGTTAAAATTATTATCAATAGTAATACTAAAGATACTAAAAATTAATATAATTCCTTTAACTTCCTGCTGTAACCCCAAATTTCAAATTTAAGGATCCTTAGAGTCAGGCTTACTGACATAAAAAACATAAGTTATGTTCATAGAGAAAACATTTAATGGCAAAGTACTACCCTACCAAATAAATGTCCTACTCATGCTTGTGTATTGACTTTTCAGGATTCAAGCCTGCATTCAACACACCTTTCTCCCATAATATTCCTAAATTTTGAGCCTGAGCTAAATTAGACTTGGCACTAGTTACTAATTAAGGCCTGTATATTCTTTTCTTTCTTGTCTTTGTTCATTATATACCCCCCCACACACACACACTTTTTAAATGTTCTTCTTTTCTTTGCCTCTCTGTCTAGCTAGGTATATGTCACATCGATACTGGATTATTTTGTAAGTCCTTAGAGAGTACAAAAGTAAAGATCATATTTCTCTCCTCAAATCTTACAGTGCAAATAAAGAGACAAAGTCCTGAAAAAAGGCAAAAGGAGCAAGCTGTGTGATGTCTGCTCACTTTGTTAGCTCTGGATTAAAAACGTAATGCTGGCATAGGGCCTGGGAGACTGTCACATTGGCAGTGTGGCTTTGATGTTCAAAGCTCTTCACGAATCGCCCTTGCCAAGTGGTGCAGTTGTTTGGAGCGTTGTCCCATGCACCAAAAGGTTGTGTGCTTGATTCCCAGTCAGGGCACATAGGTTGCGGTTTTGATCCTTGGTCAATGTTTCTCACATCAGCGTCTCCTTCTCTCTGTCTCTCTCTCAAATCAATGATATATATATCTTCTCTGGTGAGGATTAAAAAAAATAGTTCTTAACTGATCTAAGAGAGGTAGGAAACACCTCAAGTACCCTTTGTTTTTGTTCTTTTTAAAGACCTTTCTTGTTTCTTTCCTAATTGTACCCCCACCCCCAAAAAGGCAGGAAAATAATTTCTTTCTTACTTGAATTGCTTTATCCCCTTGTGCGTATTGTCTTAATGTTATTTTTATTAGACCGTCAGCTCTCTGAAGTTAGGAGCCGTGCATTATACATTTTGCACAAAGTAAGAGTCTAATGAGTTCCTTTTTTTAAAACAATGAATCAATAAATTATTGAATAAACTGCATTCCAAATCAGTAAAGCAGTATCTTTTGATATTTTAACAGCAGTTAATAGGGTTAAAGGCCAAATAAAAATCCTGCTTTTAGACGCAGTCAGAAGACCAGTGTTTTGAGCCTTTATTCCTATTGCTGAAGGTAACTACACTGCAGTGTGAGGTGATGACAAGAAATTGGAGCAGAAATTGATCCCTTACATATATGTCTAATTCTTGAGTTAGAAACTTGATTTTCATTAAAGTTACTTGGTTCTTTGAAGTAATTTAAGTAGTATAATTTTGATATGAAATCTTTTTCTATAAAGCACATATTTTAGTGAATTTGCTGTAGTCTTTTAGTATACTTTCGACAGTTTTATAGAATGAAAGGAAAGGAATGTACTCGCAGTAGTCAAACATTGCATTTAAGTTAACTTTGTTGCTGGCTCTTCCAGTTTTTATTCAGATATATATTGCCTGTATCTTTAATGTAGTAGCTCTGATACCATACAGATGGTTTTATATTCTGATATTATTTAATGTTATATATACTTTCTGTAAATTTTTATTATTATCCGTGGTTGTATTATATTTCATTGATACGAAATCAGATTGCATTCTTATGTCTTTTTTTAAAAATCATGCCCTGGATCAACATTGTTTTGGAAATGTTTTATTTCTTCTAATGGAGTTCAGTGAAATATGAATTCAAAGTAAAGATATTTCATAGACAATTTTTGAGATGTTTGTTCCAAAATGGCAATTATTACAACTACAGTTCATTTTAACATTTGGCTGTACACATGCAGAATCCCTGTCCTTCTAGGGAATGAAACTGTCATTGGGGAGGGGTGTATCTTTATGTCATTAGCTCAATAAGGAATACACACTTGGGTGGATTTGTAGAAATGCAGTTGTCTTATCTTTTGACTAAGTTTTAGCCTGACTGAATGGAGAGGTTGGAACTCTAAGTGAGATTGTATTAATGATATAACAGAAGGCCCCTCACCTTTGGGCAAAATTATAGCCAAGAGTATAATCTATTCTTTCATATGGCTAATAGAATCAAATAATATGTTGACTTTCTTAATGTTTCCCTCATTTTCAGATAATATTAGTCAATATGCAAGAGCAGCATGCTCTGGAATTTTAAGATTCTAGTTAATATTCTGAATAATAGATATTCTATCAAATACTCTGAATGACACATAAATGATTCAGATGATAGTTATGCATTCTGGATTTCAGGTCAGGTGTTTGCCCTTAAACTTTTTAGGCAAATAAATTTGATTTTCTAAACCAGAACAATGAGAACTAAGTAACCATCAGTACTGAAAGTATCATATTGCTTTTTCAAAAATATTTCACCTAAAATTACATTTGTATGCACACAATGTGTCTTAATGCTACACAACTGTACTTAAAAATTATTAAATTGGTAAATTTTATGTCTATTTTACCACAATTAAAAAAAAAAAAGTTTAAGAGGAAAATAAATAAAAAGAAAAAAAGAAGTGGCAGTCAAATGTCCGAAAAGTTTTTAAAAATCTAACAATGGTATAAAGGGGGAAAAACAAAATATCTAAATTATTTAAATAAGATTTTTTAAAATAAATTTTTTCTGGGCTTTTACATGACTTTTTAAAAATTTTTTTAAAAATATATCTTTATTGACTTCAGGGAGAGGAAAGGAGAGGTGGAGAGAGAGATAGAAACATCAATGATGAGAGTCATTGATCGTCTGCAGCCCGCAACAGGGCATGTGCTCTGACCCGGAATCCAACCCCGATCGCCTGGATCCTAGGTCGATGCTCAACCACTGAGCCACGCCCAGATGGGCTACATGACTTTTTTGTTTTTTAAGACTTAATTTTTTCCTGAAAATCTAAAGAAGCATCTTTTAGATTTTTAAAACTTTCTATCAAGCTTAAAAATGAGAAGTTCATAAGGAAAAACATACTGCTTATATTATCTTTCATTTAATTTTAATTGCAAATTTTAAGCTAATATGTATTAAGTTATTCTTATTCAGTATATCATAAAATACTTGCATAAAACTTTGTTCCAGTTCCTGTAATAATCAGTTAATTTTTAAAGACTTCTGTTAAAACAGAGGAGTAGTTAAGCCACCAGAGGGTGCTCCATGAATACATTTCAGTATTTTGGCTCTGATTTTAAAAAAGAAACAAAAAACATTTCTCTTAGTATGAATGTTTTGTGTTACCATATTTTTCTCTTCTGTATAGACATAGTGTTCTGAAAATACCTGTATGAACTCAGAGGAACAGTTTGATATTTTTATTTCACAAATATTTGAGTATCTTATATGTAAAGCAATACAGAACATAAAAAGGTGACTGTAACTTATGACTTCATATAACTTACCTAAGAGTATATAGGTGTCTTATTTAAACATTCTTGTTTTGTTCTGCATTATTGTGTAATCTATTTAAAAGCTGATCATTTATAATAAGAATCTATAATACTCGCGTTTATTTATTTATTTATTTATTTATTTATTTATTTATTTATTTATTTTAAACATATCTTTATTGATTTCAGAGAGAGGAAAGGAGAGGGAGAGAGAAACATCAATGATGAGAGTCGTCATTGACTGGCTGCCTCCTGCATGCCCCCGACTGGGGATTGAGCCTGCAACCCGGGCATGTGCCCTGACCGGGAATCGAACCCCGATCGCCTGGATCCTAGGTTGATGCTCAACCACTGAGCCATGCCCAGCTGGGTGCATTTATGTTTTTAAATTGTTTGGTTTTGTGGTTCACCAGTTTTGACACAAGTGCTAGACCTGCTACCTAGGAGTTACCTGTGGAACTTGTCAAAATACAGAAGGTAGGGCCCCAGGTCCAGAAATTATGATTCAGCAACTTCTGGGGATGTGTATTTTTGAAAAACAGCTTTATTGAGATATAATTCACATACTATACAATTCACCCATTTAAAGTTTGGAATTAAATGGGTTTTAGTGTATTCACAGAGTTGTGCAACCATCTCCACAATCAATTTTAGAGCATTTTTATCACCACCTCCCCAATCTTTTTCCCATTAGCATTCACTCCCCATTTGTCTCCCACCCCCATATCCCTAGGGAACCACTAATCTACTTCTGTCCTTATATACATTTACTTATTCTGGATCGTTCATATAACTGGAATCGTACAATATGTGATTTTTTTGTGACTGGCTTTTTTTACTTAGCATCATGTTTACAAGGTTGTAGCATGTGTCCATGTTATAGCATGTATCAGTACTTTATTCCTTTTTATTGCCAAATAATGTTCCTTTGTATGGAAGGAATATGTATTTTTGCAAAGCTTCTGGGTAGCATTTCCCACTAGTTTATATTTTATATACATAGAACATATTTTGAAATGTTAACTGTGTGTTTGTAATACTATGAAAAGGAATATCTACAGTTGTATTTTTACACCGTTGTACTTCAGTAATAGTGCCCCCAGAGCTCTCTTGACTATTTTAAAACTGTGGGTTGCTATCTGTTAGTGGTGGCAAAATTATTTTAGTGGGTGAAGAGCAGGGACTTTTTAAAAAGCAAAAAAATGGAAAGTAACAATCTACTAAACATAGTAAATGTATTTTATGAAACTTTTGGAGTGTGTGTGTATCTTTACTGGGTCTGGATATGAAATATATTTCTTACTTTGGGTTACTTTTAGGAAAAGCTTGAAAGCTACTGTTCTTTAAGTATATGGTTGTAGAAAACAAATGCAGATACAAATGTAGATAACAAATCCTTATCTAATTTGTAGTTTTACTTTTTGTCCAGGCCCATCAAACTCCATTGAAGAAAGTGAATCCTGGAGAAGAAAGGAGGAAAATGTTTGAGGTATAAAGACATCTGTCTGCTTATTTTAAAGCTTTGCAAAAATAATTATAAGAAAAGAAACAAAAGCTATAGAAAACCTTCAAACCTTTCCTCCTTATTTCTTTTTACAAAAAAAACCTTTAACTTCTTTCTCTTTTTTCTTTTTTTTTAACCTCCCTGAGCATACCTCTATCATTGGTGGCTAACTTTCCTGATAAAAGTAGAAGCTATTATTGATAAAAATACTCTTTTTTATTTAAGGAAGCAGCAAGAAAGAGAAGGTTGGAATTTATTGATAAAGCAAAGAAACAGAAAGATCAGGTAGTTTTTTTGCTCTTACTTTCCTTCCCTTCCCTTGCCAAGCTGTAGATGATATTAGTTTCAAGGTTTCTAAGAAGTTTGTCATTACAATTGTTACAGATTAGTTTAATGAAGGCTGAACAGATGAAAAGGCAAGAAAAGGAAAGGGTAAGAGGATAATTCATTTTTCTATGGTATATTCCACGCTCTCCTCCCACACACTTTTTTTTAAAAGAAAGAACACCAATTTCCATTTCATTACTAAATGTATTTTATGTATTTTATGTTAAATACTTGAAATGGTGTTTTGTTTGTTTGTTTGTTTCCCCCTAAAGTTGGAGAGAATAAATAGGGCCAGGGAACAAGGATGGAGAAACGTGCTAAGTGCTGGAGGAGGTGGTGAAGTAAAGGTAGGCATTTGATACCAATATAGTTACACTACTGCGGCTCTTTTTCTGGTTTCACCTTGATCTTTAAAATTTATATAATTGGCTCTTTTTTGGTGTACATTTACGCTTTATCTAGAATATTTCAGCATCTATTATGAATTCTTAGTTTATCTGCATTTATTTGATACATAACTTCTATAGATAACTAATATGTGACACTATTAAAATTGCTTTAAAAGTTTAATGTAAAGGCTGTGTATATTATTCCTGCCAGAGGAATCTATTTAAAATCAAATACAATATGTCACATCTTTGCCTTAAATCCTCTGTAGCACCGTGTATCCTCAAAGATTAAATTTTCAGAAGACCCATTTCATCTGGCGCTACCAACCTCTCTAAGCTTATCTCCATCCATTCCCTACCACACACTGTATGCTCTAGTCAGGCCAAACTAAAGACCATACGTGTGGTTTCCTCACTTTGTGTAGTCTACTGAATTTTGCCTTTGTACTTGTGTTTCTCTTCATTTGATAGCACCCTTCCCTACCTCCTCACTCTCACTCCTACTTCCAACCTTAAAAAAAACAACTATGAAGCTAACTCTTATTTGGTTATTAAATAACCAATTACCTAGCTAACAATTTACCCAGACCTGTTCATTCAAACATTTTCTTTGGATAGATCTAGACTGTGTAAACTTACGCAGATTACTTAAGTTTTCTGAACCTTAAATTCTTCATTTAAAAAAAAAATCAAGAACAGTGCCTGGAGCTTGGCTAGCAAGGTCTCATATGTTAATGTCCTGTTCTTTCTTTGTTCTGCCAATCTTTATACTGTATTTCCTCTTTTGCTCTTGTAGCATCCTTTACATATCTGTGTAGACTGGCATCTAAGACGGTCCCCCAAATTCCCGGCCCTGGTGTACACACCTTGTATTTTCCCTCTTCAGTATTGGTGGAACTTGTAAATATGGTGGTATAGCAGCCTCCTTAATTAGGTCTTATTTTATGGCAAACGGTGATAAAAAACCCAAGTTTTTTTATATTACATATGAGTAATTCAGTAAGAGTCACTTTTCTAATTCTATATTAGTATAGACTTATATAATCTTTAATAATACAATTTATTTTAAAATTTTACTTTGTTATTTTTGTACTTTACTATCTACTATGAAGTACAACTTATTACCTCCTGAATGGTAAGGAATGACTTGGACAGAATTTGGCGCTTTCTAAAATAACCTCGTATCTTATCTGATTGGAAAGTAAAAATGTACCAAAGTGTAGGCCCTCAGATATTGTCAAGTAGTTTATATCAAGTCCATGATTAGTGTTGAGAATTTGATTATTTCTTGTCTCCCTTTGTGTATATCTTCTGTGCAGTACAATATCTTTTTTTACTATGATGTCTAAAGCTGTATTTAATCCTAAAGTCCAGTTTTATCAATGAGACAATTTTTCAGTGTTAGATACCATGTACTTAACGGATTTCTGCTTTACTTTATAAAATCTATAATGCTGTCATTGAGCATTAATAAAGCAACTTATTTACCTTAAAAAATTTCTTATTTCCAGTGGGGTTTGCAATATATAACTTCTTAGGCTGTTTGATTTCTGAACAGTTGATAAGGACTTGGAGGCTCAGTGTAATATGAATCTAATTAAGGAAATCCCCAGAATAAAGAAGAAACAAAAATAAATATTAAGGGAAGTATTTGAAAATTATTATTATTATATACCTCTAAATAATAAGACATTATTCACAGTATAAATAGCCAACTGTCTTTGATTATTGAGTATCTGCAAAATCTGGGACACTTTTGCTTTATCCATTTTTTATGTATCTCTTATAAATGTGTTTTTAGAAAAATTATGAAATATTCCACAGATGTAGTGGTGATCATAATATTTAAGTGGAGTATCTATCGTTTGAAAATATATTGGAATACTATTCAGCAGTAAAAAGGAGTAGGCTGTTAATACATGCAACAACATGGAACAATCCAAATATTATACTGAGTAAAAGAAGCCAGACACAAGTGTACAGGTCACATGATTCCATTTATATGAAATTGTAGAAATGGCAACTCTATATGACAGAGCAGAGCAGTAGTTGTTGGACTGAAGAGGTGTGGCTTCAAAGGAACATGAGGGGACTTCCTGGGTTGATGGATGTGCTTTTGATTTTGGTAGTGGCTCCACGAGTATATACATTTGTCAGAATTCATCAGCCTGTTCTTATATTGCTTCAGTATTGTAGTATAGTATTTTCAACATTATTTTCAGTATAGGGACCTTGAGAGATGTTTACATACTTTTGTTAAAGAAAAACATTAAAACACTCAAATTCAAATTAAGATGATGTTAGCACCATACCAAACTCAAAGCTTAAACACTCTCCTAGGAGATGTGACTGCGTTTAACCAGAATTCTGATTCTGATTCTAATTCTGATTCTGATTCTGGCCTTGAGATGTGCGTTTTGGACATGTGTGTGAGGAATACCTGGATGGAGTTTCCTGCCTGATTATCTTACCTATTCCCAGCAACTTTCATCTCTTGCTGTGCAGACATCTTTAATCAGTTTCTATATGTGTCTTGAGATGATATTTAAAAAATTAATCTTATTATATGCAACCTGTTATGTCAAGATGTTAACACAAATTCTATCTCGTTGAGTACACTGGAATTTCTTTTATTTTATTCTAATATTGTTATTATTATTTATATATCTTTATTGATTTCAGAGAGAGGAAAGGAGAGGGAGAGAGATAGAAACATCAATGATGAGTCATTGATCAGCTGCCTCTTGCAAGCCCCCGACTGGAGATGGAGCCCGCAACCCGGGCATGTGCCCTGACTGGGAATCAAACCCCGATCACCTGGATCCTAGGTGGACGCTCAACCGCTGAGCCACGCCTGGCCGGGCTGATTCTAATATTATTTTTGTATCTTTTCTTAGCCAGACTTCTTTCTTAAGATATTACCGTGTGGAAGCCCTTCTTCCATTATTGTCAGTGTTCTGGATTCTGTTCTCATTGCTTCACAAAACAATGGGTTTTTTAAATGCTACCACTTAACCTTAGTCATAGCAGTTTGTCTTGTTTTCAGTGCTTTGACCTCAGCGTGTGAGGTGATTGATTTCCTCATCTCAGTGATATTCTTCCACCAGGACGTCTCTGACGTTATACACTAATATCTTGTTAACTCTTTCCTGTTTTTGTATATCTCTATTTCCTAACTTTGCGTTTTCTGTGTGCTTGAGTTCTTATGTGTCTGAGGTTGCATCTTTGTGTGTTTGCCTTTATCCTTCCTTGTTCCCAGGACAATCCAGAACTCCCTTAAGCGTTTACTTTTTGGTTGAATGCCTTTATTTCTAGGCTTCTTAGCTTGGTGTCAGGGTAACAGGCCTTTTAATTAGTCCTCAACTTTGTTCTCTCTCTTATTCCTGCTTATCATGCATAACTTGACCTACTGAACTTCTTAAAAACTGTTTTTGTATGCTACTCCTACTAGAAAGTTTATAAATGCTTTCTGTTGTTGTTTATTATGTGAACTCAACCACCCAGGTTTAATAGCAGTTAGCTATACCAACCTTTTATGACCAAGCTTACTGCTCTCCATTTGCCTTCCTTCTAATTATATTTGTCTTAATTCCTGCTGCTACTGCCAACACTCAAATATACACATACATTGCTTATTTTTGCTTTAATATCCTGGCTCATTTAATCTCTCTCTATTTTACATTGCTTTCAAGGCTAGGTTTTACAATATATTGTTCCAGTGTTTTTTCTGTAATTTTTTATTTTAAGGAATTTTTACTTCTGACAAATTTTTTTCTGTTGTGTGAATTTGATCAGTACCTACTGCTTTACAGTGTGCCTATGACCATTCATTTGCCACAGGCATGAAATGTTTTTCTAGTTTTGTGCTTAAGGATCGACATGATGTTTTGCTTCTTTTAATTATACCTAGAGTGTGTTTCAGTGGTGTTTATATCTTCATTGCTTGTTGAATTGAAGGATTTTGGGTACGTTAAATACCATACTCAAATGTTTTTGTTAAATATAATTTTAAGTGTTACAAAATCAGCTCTGCTTTACTTATAAGCTATACATATTTAAACTTAAAAGAATGGGATCACATAAAATGTATACTAGAATTTTGTTTCAAAACCTGTTAATTAAGACCAGATTTTTTCATATTTGCATGAATTCAGTGACACTTTATATTTTTGATTGTTACATTAAATTATGCTTTATTGTTAGTAACAAAGTATATTATTTTTTGATTGTTAATGGTTATAATATAGTAGGAAGACATTTTCCTTTTGTCTGTATGTTTATGAATATTTTCAAATTAGATAATTGCTTTTTAAAAGTCAAGCGTTGAAATTTTTTTCTTTTGAGGATAGTACGGGAGTTTAGGCATTATGAGATAAACATGTGAGAGCTCTTTTTTTTAATCCTTAGGCTACCTTTTTTGGCAGTGGAGGGGCTGTGACTCCATCATCTTTTTCTTCTCGAGGACAATATGAACATTATCATGCTATTTTTGATCAAATGCAGCAACAAAGAGAAGGTAATGAAGCTAAATGGAAAGGAGAAATACAAGGCCGAAGGCTTCCAGAAAGGTAGGCTATGTTCTGTAGAAGTTACTTGTGCTTTGCTTCAGAGAAAGTAGGAAAAGTCATTGTGCATATTTATCTATAGAGGAGTATCACCTGGAGTACATCCCAGATTTCCCAGTGGGGTTGCAGTGCATCACTATTTCTCTAATGCTGATACTAATAGACAAACTTTCAAGAGATCGAAGGCATGTCTAAATATGCCAATGAAAACAGGTTGGACTGTGATGATCCATAAGTTCATCCTTATGTGTAATTTTGTCTTATGTCATGTCTAGCTTAGTATCTACACTTTGTGAATGTTTTCTCCATTGATTTCATTGACTGTTTTTTGCCTTCTGGGCACAGTAATTTTCTCAGGTGCAAATTTGGCCTTTGATTAGGACAACATGTAGCTCGTCAATTCAGCCTAATTTTCATAGCTTATTTGTACATTATAGGCTGAATGTTCTATTTAAAGGAATATGTGATAACTTTGAACTAACATATGGTTGTAATAACTTCATCTACTTGCTTTAAATAAATCAGAATATATTTAAATGGAATAACACTTTATGCAGAACTACAAAGCAAGCTTTTTTTATCTTCCTTTCCCTCATCACTTAGAACTCCACTTTTCTCTTTGTTGTTTTGGCTTATTTTCTCTTTACATTCATCTCTCATTTATGGCTGTGATCCCGTTGATCAGATCTTTTCTTCCATTGAATTAATTTTATTTTATTTATTTATTTATTTTTAAATATATCTTTATTGATTTCAGAGAGAGGAAGGGAGAGGGAGAGAGAGAGATAGAAACATCAATGATGAGAGAGTCATTGATCAGCTGCAGCCCGCAACCTGGGCATGTGCCCTGACCAGGAATCGAACCCCGATCGCCTGGATCCTAGGTCAACGCTCAACCGCTGAGCCACGCCGGCTGGGCTCCATTGAATTTTATATAATATCAGTCAATAGTCTTAATTTGCATGGTTCCTTTTTTTCTTAAGTATTCATACATGTTTTCTTAGACATTCTAGTTTCTTGTATAAAACATTTGGATTTTCAGAATATCATTTTGTGAAAATTTAGGTATGTTACCTTTTCCTTGTCATTTTAAGGAGAATACTTTTGAGTATAATAAGAACCTTTATGATTTCGCCCCAATTAGAAAAGATGATTAAAAGGTGCTTGAGCAGAGGTAAATAATTGAGGTGAATATAAATTAACATTATGAATTATATACAGTAGCCTGAAGTGTTAAGCTAGTTGTAGATTCTCCATTTTTGAGAAAGGAAGGCTATAAAGACTCACAGATAAATGTATACTTTTATTTATTTATTTATTTATTTATTTATTTATTTATTTATTTATTTTTAAATATATCTTTATTGATTTCAGAGAGAGGAAAGGAGAGGGAGAGAGAGAGATAGAAACATCAATGATGAGAGAGTCATTGATCGAGCCTGCAACCCCGGGATGTGCCCTGAGCGGGAATCGAACCCCGATTGCCTGGATCCTAGGTCGACGCTCAGCCGCTGAGCCACGCCTGGCTGGGCCATAAATGTATACTTTTAATGAGATGGCAAAGTAAATCTTATATGTGGGTTTTGTCCCCTGGTGTTATTGATCTTTCTAGTATATAATTTGTTTGGCTTTATTTTGTTTTATTTTAGTCAAATCTTCCCAAAATAAGTATACATTTAGTATAAAGAAAAATAGAAAAAACTATGTTGTGCTTCTTTACGCTTTTCATCTTCCAGAATGTTTCTTGATTCTTCACAGTTAACATGGTAAATAAAGGACTGCATTGGGCCATTTGCATCAACTCCTATAACCTTGAAATGTCTGCATATACAGGGGTGGGCAAAAGTAGGTTTACAGTTGTGAGTACACAAAACAGTAAATAAAGCTAATGTAATAATCATAACCTGCATGTCTTTTTCATATGAACAACTGTAAACCTACTTTTGTCCACCCCTGTATTTATACTTGACTTTTAAATATTCTTAAATGGCTGTGAATCTCAGTTACCTCTTCTACTATACCACACCTTCCATCCAGTCTTTTTTTGAGCCTCAGATATGGTTTCAATATTTTAATTTTTCAGTTTTTACATCATTTTTGGTTGTGAGATCATTTATCATTTTATCTGTGTCAACTTTGGTGGACTTAGCTATACTCACACATATAGTACCCATTTTTTTCTGTTGGAAAAAATTGATGCTAGATGTTATTTATGGAACACTTATTATATACCAAGTTATATTCACTCATTGCAGCAACCCTTTGAATTAGATATTATTTTTAAAATCAAGGTGGAGAAATTAGGACTTGTGCATGGTTAGGCAGCTAGTAAGTGTTAGAGCTGGCATTTAAACTAAGTTCATCTAGCTGGAGAGTTCAACTCCTAAAACACTGTTATCAAAGATTTCTTTGCTTCTTGAAAAACAGGCTGAAAAGCTATTGACTTAGTTGGTTATAAAGTTTTAAAATTTTGGTTGCTTTAAAAATTAAACATGATACCAAGTGCTATACGAACTTTCATATATAGTCGATCCTTGAACAACATGGGTTTGAACTGTGCAGGTTCACTTAAACATGGAATTTTTTCAATAAATTTACAATTGGCCCTCTGTATCCCCAGGCTTTGCATCTGTGCATTCAACCAACCTTCAATCAAAAACAGTATTTTCAGCCTGTGATTGGGAATTCACAAGTGAGGAGGGCTGACTATGTGCATTGTTCCATGCCATTTGATATAAGGGACTTCAGCATCCGGGGATTTCAGTATCTGTAGGGAAGGGGGGGAGAGGGGCCTGGAACCCATCTCCCATGGAAACCAAAGGACGACTGTAATTTGTATGTCATTGTCATTCCTGGTCAGTTCTTCTTCCTGATTATAACTGAATCAGCAAAAACGTCTAGTCATCTGAGACTTTCAGATTCTCTTTTTCTCATATTTTGGGTTACCCGTATATGCTTATTTCTTATTTATTGTATTATTTCTCCTCTTTCTTTATCAGTAACTTTGGCCAATTCAACTTTGCTTATATCCATGTCCAGACATACCTCTTCAATTAGCTTTCTTTTTTAAAAGACTTTACTTTTTTTAAGAACAGTTTTAGATTCACAGCAAACTTGACTGAGAGGGTACAGGGGTTTCCCATATATTGTCCCTGTCTGCATTTAACCTTCCGCATTATCACCATCCCCACTAGTGTGGTACGTTTGTTACATCTGATGAACTTACATTCAATTAATATTTTAATATTGGAATCTCAGCCATGTAAGATAGAACTAATGTATTGAGTACCTCTTAACACTTGTGTTTTACAGTGCTTTTACTTTTCCAAGTCTTCTCCTCTTTAATGCTTCATTTAATTTGAGTAAAGCTAACAACAGTTCCACTCAAACAGAGAGACATTACGCCACTTAAACAGGAGGAAGCATAGAGTCATCTCTCTGTATCCTTTTTACATCTCATTAACCCTATACTACCCAATTCTTCTATAAACCATATTGACTCATTTTTCAATTCCCACGTTATTTCTGCTACCTAGATCTCTGTCTATTTTTATGTTGTTTTCACCCTCATAAAACAATTTATTTGTAGTCATCCTTCAAAAATTTAAAATTTTCCGTATCAGTAAAGGATTTGAGCCATGGATACTAATTACCCTACCCAGATCTTGCCCTTATTCATGCATTTGTAATAAGAAACGGAGAGTATATAACTTATTCCCTTTTTTCTCTCATGTCCTGATGATAAAAGGCGTTTATTTTAGAATAATTTTTTAGCCCATTTAGTGTCTCTGTATTTTACTTCCCAAATTTCTTACTATGTATTTGTGGCTTATATAGGGTTTATATTTTCATTCCTTTATTATTAATGTAGGTTAATGTTTTATGGATTTAAAGTGGTATAATTTTGGAATGCAAAAGATACAGTATATTTAATTTGTCTAAAACAGTATGCACATATGAATTCTTAATAATGTTTAATGAAAAGAAAAGCTCTTAAGAATTAAGTTGACTATTTCCTCTTTATCCCCATGAGCCTAGCACAAATATATAGTTTGTACCCATGGTTTAGCACAGTTTTACTTTAGAGAGGAATAAGAATATGAGTATGGGTTCCTTTTTTTTTTTTTGGTCTATATGAAGTAGTAAGCAGAAATGCATGACAGAAATAAAGACAGTTTATAGGTTTTTAAACATTATCAGGAGTCATAGAATAAATTAAATGAATATTTTCTTTATTAATAAGGTGTATATTACTCTGATTGATTTTAGCATGTTGAACCAACCTTGCATCCCTGGACTCTGTTTTACATGTCTTTATAGTTTTAAAGGCAAGCATAATTAACAAATAGTTGATACTCAGTAAGTGTTTAATAAATGAGAGGGAAAAAGAAACAGTGTTAAGCAAAGAACATTATAAGTTTTAAGTTTGTGATTGACAATAGACAGTTATATAAACCTGCTTATTTAAGCCAGTTTAGGAAAAGACTAGTCAGTGAAGCAAAACTTACAAATCACATAAATAAACAGAGCAGGCAGTATTATATAAATCTAAATGATGTAAAAAAATCTATTAATCAAAGCTATAGTGCATGTGACCAGGTTTTTAGCAAAATAATTCTGTGCAGAATAATTCTGTGTCAGTTGGAGGTTCAGACTGATAGACATTAGACATAGTATCTTAGGATGGAAAATCAAACCCATTTTACTTCTGTAAAGGTTAAAGAAGGAAGTAGATTCAGGCAAGACACACAACAGAGAGATCAGAAATTTTATCTAGTTACAGATGGTGGTATAAGCTTCCAGGACTCCCAAAAAGAGCCTTAACAGTAGACCTATAGTTTCAGTAGACATGTCTGCATGTCATACCCTCTGAAATTTTGTCTGCCCTTTTCAGGCCCAGCTTTATATAAATGGGGCTATAGAGGGTGAGGATACAGCCTTTCCTGGATATATGAAGGACATATGTTGCATCCAGACCAGATGTACCTTATTAATCTCAGACCTATACAGTGCATAATATGACCGGTAGAGGATAGCACATGTGCACTATAGAGGCATAAACAAAATTTTCCTTCATTATTATTAATCTACTTAAGCTACCATGACTTGGGTGGAGTGTGTTTCTGAATTTGGTAATGTGGAACTAGATTAAAATTCAACTACCTAGACACATCTGAGAGTCATAATAAAAGGCTCTTAACCAGCTTTAGAGATTATCTAACCCTTGAAAATTCCAGGGGTGGAAATTTCACAAGGATCTCCTTTAAGCACCATGTAAGGTAAATGAACCTTAGAGCATGCTCATTCATAGCTTTGTGGTGGAACAGATTTTAAGTTTAACAGCTTAATTTCACTTCTAAAATATTTTTATGTTTCAGTTAGTAGTTAACAAAACATGTAAAAGAAATGTTTTTGGGGGGCATAAAAATCAGAAGTGTTTAAACCTACTGTAAGACAATAAAGGCATTATTATTGCATGTGTTTTTCAGAGTATAACTTAGTTATGGTTCTAAAAAAAGGCTGTAGGAAGTTTGTGTGCTTTAGTAGTCAAAATCCTAGTAGGAGCCCAGGCAGTAACTTCTTCATCTTTGTCCCTCACCACCAAAATTAACTGGAGTTGATACTATGCTAGGAGTTCTATGATTACTGGGGCTGGGTTGTATTTACTTTTGTGTCTCCTATACTTAGCATGGTAATAGGCACAATATATAGTAGATGTTCAATAAATGTTTGTTATCGATATTTTTATTTGTAGTCTAAACTCATCATGTTTACATCCTTTAGTAATTGTCAGAGAAAGATACAGAAATATAATTGGAAAAGATTAAAGCAAGTAACTGTGTTATTAATTTTTTTCATAACTATTTTACTATTTCATAGTGCAGATATTCAAGGAATTCAGGCATTGCTTTTACTATATTTTTGAAATTTCACACAAACTTTTTATTCATTTTTGAAATTGCTACTATACTGCTTTAATTTTACTTCAATACTGATTAAAGAAAGATCTTAGATATGTTTTATACAGAGTTCTGAAATAAGCTTAACTACTTGGAAGCTATTGAGATTTTTCTATAAGTAAGTACAGTCTGAAATAATTTTATGTGTTTATAAATAGAATAGATTAAATAAATGTAAGAGTAACCTTGTAAAGATTTGGAATAGTAGTATAGATTTTACTTCTATTTACAACATTAAAGAATTTGATTTAGATAGTAGTTACTAATATATACGTAGGTATTTCTTCATTACAGAGGAAGGTTTTATTTTCATATCGGCCTTTCTTCATATTCTGCAACAAAGAATATTTAGAACAATTTTTAACTTTATGGAATATTTAATGTTCAGAATTCTGACTTTGCTGTTTGTCCACGTTAATCAGGCAAAGGGGACAGCTAGCTGTGGAAAGAGCTAAACAAGTAGAAGAGTTCCTACAGCGAAAATGGGAAGCAAGGCAGAATAAAGCTCGAGCTGAAGGACATATGGTATGATTTTTTTCCTTTGAGATTTTTGAACATATTAGTATTCAAAGTGAAGGTCTGGAATAAGGTAGGTATAAATGAAAAGAACTGTAATCTTTTACAAATGTTTCCTCTAAACATTTGCCGAGTGTAAAGTTGTGCTATATCTTAACTTGTTTAACCCCTCTTCTGATATATCTTTTATACCAAGGGTAAAATTCTGGTGTTGGTTTGATTAACTGGGAGTAAATTCATGGCTGTATCATTCCTGTAAAAACAGTTGAAGTAAAAAAAAAAAAGCTGAAGTAGGTATAGCAGCCCAGATATTTATATTTAATAAATTAGTTCTTACATTATTGCTCATTTTATTTCCCTATATCCTCCTGGTTTTAAATACTTTTAAGTAGCAGAGAATGTAAAGAAAAATGGGAAGTAAACATTTGGATAAATATGTGTAATTACACATTTACTCAAAAGCAAATTAGAAACAAAAATATATTAAAAGTTTTGGCTGATAGAGGTGCACACTGATGATTGTTTCAGCCCACACCCATGAAGCATCATGCTCACATAGGAAATAGGTCAATTATATGGTAACATATTTCGATTAAACATATTTACTGTAAATTCCTAAGTGGTATCTTTGTGAGTTTATGCAATTATTCTAATTTAGGAGATTTTTTCTTTGAAATCTGTCATAGAAAGAGAGCTATATTTTTTAACAGTTTCCCTTTTAACAAACAGTAGTTTATATTTCTCTAATATCTGGAATTAATCTGTATTTGTATGCTTCCTATAGATAGTAGAAGAAATCCTCCAGCATTTTTCCTTGCCCCGTACCTCTCATGTTAATAGCATCTGAGATTTTAGTTACAGATTTTAATTTAAAATATTTTAAAACAATTACTAGAATTATCAAGATTTACAGATACTTTTTCCTCAGCATTGTTCCTTACATCCTGCTAGTCTCCCCTCAATTTACTTTTCTTCATGCTGGAGAATATCTTCTGGTAATCCTTTTAGAGAGAAACTTTCCAAGATTTGTTGGGAAATGTCCTTATTTTGTCTTTACTATTAAATGATAATTTGTTGTAGTGGTCTGCTGGTGAAGTTGCTCAGCATTTGTGTGTCTCAAAAAAAGTATTTTGCTGCCTTTTTTGAAAAAGATTTTTGTTGGATATAGTATTACAGGTTGAAAGTTTTTCTTCTTTCAGTACTTTAAAGATGTCTCTCTACTTCTCATCTGGCATGTCTGTTTCCGACAAGAAGTCTGCTGTCATTCTTATCTTTTTCTCTAGATGTAATGTGTTTTTCTCTGATGGCTTTTAACATTCTCTCTTTATCACTGGAAGGGACTTGATTATTCTGTATCTTGGTGTACTCTTCATGGTTATTTTGTTGGGGTTCATTGAGCTTCTTGGATCTATGGGTTTATAATTTTTATCATATTCAGGAAAATTTGAGTTATTATTTCTTCAAAAAAATGCTTTCTGTTCTCTCTCTTTTTCCTTCTGGGATGCTCAGTACCCATATATTAGACCATGTGATACTCTCAACAGCTGACTATCTTCTATTCAATTGTTTTTACTCTTTTTTCTGTTTCATTTTGAATAGCTTCTATTACTATGTCTTGTAGTGCATTAATTTTTCTTCCACTTTGTGTAATCTGCTGTGAATCCCATCCAGATATTGTATATATTTTATTTCAGATATTGAATATTTTATCTCCTAAAGTGTATTTAGTTAATTTTTATACTTTTCATATCTCTCTTTATAATACTTATGCTTTTCTCTACCTTCTTGAACATATGGAATATAATTATGATAGCTGTTTTAATGATATTGTGTCCTAATCCTGTTTTCTTTATCATTTCTGAGTCTATACCTGGTAATCTGTGATTGGATACCAAGCATTGTGTATTTTATCTTTTCTTAAAAATATATTGGGCTTTTATCCTGGGATGCAGTTAAGGTACATGGAAATTGTTTGAGCCTTACAAGGCTTCCTTCTAAGCTTTGCCAGGCAGGTCCAGAACAGCCTTAGTCTAGAGTTAATTTGGCCCATTGCTGAGGCAGTACTCTTGAGTATTCAGTGCCCTATGATTTGGAGGTCTTTCCATTCTGGTGTTGGAAGAATGAAATATTCCCAGCCCTAAGTGAGCCTGGGATATTGTTGACATTATTCTAATTGTCACTCAGGAAGGAACTCAGAGGGAACTGCCTACAAATCTCCAGTAGTCTCTGTGCAGCTCTGTTCTTTGGTACTCCATCCTGCAAATTTTAGTGATCTTCAACTTCTCAAGTTCTGATTGCTGTTTCCTTAACTCAGGGAAACTGCTAAGCTCTGATTGGGGACCTGTGCTGCAGCCTAGAAAATATATAGTCATTTAACCACTGCCACAATCATTGTATAGCACTATTCCATTATCTCTTAAAAGTTTCCTCATCTCACCACAAGAAAAAAAAATTGTTACTATATGAGATGATGGATATTAACTAAACTTACTGTGGTAATAATTTCTCAATATGTAGATATACCCCAAATCACGATGTACACATTAAACTAATGCAGTGTTATATGTCAATTATATCGTAATTAAATTGGGGGGAGGATTTCCTTGTTCCCCTTTACAATCAGTCTATCACCAGCCATAGGCAAACACTGATCTGTTTCCTGTACTATAGTTTTGTCTTTTCTGGAATTTTATGTGGCAGTAGTCTGTTCTTTTTTAATTCTTGAGTCATGTTTTATTGTATGGCTATGCCACAATTTTTTTTATTTATACCTCAGTTGGACATCTGTGTGGTTTCCAAAAGAGATGCCTTTAAATTTGTTGGAGTAATGAAGATTAAATTCACTCACTTATATGAATAAGTATAATTGACTAGCCTGTCCTCCCCGGGGAGCCCTTATTACTGAGTTGGTATATCTCTCATTATTTCTGACTTAGCTATTGACTATTTTTACACTCAAGCTTCTAAATATTGTTGGAGAAAATTAAACCTCTGACGATTAATGTCAGATCACTTTATGATTTCTGATTTCTGCCAAGCTGTCAGTCCTACTCAACAGTCCTTTTATAACCTCATGGTCAACAGCCTCTTCCATTGCCCACAGTGGGAATTTTCCTCAATGATTTTGTCTTCACCCCTCTTTATGAAGATAATCATTACAGAGAAAACTGAGCTTAAGAGTCTCACATTTCTTCAGATATTCTGCCTCCATACTTATAAATTTATCCATTATGGTACACAATCTTTCTTTGTTTTCTCCGGTCTCAGAAAAGACTACAACTTCCTCTGTTCAAAAATAATCTTTCCTATTTCATCCAATTTGATGGTTATAGCACTGACAGTTGTTAATATATTATCATTTTTTGCGTGCTTATTGCGTGTCAGGTGTAGCTCTAACTTTTTTACTTTTAATCTACGTATAATGATTGATTGAGGTAAATTTTTGTAGTTAATCTATGTAGGTTTGTGTGGATTTTTTATTCCTTTCTAATAATTCCTGCCTTTTAAAAATTTTTTATATGTTTTTATTGATTTTAGAGAGGGAGAGAGAGACACAGAGAGAGAGAGAAAGAAAAACATCAATGTGAGAGAAAAACATCGATTGGCTGCCTCCTGCACACTCCGTACTGGGGATTGAGCCCATAACCTGGGCATGTGCCCCAACTGGTAATCAAACTGGCAACTTTTTGGTGCATGGGACGACTCTCAACAAACTGAGCCACATCAACCAGGGCAATTCCTGCCTTTTAACTGGTGTGTTTAATGTAGTTATATCATGTTACTACATTTAATGACGTTAAATATAATTAATGATTTGTTTAGATTTAGGTATAACATTTTATTGTTTGTTTTCTGTTCCCTCAGTTTTTGTTTCACTTTCTAATTTCTTGCTGACTTTAGACATTTTGAACACTTTTTGTTATTTAAGTTGCTTTAATCTGTTGTGATTTTGGCTATACCATTCTTTTATATGTCTTTTTAGTGGTTGATAACAGGATTAAAAACACTTTACTTTTCACAATAAACAGTAATTTACTTCAATTAGAATGTAGAAATCTTTCCACTGTATAGGTCTCTTTACTCTCTTTCCTTTATATCCTTTATGCTATAGTTGTCTTATATATTACATTTACATACAGTTTAAATCCCCATCAGGCAGTGTTATAATTTTTGCTTATAACTTCAGACATATTTAAGAACTCAAGGGGACAGGAATACTTTGTAATATTTACACAAATATTTACTATTTCTCTTGGTATTCCTTTATTCCTAATTTTCTGTTTTCTTCTTATATCACTTTCTTCCCTCTGAAGAAATCCTTTTATTTTAGAACAGGTCTACTGGCTATAAATCTTAGTTTTATTTCATCTTTATTTCTAAACAATATTTTTGCTGGATGTAGTATTTTATGTTGACAGTTCGTGGTTTTTTTATCTTTAAAAAAAAATGTTGCTTTACCACTTTCTGTCCTCCATAGTTTTTTATGAGACTACTATTCACATTATTTTTCTCTTATAGGTAATGTCTTATTTTTCTCTAGATGCTTCAAGATTTTTTTTTTTTGTCTTTAGTTTTCAGCAGTGTGCTTAAGTTGTGTCTGGGCTTGAATTTCTTTAGGTTTTTTCCATTGGTGGTTTGTTACGTTTCTTGAACTTGGAGGTCTTTGCCTTAAGCCATTTTTCTTCAGCTATTTTTTCAGCACTGTGCTCTTTCTCTTCTCTGGTTCTCTGATTACATGAATGGTGGACCTTTTGTTCTTGTTCCACAAGTTTGTAAAGCTCTTTTTTTTTTTTTAAATTTCTTTACTCTCTGTTATCCAGTAGATCATTTCTGTTATTCTGTTTTATTACTCTTTCCCCTTTTATCCTCATTATGCTTTATTTAGTCTGTTCAGTGAGTGTTTTATTTTGACAATTGATTTTTTATTTTGTGTTTCTATCTCTTTTCTTTTTATATCTTCTCTTTATTTGCTAATACTTTCTAGTTTAACCTTTTTTCACCACTGTTCATGATTGCTGTTCAAGCACTTTTATAATAGTTTCTTTTAGATAATTCACCATCTGTGTCATCTAATCATAATGGTTATTGTATATTCCCAAGGAGGTTGAGATTTTTGTGGTTCTTCATATGCTGATTAATTTTGGATTGTGTCCTGGACATTTGGAATATTACACTATTAAACTCTGGGTTTTGTTTAAATTTTATGGAGATTGTTGATTACATTTGTTTTAGCAGGCAATTGACTTGTCAGTCTCAGCCGCAAGTTCCTAACCTTTCTTCTGTGTGCTGTAGTTCTGCTTACACTTCCTTTCTCAAAGCCTTACAGTGTCGTTCAGATCTTTTCCATGTGTGCACTGCCCAGTGTGGTCTGAATGAGATCTGGGTAGAAGTCTATTTCTTTGCTCCATGCTCAAAATCTTTGGTGTGCAGAACAGGATTGTATCCACACATACACAGGTAATTGGTGAGTCCAGGACTTTATAAACAACTTACGGGGTATTTTTTTCTGATGCCATAGACTTGATGCTTTCCTATCCTCTAGGACTTCACTTTTCAGTCTTTTAGGTATAAGCCTCATATATGTAGGATTTCACAACTTCTGGCACCAAGTGGAGGGAGGAAAAGAGGGAGGGGAGGAGAGAAAAAAGGAAGAGGGAGCACAGGTTTTGATTCTGCCTTCTTGGAGCTTCAGTGTCCCAGGAGATAAATCTTGTATTCCCTGAGTTTTAGTTTCTGGAAGCTCCTGTTGCTATCTCAGCTCTCACCACAGCAGTAAGCTTACCTGGGGGCTGGGACACCAGAGACAGGAATAAATGAAAGAAAGAAAGAAAAAAAAAAGCTTTTCTATCTTCTCAGGGAGAGTCTTCTCCCCGAGAGTCCCTTCCTACTCCTTAAGCCAGAATTAGAAGGTTTCTCTTATCTCTTGTCATTACCAGAGTGCTCAGTTTCAGGATTTCTGCCAAATCAGGTTTAGGCCAGAAGATACTGTGGTTTTAAAAAAGTGGTACACTCACTATGTGCTAGTATGAGTTCTGGTGTTCTCTAATTTTCCTGCTGCTTTTTCTTTATAGAGTCCCAAATGTTCTTTAGATTTTGTAGTTGCATTCAATGGGAAGGAAGGGTGGCGTGTGCTTATTTCATCTTACTGAACCATCTGACCTGGTACCTCATTCTTATTATTTCCAAAACTAAATTCCTGTCATTATCTTCAAACCCACTGCCTTTCTTCCTGTGTTACCAGTATCACTATAGAGAATCACCATCAAAGATAGCTTGACTGTGAGGTTTCTGGTTTGAGTTACTGAGAATTCGAGACATCTTTTAGTATCTTCTCTCTGTCACTGTCCCACCCAACTCATATCCAGTCAGTGGCCCAATCCCTGTTTGCTACTTTCTGAATATCTTATATCCATCTCCTCCTTTCTACTTTTGTTTCTGCCATAGCTGAGATCATTATCTCTTGCTAGTTTTTTCATCTCTTCTAATCTTGATTTACTTGAGCTGCCAAATTGATCTTTCTAAAGCAAAATTGAACACATTCTCATCTGCTTAAAGTTATTTAGTGGCTCTTTGTTGCTTGGAGGGTAAGTTAAAACCTCTTCAGTTTAGCACAAATCCTTTGGCTTTCTCACTTCTCTTGGTTTTCCTCTCTCTGTTACCTCCTTTATCTAATAAACTTTAGCAATACCAGACTATTTGCAGTTCCCTGAAAGTGCTATTTCTAGTGTTACCTGAATCCTATCTTCCTTATCTTCTTGGAGAGATCATGGTACCTTTCGGTTGCCTTGTTGGCTTGGACACTGCTGCAGACGATATGGGAGAGATTCAAGGGGGAAAGGAAACATGTTTTTAGTACCAATGAATTAGTTTTCTGCTGCAGATGAGATGATGATTAACTGTAGAATTGGAATAGAATAATTACTATTAATATACCCAGCATGTAAACAGTTGCGTCTATGCAACAAGAATGTTACACATCTAACCCTGGCCAGTGTGGCTCAGTGGTTAGAGTGTCGGCCTGCACCAAAGGGTCGCGGGTTCGATTCCTGGTCAAGGGCACATACCTCGGTTGAAGGCTCAAGCCCCGCCCCTGATGGGGTATGTGAGGGAGGCAACCAATTGATGTGTCTCTCTCACATCGATGTCTCTCCCTCTCTCTCTCTCTCTCTCTTCCCCCCACCTTCTTCTACTCCCTCTAAAAAAATCAATGGAGAAAATATCCTTGGGTGAGGATTAACAATAAATAAATAAATAAATAAATAAATAAATAAATAACACATCTGTATTATGCAAGCCATTATTGGGTGCTGAGGATAAAACAGTACAGCATGACCCCTTCCAAGAGTTTACCAGCACTAATTAATTAGTTAGGCTTAGGGAGGGGAGGGTGAGAGGAGTATGGTAGACAACTCATGGAGTACCTCAGAGTCTACTTTGAAAACATACTCAGAAATCTGTGGGAACAGTTACTCAGAGTGATATACCTAATTCACTCAACCCTGTATTAAGAGACCCTCCTTAGCTCAGCATTGTTGATACTGGAAAAAGACCATTTAAAGTAAATCCAGCTAAAATAGAGATTCATATTTTGTAGTAAGGAGTGAAAAAAAGATTTAATTAGGTATTTACCTTGAAAAATGCAATGTAAAAATACTTTGTCTTATATTTATTAGAATTTTGGTTATATTTGCAAGTCTGTGTTCTGAAAGTAATTAATTTAGGGAGGATTATAATTTTTCTGGTAGGATTGTATAATGAATACTATATGAATTTTTATCAAATTCAAGGTCTTACTATAAGACATATTGTTGTTTTACATGTGACTAAAAGAGGAAAGATGTTGCCAGTTTAACTTGATACAGTGCTTTTTATCACTTAAGTTTTTTATTTTATATTTGTTGAAATAATTCTTTTAGATTTATTTTTTATTATATCATTCTTGTGTATCCACAAAAAGGAAAATATGAATGAAATAAATTGATAAAGGTATTTATTTCTAAATCTACTTTACATTCATAATTTGACTGTTCAATCATTTCTTTTTTAAATTAGGGTCATTGATGTTCATATTTTCTCGAGTAATACTATCTTTAATGCCACCAAGTGCACTGAGATTTCAACATTTCTTTCGAAAGTATTCCTATTTTGTTTCTGGGATTTTTTTCTCAAGGAATCAGCACCAGTTTGCAAGTTTTAATGCTAGCACTTTGGCTCCTATTAGCAAGAATCAGTGGAAGGTTTTCAACAACTGCTAGGGCTCATATTTCCTCGTGAAGAAACCCATAAGTGATTTTTAAAAATTGAAACTTTGTGGTTTTCCAGTATGATACCAAGAAAGAAAAAACTAACAAAATTCGTAAATTATTCAGGCAGTAATACCTGTGTTGTAACTCCTGCCTGGTCAAAATAGTTCATAAGATTATAACAGATTATGAGATGCCATTGAATTAATAATAAGATACACTCATTTCAGAGTTGTTAAAAATGTAAAAAAATATTCATATTGATGAAAGATGCTATAACCTTCATTTCTTTGTTTTTATGTTTTACTCTTATAACTAATTGTAGAAGAGAACCATTTTTTTAAATGGCCGAGACTTTGTCAGTTTTCCAAAGATCTTTTCTTAATTTTTTAATACACAAAATATTTTCAAAGACTAATGTAATAATTCATTATAGTTTTCTTTTATTCACTTATCTAGTTCTGTCATATTTGTAGGTGATTTTGCATGTAATCTGAGCAATTTTTCAATATCACTGTCATCATCTTCATGAAATCCTTCATCTTTGACAAGATTAGCAACTTCACTTGTCAGTTTGTATTAGATTATATCTACCACACCCAACAATCGGGGAGAGATTGACCAACGGAGACCTTGATGTGATGAATGTGACTAGAAAGTGGTGTTACATTGGGTGTAGTAATATGTGGGGACTAATTTTAAACTAATTATTGCAAATTTTGGGGCTGTGACAACTTTGCTTCTTAATTCAGCATTGTAACTGCTGAGATCTTTGTAGAACTGTACCTATAATACACTACAGTGATGAATATTTAAAATAATAACCCCAATTCTTCAAGAAAAACATGTCAACAGTAATTTAAGGCAGCACATAATATTTTTCCATTGATACATATTATTACTCACATGTATTTATACAGTTTGAAAATGTTTATACATTTACATTGTGGTTTATCCTTAAAACCACTCACAAAATCTCTATTTTGCTGATGAAGAGAACCAGTCTTAAAGAGGTTGTGACAGGTATGTCTTAAACCTAATGTGTGTTTTCTAATACTTTTAAAAATCACATTAGAAATAAACCTGAACAGTTAAGATTAAGTTCTGAATCTTAAAGATTAATCCTCTGGAATTGGAAAACTGCTGTAAATTATTTGATCAGTACATTTTATTAACTGCTTTGGGAAATCCTAATAAATCATAACATTGTTTCTATGGCAAATGAAATCAAAGTCCCTGACCTATGAATAAGCATTTGGATCTTAAGTGATTTTTAGGTATAATTGTAATGTAAAGAAACCATGGATTTTAAAGTTATTTCATAAGCTTGTGTAGAAATTCAAAATTTTCCATGTTTGGATAACTGAAATCTAAAAAATACGTAACTTAGGGAAACTCAAACAAGAAAGACTTCAATGGTTTGTTCCATTTTACTGCTAAATATGATACCATGGTACAAATACAGCATAATTTGTTCATTCATTCATCTACTTTAGTACATCTGGGTAGTTTTAAGTTTTTGGCCATTAAGAGTAAAGTTGCCAAAAACACTCAAATACAAGTCTCTAAATGAATATAAATTTCCCTTTCTCTGTGACATATGCTCAACAGTGGACTGCAAGGAAATAATACTGAGTAAAAATAGTCAATCTCAAAAGGATACATACTGCATGATTCCATATATATAAAATGTGTGAAATATAATTATTGAGATGAAGAGCAGATTAATAGTTGATGGGTGTTAGGAATAGGAGTAGTGAATATGGCTGTGAAGTGTTACTGTAATGGTACAGTTAAGTACCTTGATTATGGTGGTATTTACACAAAGTTATATGTGTGGTAAAATTGCATTGATACAGATACACAAATGTGTGCATGTATAACTGCTGAAATCAAGCTCTATGGTTTGTACTGGGGCCAGTTTCCTGGTTTTGATAGTGTACTATAGTTATGGCAGATGATAAAATTGGGAGAGGCTGTATAAAAGATGCACAGAATATCCCTGTATTTTTCACATTTAATATTTCACACTAAAACGTTAAAAAGATTACTTCAAAGTAAGTCAGATTTTTTTTTACTTGTATTTTTCAAATACCATGAAGGGAAGGTATAATCTATAGCAATATTCAGTTTGCCACCCACTCTCCTGTAACTGTCGATATTCCCATACATCTTTTCAGAGTTCTCATCGTATCTTTGGCCAGCCCTGCCTATTTCTTGTTTTCCCTCACCTCCCCCACTCTCTGATCTGTATCCCAAAAGCTCAAGTAACTGATAAGCCAATGCCAAGATTTTGAAGAAGGAAGGAGACTGAGTGGGCAGAGGCCTTTTTTCAAGGCTGGAAGAGGAGAACGGCAGAACATACTCACATAATACTTTTTGTTCTGGGGCACCCATGACTTTGGTGGTATTATTATGCCAGTCTTACAGCAAGTTTAAGTAATTTTGCTGAAGGTCAGCTGTGGTTAGGTGGCGTTGAAAAATACATGAACTGACAGACTTCACAGTCTGTCATAGTCCGTTCTTAACTGTCAGTATACTGCCCTTCCACCACTCTGATGAGTGCTACTGTGAGAGGAATATACAAAAATGGTGTGTAGATCATACGTAACTCACTGAAGGAGGCGTGGGCAAGGTTTTCCAGGGTGAGATGTTTGGTTGCATTTTGGAAGATGAGTTAGCCGTTTTGAGAAGATGAGGAGATCATAGTCCACAAACCACCAGTAGTTGTCATGGCTAGAATGTAGGCTTTATGATTGAGCAGTGGCAGAGATGGGAGTAGAGATGCCTTACTTGTCATTTGACAAAATGTGGGATATGTTCTGAAGATAATGGATTTATGTGGGGCTCAATGTAAAAGAGAGTATTGGAAAGGTTACTCTGAGTGCATTGTAGAGAATAGACTCGGGGAGTGAGACCAGAGCTAAGATGAAAGTTAGGAAGTTCTTCTGGAGGCAGAAACTAGGGATAAATTATGGAGTTATTAGGAGGTAGAATTAGTAATTTGGTAGTCATTTGTATTTGGCAGATGAGAAAGAGAGAGAGGGAGATAACTCCCAGCTTTCTGACTGTGATCAATAACTGAGGTAGGAATATCATGTAGTAAAAAGAATGACGAAGTCAGTTCTGTAAGTTATTTGTGGAACCTTTGGTACATAAGAGAGTTGTCCAGATGTCAATTGCATGTACACAGAAGTTCAAGAGTAAAGGACTGTGAAGTTGGTTTAAATTTGGGAATTGCCAACCTATATTAAGGCCTGGGAATGAGAAGAAAAGGAAGGTCAGAGAATGAATCTCTAGAAAATGTTGACATTAGCAATGAGCCAAGGAAGAAAAAAGCCAGTGAAAAATAGTGAAGATTGGAAGATCTCAGGAGAGAGTGCTGTTTTAAATACTGAAAGAGAAGAGAGTTGTTGTTTTTTAATATGTAAATTATAATTTACTATTTAGTGGAATAATATGAATACTATGTAATCAGTTAAGAATAAGTTTTTAAGGATATTGAATGTTAAAAGAGACTCAGAATATTAGTGCTAATTAATATTAAGTGAAGAAAATCAGAATATAGTAAAATTCTAATTTTGTAAAAATAAATGTGTATATATTCATACATAGCATAGAAGGAAATTTGGAAGGTAATAGTCTTAAACTTTGTATCTCAGATAATAGAATTATGAATGATTTATATTTTCTTCATTTTATAAATTTTCTACAGTGAACATACTTGATATTTATGAGAGAAAAGAATACTTATGTAACTGTAGTAGATTTAGTCCAAACTAATTTCCAGTGGAAATGTTAATTGCAAAATTTACTCAAAAGGGTCCATTTGAATTGTGAACTAGAGGTCATTGGTAACCTTAGAAAATTTTCAGTCACAGTGGGATCAGAGAACAGATTGTAGTGGGTTAAAAAATTAATGGCAAGCAGGAAAATGGAGGTGATGAACTTAAAAAGTACACTTTCAACAAGTTGATAAAAAGACATTAGATGTGGAAGTGGGACTGAGGATTTGTTTAAATTAGGAGGAACATGAAACAATTGTGTGCTGAAGGAAGAGAAAATGGATAATTCAATAATCTAATACTTTTATTGAAGGATTATAATTTCTAATAAGGTAATTATTGTGTTTATGATGAACTATGTTAAAAAATGAATCAGCTTGTAATTGGGTATGATCATTTGTAGTATAGTAATAGGACTTGACAGAGTGCAAAGAGTTTAAGCTCAAATATTTTGTATTGTGTTTGTGTATTTAGTATGTAAACAAACATGTAGAAATGATTGGCCCTTTGTAGAGGAAAGTTTTGATTTGGGGTTTAGCTAACCTCCAGAGCAGTTTTAAAAAACCGTTTACTTAGATGGCTAATGAAAACATAGCTGGTCTCTGTTTCAAGTAACTATCTGTGGGGTTTAATTGCTTCCTTCTGTTGTCACTTAATGTGTTGGTTAAGTTGATACAGGAAAACACCAGGGTTTGTTTTCAGTTTATCAGCTAGAAAGAAATTATCAGAATTAGCCAAAAGAAATCAAGTGGCACCTGGATATTCCTAGGTAAGATGCTGATGTAGCCTTAGTCATTCTTTAAACTTAGTACATTAAATGATGAACAGGGAATCCTGCAAAACCTGGCAGCTATGTATGGAGGCAGGTCCAGCTCTTCAAGAGGAGGGAAGCCAAGAAACAAAGAGGAAGAGGTATGCTTCCCGCATGTTCGCTACCTCCGTCACATGACCATTTTTGAGTTTATTGCCTTCCTTTCCTGCATGGTTTAAATGCTTAACAATTACTTGAGGATTTCGTAGGTCTATAGGGACCTGTTAATATTTTTTTGACTGGCATACTGTGTCATAATTTTGCCCCATAACTGTTAATCGGTATTGAGTTCAATTTCTTTTCTTTTGATAAAATAAAAAATTTGTAATTACAGTGTATTTCTTTTCAGAAATAAGTTGATCTAAATTAAAAACTCAAAAGCTAAGATTTTAAAACTTTTATTTGTGGTATTCAAATTAACCCTTTTCTTTAACAATGATTTAGCAATAAAAATGTTGGTAGTTTTTCTTTTAAATTAAGATGTTTTGGTTTTTTCCTCCTTGTAGGTTTATCTTGCAAGGCTGAGACAAATAAGACTGCAGAATTTCAATGAGCGCCAACAGATTAGAGCCAAACTTCGTGGTGAAAAGGCAGGTTGACAATCAATTTTAGAAACTGTAATTGAATGACATTATAATATTAAGATTAAAAATGCTGTGCCACTAACACACAATAAAACTGATTAAGACAGTGAAAGTCAAAGACCAGAAAACTATACATGGGGATAGAGTAAATCTTATTTAAAATTGTAAGGCCATTTATTTGTTCCAGAGGAATTCTAAGAGGAAAGTATAAGTAATACCGATGGACATATAAAATGGTGCATTTTCTACCATTCTCCTTTTATCTTTTCTCCTCATTGTCCATAAGAGTAGATAGTTTTGAAGAGTTCATCTGCAGCTGTGAGAAAAAAATTAGTAAAATTGAACAACCTACCATTTTACGTAGTTTTATGTTAGTTCATTCATATTCTCTCCCACAGAGCTCTGCACTGAATTTGAGGTTCTACCCTAAGTGGTTTGCTTCTCTACTTATTTTACAGAAAGAAACTGATGATTCCAAAGGACAGGGAAGTGAGGAGGTTGACATGAGGCGCAAAAAAGTTGAAGCTTTTAAGGTATGGACTAAAAATGGTTTTCTCAGAGAGAATTGAAATCTAAGATAAAGAATTGTATTCTTGAGTCTTATAGTTCAGTCACTGTCTTCTCTGGTCTTAATTTTTCTTTCTCCTTTATCCCTCACTTCTCAGTTTCTAAAAAATAGCGCTTTTTCACTCTTTATATCATATTTATGGAGAGCAGTTTGATGAAACTGTGGCATAAATATCTGAAACTATCACACAATTAACCTTAAAAAGAAAAAATAGCAACCTTAAAAATATAATTGTTTATTTCTGTGAAGAAAAATGAAGTTCATGTATAATAATTATAGTTTAAAGTTTTTACCTTTGCATTTATTTTCATTCAGCAAAAATGTATTGAGCAGCTGCTGTTTGTTGAGCCCTGGTTTAGATCCTGGGAATATAGAACGAGCTTACAGTTTTATTCAGGAACAGCACACGCATGTGCGTGCACACACATCTTTTTTGGCTAATACGTAAATATAGGCCTGAAAACAAAATTGCGTACCCTTCTTTCTGGTAACGAATTTTATTATTTTTTTCAGGCCCAAGCAAGTGCACGTGCTGCTGTACTAAAAGAACAATTGGAACAAAAGAGAAAGGAAGCATATGAGAGAGAAAAGAAAGTGTGGGAAGAGCATGTAAGGTTTAACTCATGTTCTTAACCTGCTCCTGTTAATGTCCTTGTATCTCTTACTGGGTGGTATGTCAGCATTATAATTTTATAACTCTATTTTTGTCTGTTTTTGAATACTCATTTCCTCTTCTTTCCTCTCCCCTGATCTTTTCTCTATTGCTCTCTCTTTCTTTCATATTTAAGAATTATCTATATGGAAGTTATTTTGGGGTTTGATTTGAGGCGAGAACCTAATTTATTTATTTATTTTATTATTGCCAAGTAGCTAACCAAAGTCCCAGCATCATGTAATGGCTATACCTTCCTTCCACCACTAATTTATAGTGCTACCTTTAAGATATTAAATTCTGATATATACTAGAGAATGATCTGTAGAAAATGGATTAAAGTTATTTTACCAAGTAATTATGTTACAGAAAGTCTAATTTAGCATAATCTAGATGTAGTATAAGGGGCTTCATATTTACATATGGTCCATACTCTAATTCAAGAGTGATGTCATGCTATTCAGAGTTGGAGTTAGCATTATTAAACTTTCTGAAATGTTAGTTAAAAGTTTGATGTATGTATGTTGTTGCATTTTTCTTCAGTAAGACCACAAATCTTTCATTGCATTCTCAAAAGTGTCTTTGATCTAACAAGTGGTAAAAATGGCTGCCTTAACTATTAAATCTTTGGCATGTATATCCAATTTTATAAATTTTTCTCTTTAACATATTTAATGATTAAAACTGTAGTACTAAATAGGACTTTAATATGGAAAATAATTTTCACATACGATGATGTTTTCCACCCAAAATAATATAGTGTTGCCTTTCTCAGCTAGCATATATACTCATGTTGTGAATAAACCATGTAAGAAAGATATTCAATTTTTAAAAAGGGTACAGAGTATTTAAAAATTAAAATTCAGTGAAAAATAGAATTAGAAAAATTCTGTCTCAGGTTAGAGACTATATTTTTAATATGATGTGTTCCTACTTAATCGCATTGAACTGTTTCTTGTTATTTCTTTTCTTTTTTTTTTTCTTTTTTAATATATCTGTATTGATTTCAGAGAGAGGAAAGGAGAGGGAGAGAGAGAAATAGAAAAAATCAATGATGAGAGTCATTGATTGGCTGCCTAACCCACAATCCCGGCATGTGCCCTGACCGGGAATCGAACCCGATCGCCTGGATCCTAGGTTGATGCTCATCTGCTGAGCCACAGCCAGCTGGGCGTTGTTATTTCATTTCTATTTCTTTGTCCTATTCTTTAGACCTGCTTTACAAGTCTGTCTATAGGCTTCCTCCAAGGTGGAAACACATCCCCTTCTGGCTACCTTAGGATGCTCTTTTCCTTAGACATCCTTATAAATTCATTATAGCAATACTAGTTCAGAAAAATTATTCTTATATAAATATTTTTATATTTTTGGTCCTTTAGAGATAAGAGTTCTATGAATTTGATAAAATTTGACCATGTGTATCTTTAGGTTATATAAAATTACATGTAGAATTGCTCTATATTCAAATTATATGAAATCAGACCATTTAATATTTTTCTAACATACATTAAATCCTTATTAACCATTCAGCGTTGAGAGATAAAAATAGTATTTGTATTTATCTATGCTTCAAGAGTAAGGTAAACTGATAGTTGCCTTTGCTCTTTTGTCAAAGATTAGTTGACTATATTTGTGTGCCCTATTTCTGAGTTCTGTTCTACTCCATTGATCTATTTCTTTATTCTTTTACCAAAACCACAATGTCCTGATTACTGTAGCTTTACAGTAAGGCTTGAAGTAATTTCTCAAACTTTGTTCTTTTCCTTCCTTACTGTGTTAGATATTTCCATCTTCTTTTGAACAACATACATTAGTGTAAAATGAAAGTCCAGAAGACTAAATATTAGAATTGTATTACTACCTTATGCTTACAGGGTGCTCAATAAATATTGCATTTGAAATGTATATTCACCAGAAATTCTTGTTTATTGGTTTGAAGAAGAGATAGAAGTAGGGAGCAGACTTGCTGCCATCTTAATGGTGACCATACTTGTAAATGCCATTTCCTGGTATTATTAAAGGTTCAGAATCTAACTTCACATTGTTTAGAATCAAAGTAGAAAGATATGACTATAACAAATGATATTTTTAATGGCATAAATCTTATTCACTGTGCATAATATTTCTTCCATTCTCATTTATGTTGACATTTTTATAGTGACGGCTCTTACGTTGGGTGATTGGTGTTAAACTTGAAGAATATTGCACCAAACTTGCACAAATTACAGAAACATTTTTCACATATAAGAATAATAAATAAAATATATTTTCTTCCCATGAAATACTATAATGTATTAAAGTGAGAGGACTAATATTTAGTCTTTTAGAAGACTGTTTTTTAATATCATTTTATGAAACATAGTTTATACAGTGGACAGGAATTATTTAGCATTACATGATACATAATTATGTTTACATCTGAGGCCTGAGATGTTTCTCTTTATTCACCGATCTTTCAGGACCTAGCACGTTGCCATACATCAAGAAAATCTTGAACCTAATGAGATAAACTACTTGTGGATAGAATGTGTAAACAAACAATGACCCTATATATACCTTTATATACCTTTTATCTCTTCCTGCAAAGATAACTTTCCCAGTGTGTATTAAATTCTTTATTATAGTTGGCGTCTAAAGGAGTAAAGGGTTCGGAGATGTCTCCTCCTTTGGGACAGCATGAAGCAGGCGGCTCTCCATCAAAGCATCAGATAAGATCTGTTATTTCTGTTACTTCAGCTTTGAAAGAAGTGGTTATGGTAAGTTTCCTAAAATTTAGAGCTTTTTAAAGTCAAAAGATTATTAAAAGGATTAAATTTAATGAAATTATATTTATTTCTAATGTTCCGTTAGGTTTTTCTAGGAATAAAGTTACTTAAGATTTTTGTGTGTGCTCTACTCTGAATTTGGAGCCTTGCTGCTCATAAATTTTATATCTATGACCACCTGGTAGATAAAACTATGTTAAAATGATTCTCTCTCTCTTTTACTTTAAAATAATATCAAACAAATAATATATATATACAAATGTGCCAAAAATGAAGCAAAAACATTTTTATACCTCAGCTTTCACAATTAACAAAGGTTCACTTTTTAAGAAATAATGTCTCTTTGGTACTTGAAGTAATTAACTCTAGGAATAAAGTTTAAGACACATTTACACGTATTTTAAATTTTTTGGCATAGCAAATGTTAGAGGACTCAGTATAATTACAATTAATGCATCAATTATTTCTTTCACCTTCTATTTCTGAAACTCTGTCATGCCTTATGGATAGTAAAACACAGATATATGGGCGAGTACAAAGTTTAAACTCTGAAGAATGTGTCCATCTAAAATGTGAAAATTCTGTTCTAAGGTTAAGGGAAATGGGCTCATGATGTGGACTTTCAGTCTAGAATTCATCAGACAGAAGGGGAGAAGTCTCCTGAATCATGTATCATAACACATTAACCTGATTTTCTCCTTTCCTGGTAATTAATGTCTGTGCCTTTTAATTGTTGAGTTTCATTAAGATTTTGTAGACAACACTGGTGTTATTGTTGCACCAGTTTTTACAGCCTTTGTGTTTATCTCGAAAATAAGACTGAGTAGGAAAATATAAGTTTCCTGGTCACTCCCAAGAACTTCATAGAAGAAATTATTGTTCTTCAAGTAGGTTTAGTCTCTTTTCTTCCTGATAACGACTTTGCATGTGCTACGGTGTTCACTTCAACTTTAGATACCACTGTGTGGTTCTCCTCCTGGTACCCAGTCTCACATCTCAAGTAGCTGTTCATCTCTCTGATTATAGCGACTGCTAATTCCTGACTACTGTACTGGGTAAAACGCCTTTTGTCTCATTACACGTATTGCTTTAAAACTTGTAGCGACTGCTAATTCCTGACTACTGTACTGGGTAAAATGCTCTTTGTCTCATTACATGTATTGCTTTAAAACTGACCACTATACTTTTTCATATTTTTCTCAAATACTACAAATTGAGGCAATTAATGTAACTACATGGTTTTTCTTTGTGTTTTCTTGGTAAATATCACTTACTTAAAACTTTGAAAGTTGCTCTCTTCCAGATACATTTGCTTTCGTAACTACTAATTTCTTCTTTTCATATATTTAAATATTCTAGGTGTCTAAGATTGCTATGATTTTACTAATTAAAAGGTAGAATTTATATTACCATTAGTACATGGGACTTAGAACCCACTATTGTTACTCTCTTTGCTTAGGGAGAAAAGCCAGTTCTCAGTTATGTGTAGTAGTATTGCTTAATAAGCATACATATGCACATGAAACAAAGAAAGCCTCAGCACAGCACAGCCTATCTTGAATTACTTTATTCATCAAAACTTTCCTTAGCTCTAATTGAGAGCATATATGAATTAATTTTTTTTTTATATTTCTATTATTGACTTAAAATTACCAAAAAAAGTCACGTGCCAAAGAGGAAGAGGCTATAGTTAAATATGTGATCAGTAACCCAAAATATGACAAATAACTGAGAATTGGCCCTTTTACTACATATTTAGTATGTTACTTGATCATATTTAACTGTTTCTCACTGCTGATAATGAAGTCAGTTGTATTAACATTTATAGGAATAAAATAATTCACAAGGAGTAATTTAATGAAAAAACAAAGTAACACAAATTTAAAAAATTTTAAGGTAGAATTTTAAAATAACATTATTTCTCACTCTGAAACAATCTGTGTTTAAAGGACAGAAGTTTGACTGATACGCAAGAAACCTCAGAAGAAATGCAAAAGACTAACAATGCTATTTCAGTAGGTAAAATTTTCCATTTTTTCTCAATCATTTTACTTAATCATATACATCATAAAATATAGCATTTTAACTGTTTCAGAGTAAGCGAGAAATACTACGGAGATTAAATCAAAATATTAAAGCTCAAGAAGATGAGAAAGGGAAGCAGTGTCACTCTGATACGGGTGAGGTAATTGTTCCTGAAAATGCCAAAGAGCATGAAAAAGAAAAGTCCGTTTCATCTGATCGCAAGAAGTGGGAGGCAGGAGGTCAACTGGTGATTCCTCTGAATGAGATTACATTGGATGCATCCTTCTTTGCACCTGACAGTATGTATGAAAGTGTCTATACCCTACTTTGGCCTAGCACAGACGTAAACTTGCAGACTAGACACTCTGAGAGAAAGAACACTTTAGAGGGATTGAAAGAAGCCGGAAGAATTTCACATATATGTGAAAAATGGAAAAAACTATTCAACCTTAAGAATAGCAAGGATTTTTATTACAAAAGTGTAAAGTATGAGAGATGGATCTACTATAGTATGTATCATACTATTTAAATTATATTTAACCCTTTCTAATCTGTTTCCAGGAATAATTATTGATGAGGACCAGAGTAGTAAGCTTTGACAGAATCTCAGAAAGGTCCCTCAGGCATTTGGCAGGGATATTAAGAAGATATCTTTTAATAATTTATTTATTTAGCAATAATTACTGAGCACCTACTATTGTCTTGAGTTTTCCTAGGCACTAGATAGAGATATAACAGTGAATGAATGAAATCATATGTGCTCTTTGGAGCTTACATTCTAAAAGAGTGAGTCTGACCATTAACTAACTAAATATAATTTTAGGTAATTTTTTAAAAAATATGTCTTTATTGACTTCAGAGAGGGGAAGGGAGAGGGAGAGAGAGAGAAACATCAGTGATGAGAGTCATTGATCAGCAGACTCTTGCATACACCCTACTGGGGATCGAGCCCACAACCCAGGCTTGTGCCCTGACCAGGAATCGAACAGTGATCTCCTGGATCATAGGTCAGTGCTCAACTGCTGAGCCACGCTGGCCGGGCTTAGGTAATTTTTTTGATGGTCTATTTTCATAGAATTCTTTTTTGCCTTGGAGAAAATCCCAAAGATTCCACAGCATCTATTTGTTTACTTATTTAACGGTTCTTTATGGAGTCCCATTATATGCCACATTACTCCTAAGCAGTGAGGATACTGCTGCTTAATGGTTAAGACATGTTGTCTCCACTCAAGGAGCTTAGGATCTAGTGGAAAGGGAGGCAAATAAAGAGGCAATTAATTATAGTTGATAAGTAATATAGTAGGCAATAATCATAAGTTACTATAAGAATATGAATCAGTCTTGAGAGAGGTAAGAAGATGATTTTTGGAAAAAGCGATGTGCTAAGGAATAAAAAGTGTTAGCTAAATAACCCAAAAGCTAAGCAGAGTGTTTTCAGCAGAGAATTAGTGGGACCGCAAAGTGCAAGAGCATGTGAAGCTCAGGGAACTGGATATAATTCAGCATGGTTGGCAAAGTTTAGAATTCAAGACAAAGAATGGCAAACAAGAAACCTTGGCAGAGGTAAGCAGGGGCCAGATCATGAAGGGTCCTGTACACTGGCTCTGTCAAAGAGTATGAACTTACCCTGAGTGAGAGAGAAGTCATTAGAGTGCCAGGGGCAGAAATGGAGCCCAGGAATTAAGCAAATGGAAGGTGAGGAATTAAAAAAATCAGAACCTTTTAAGGAAGCTGAGCTATGAAGGGGAAGAGAGGCGTAAGCTGGTGTTACTTGGTAGCGATTTAGAGTCAGTGAAACCTTATGAAAAAGAGATTTGAAAATATTTTATGCTAATTAGAAGGACAAAGTATATTGTGTCACGCTTCCATTTTAAAACCTAAGTGATTTCCATGGCAATTAGAACAAAAATCCAAAGTCCCTTTCATAGTCCACCGGGGCTCCCCTGTGGTTTTCCCTTGCCACTTCTTTCTACCTCCTCACTTCTCACTTCTTAAAACATGCCAAGCTCTTTTCTTTTTCTGTTATTCTTATTCTTTATTCTTCTGTATTGATGCTTTTTAGATTCTCCCTAAGCCTTGGTTTTAGTAAATTTGATTATGATGTACCTTGTGTCATTTTCTTCATGTTTCTTTTACTTGGGTTTTGCTGAGCTTCTTGGATTTGTAAGTATATAGTTTTCATCAGATTTGGAAAATTGTTTGCCATTCTGTTCTCTAGCTCTCCTTTCTAGAAGTCCAATATGGACCTTGTTAATGTTTTCCCTATCTGTAATCAGCAGCAGTCTTGTCTCTAGTTTGTCGAACGTATGGAATTTGGTGATAATGACAATTATAAACATTCCTATCTGCTAATAACATCTCTGTCATTTTGGGGTTGGTTTTGATTGGCTGATTTTTTTTTCTTCTCTTTATTATAAGTTGAAGTCTCCTGCTTCTATACAGGCTTGGTAATTTTTGTTTGGAGGCCAAGCAGTTAATTTTACTCTGATGGATGCTATATATTTTTCTGTTTCTATAAATTTTTTTCGTTTTTTGTTCTGAGACACAGTTCACTTGTAAAAAGCTTGACCCTTTTATGTCTTGCTTTTAAGCTTTATTAGATGGAACCAGAATAATGTAGCTAATTTTTAGTCTGGCTAATTTTTCTCCCATTACTCAGTCAAACACCTTTCTGAGTAATGTACTTGATGCCTTGTGAATTATAAGACTTCCTTTTCTGACTGGTGGGAATAGGGACTATTTCGGATCCTGTGTAAACTCCAAGTATTGCTCCCTCTACTCCTTTCGGGTGGTCTTTTTTCTACACTACAGTAATTTCCTCACACGTGTGCTGATCATTATTCAGCCCAAGACTCAAAAGGGCTCTTTACAGTTCTCCTGAATTCTCTGTTTGTGTAGTTTTCTACTCTTCAGTGCTCTTCTTGCCAACACTCTCCACTTCTGCCACCCTGGACTTCCAATTCTGTCACCTCTGCTCAGAAAGACCACCAGTTCCACCTGGTTTTCTCTCCCTGCATCAAAGAGTATGAAGTGAATATATTTTCATATGGACATTCACTTTTCCAATTTCGTTTGTTAAAGAGACCTCCCTCCCCCACATTAGAATGTTTTCGCATCTTCGTCAAACACCAAGTGGCTGTAAGTCATATATCTATTTTTGGGTTCTCTACTCTTTTTAACTATCTTTTTGAAAAAAAATGATTCCCTGTTGTTAATCTTTTTGGCTGTACAAACTCATTATTACCTGCTAATTTGCAGGTACTTACTTTCATAGAACTGGTACACAAAAATTTGTATCAGTGAATATTTGGGTACTATTGAAAGTTTATTACTTAGACCCCATAATATTTGAAATTATATCCTATCACTACTAGATACTTGTGTGCTAAATGTATTACTAACAAACATTCTAAAGACTCAACTTCAATAGATAGTTTTCCATTTCTTGTTTTCCTAAATTTTATTTTTAAAGTTTACCCAAAATTATTATTGTCAGTCAGTTGCCTACTTAAGGTATATAGGATAATATAAAACAAAATTTCTTAGTTATACTTTACTTTCAGTCCATAAATATATTTATCTTAGAATTTTTTTCTATTCTCTTCAATTAAATTCATATAAAAGTATTAACTTATATTTTATCTTTTTTGTACTCCCCCAAATAATTGCTCAGTTATCTTAGTTTCTTTTTATTTTTTCAAGGAAAAATTTTATAAAAACATAATATAATTTTTCTATTTTTATAGTCCCTAAAACTAGAGTTTAATTCCTTAGTATTTAAAAAGCAATTATAGAGATATTTTTATTACTAGTATCAGTTACTTCTTTCTATTATTCATCATTCATTTCCTAAAAGTCTTTTTTCAGGTATCATCATCATATGCTCTTTGTGATATAACCTTTATTTCTCGTGAAGCACTTATTTAGCACTTGGATAGAAGAGCTTAAATCTACCTTATAATGCAGTATTATGTTATTTCATTGAAATTATTGTATCTTTTTCTTGTAGGACATACAGTGGGAGGGGTTATTAAATTAGATCCTGGAGGATCTCCAAGAAGAGTCTGGGGGAAAAGCCCTACAGATTCTGTTCTAAAGATACTTGGAGAAGCTGAACTACAGCTTCAGACAGAACTACTGGAAAACACAACCATTACACGTGGTAAGCAGGAACTAGTTGTTTTTCTGTACTGGAAGTAATATTATTAAAAATTAAAAGCTGTGGTACATTTACACAATGGAATACTATGTGGCTCTAAAAAAAGCAGCACTTGTACCCTTTGCGACAGCATGGATGGACCTGGAGATAATTATGCTAAGTGAAATAAGCCAAATAAGTCAGAGAAAAACAAATACCATATGATCTCACTAATATGTGGAATCTAATGAACAAAATAAACTGACAAACAAAATAGAATCAGAGGCATGGATAAATGGAACAGACTGACAGATGTCAGAGGGGAGTGGGGTAGGGGGGCTGTCTATTCTGAGTCTTTTGCCTCTCCACATAAACTTTAGGATCACTTTGTCAGTATTCACAAAATAACTTGCTGGGATTTTGATTGGGATTGCATTGAATCCATCGATCAAATTGGGAAGAACTGATATCTTGACAATACTGAATCTTCCTATCCATGAATATGGAATATCCCTCTATTTACTTTGTTCTTCTTTGATCTTTTTCATCAGAGTTTTGTAGTTTTCCTTGTTTTGGAGTGTTCCTCTCCACCCCCAATTTTAGGAAAGTGTTCATGAATTATATTTTTCTGTTTTGTTTCTTTAGCTTACTGAGGGACTTCTACTGTTTGTACTTTGGATCTCTTTTACCTTTCTATATCATTTCACTTTATCCTGAATCCATTTTGTTGCTTTTAAATTTTCTTTTTCAATTACAGTTTATGATGTCTCTTCTTTAATTTTTTTCTCCTGTTCACCTTCTATATCTCTTAAGACATGTGTCTTTTATTTATATGATCTTGTGTTTATTTTATAACCTTTATTTCTAAGATTTTTTTCCCTAGTCTTTCCTGAGCTCAGTCAACTGCTTCATTCCTGATTATCCTTTCATTGTAATTTATATTGTTCTCATGTGTCTTTTATCATGTTCTTGAGGTTCCTAGTTGATTTTAAAATAGTGAGTTACTAATTTTAATTTGTTTTTGTGGATTTTTATTATCTGTGACAGTGGTTCTCAACCAAGGGTGAATTTGCCCACAGAGGACACTTGGTATTGTCTGGAAACATTTTTGGTTGTCACCTGGAAAGGGCACTAGGGGTACCTAATGGATAGAGGCTGCTGGTAAATCTTATGAAATTCATTCTATAACAAGTGTTCCTCAAAACAAAGAATTATGTTACCCAGTAGTGCCAAAGTTGGAAACTCCAGCCTATGGGAACATCATTCTACTTCTGTCTTTTCTTTTAATGATTTTGTACAGAATTTAATGGTGATCCTATTATGTTACTGGTTAAACTCTGTTATATATTAGAAATTAATTATTAAGGTACATGAAAGCCAAATTTTATTTTAATTATACATAATGATTTCTAGGGTGGTCAATATATGGTTTAATTTCTTTTTCCTTTTGGTGAAACTAATATATATATGTTAGAATGGTATTTTTGAAATTATTAACTACTTGTTTTTGTTTGTTTCTGGTAATTGCTAGTTACTTCTCATTGTTCAGAAACTCTCCATACTTTTAATTGATACCAAGAGAGAATGGATTTACCTCAGAACAACTCATTGCAGTTATCTAGAAGACCCCCAACACTTTCCCATTCATTCTTTGAAGATGTTACTTTCTAGCTCAATGTCACATCTTCCCAACACTAATTCTGTCTTAACTGATTTAGTTGATTTCTGTATCTACATCAGTAATCCTTGCAATATCTGGGTTTCTCAGTTCCTCTCCAGTGATCTTATATTCACCACACTCAGTCACTCCGATGGTCATATCTTGGAGACCTTATCATTAACCACAGCTCCTCAAAATGCTTGGTGTTAAATATTCCACCTTCTCATTTCTAATATCTTGTTTCTCTCTCTACTAATTGCTGTTACAGGTAAAATTCAGGGCACTTTGAAAATGTAGCATGATTTTTAATTTTTATTGTTTCAGAGATTTCTCCTGAAGGGGAGAAGTACAAATCCTTGACTGCAGGAGAAGAACAAGTGAAGTGTGTTTCACCTGAAGTGACCCCGTCAGCTACTGTGGATTCTTCTAATGAGACAAATAGTCCAGAGTTTAGGGAGGTATCGCCACAGATGTCATTGAAACCAGAAGGAAATTTGGATGGTATGTGTTAATGGGTCAAAATGAGCTGTATTTAATTTAATAATACTTTCATTTCTTCTTTATAAACAAGTCATCAAAATATGTGTATATGTTTGAGTGATTCATCTCAGGTTCACTATTTTTATATTTTAATAACTGATCTGGTGTTTTAATTGCTACACAACAAAATCATCCCCAGAACTATGTGTTAACAACCATTTTATTATATCTCATGATTTTTGTGTCAGGAATTGAGTGAAGGCTTGGCTAATGGTATTTTTAAAAATAATTTTAGTTTTTAATCCTCACCTGAGGACATGCTTGGAGAGAAGAAGGGGGAGTGACACCGAGAGAGAGGGAGAGAGAAAAACACGTCAGTGTGAGAGAGAAATATCAATGGGTTGCCTTCCATATGTGCCCTGCCTGGGGATAAAACCCGCAACCCAGGTATATGCCCTCACCAGGAATCCAACCAGCAACCTTTCAGTTCACAGGACAATGCTCAACCAACTAAACCACTCCACCCAGGCATGTTTGTTTTTGTTTTTTTTTAATCCATGTGCATTTTTCTTTGGGATAGCTTGGTGGGAATCAGCTGGCAACCAGGATGGTCTGATGGCTCCAAGATGGCTTAAATAACTGGAAGGCTGGGCTAAGCTGGGCTCCTCTCCCTCTTCATGTAGCTTCCAGGACTTTCTGTGCACTCTTTCCAGCAAGATAGTCTGACTTCTTATATGGTGGCCCAGAGCTCACAGATACTTAAGTAAAAGCTACTTGTACTCTTAAGAGCTAGTCTCAGAACTGGCACAGTATCACTTCCATCATACTATATTGGTCAGAGCAGTCACAGGGGAACCTAGATTCACAAGGAGGTGAAACACACCCCACCTCTCAAAGGAAAAAGTGTTAAAGAATTTGTAGCCATCTATAATCTGCCACAGTCTGCCATTTGATCAAAAAATTATTTACATTCCCCCCACGTGCACAATACATTTACCCCTTCTCAAAGCCTCATCTTACTATGACATTGGTTCAGAGCCTAAAGATGTTGTCAGTGTCTGCATGTAGTTCTTTGAGTACAGGTACTTCCCAATAATTAAAAAGAAAGCACTTGCCTTCCATATACTTATAATAATGGTGAAACGGGAGTAGAGACTCCTTTCAAAAACAAGAACAGTGGGAAGTATTTAGCAATCATTGGTCCATAGAAATTCTGAGGTCCAGCCAGGAGTAGCATTGTCAGCTGGCTTCCCTTGCTCCAGAAGTTGGTGTCCTCAAAGGCTCTTTTCTTTTGAACTGTTTCTTTCCCTGGTAGTGCTTCTGCAAGTAGAATTTTCTTAATAATTTTGAGGGAGTTGGTATGAATGTTATTGACATTCATTACATTTGATAAAACCACTTTGTTTATTTGTAGACTGGTCCTTCTCTACTCTGAGTTGCCTGTGAGATTCTGTGAGACCGTGTGCTTGAGATTTATAGAAACCCTTTTGTTCAGCTAAGAGAGTCTGTGATATATGCCTTTAAATATTTATCTGCCATAACAGGTCTTCATCTTTCCCGAGACCATATTTTACTGCCCTAAATTTCATGTTTGTCTTTTTTTTTCCAGCCAAGCAAGCAAGAATTTATTAGCCTCAGCAAAAGCACGGTCAGGACAGTGAAACAAGGAAGGGCTTAGCATAGAAGCAGCAACAGAGGACCCTAGGCTGGGCTGCTTTGGCTGACTGAGAAGTCAGAGCAAAGGGGGCCTTGAAGACAGGTTCAAGGGGTTAGCCCGGGACAAGCTGCCACTGCCCATTGCTCCTTTGGTTGCAAACCTCATGGGGACCCTTGAGTTTAGATGTATGCCTGTAGGGGAAGGAAAGGGGGAAGGGAAAGGCTCGGGCGTGCTCCCCAGAGGGAGAGCATACCTCATGTTTGTCTTGAGGTCATGTTTTCACTTGAGAAACTTTTGTTGCCTTGGAGGAATTATCTTTGGTTTTCTCTTCTAAATTATCCTCATAAACTAAACTTCTTTCGTCAATCAGTCTCTCTCTTGGACTTTATCAGAGTCTACTAGAAAAGGTAGCTGGCGCTTTTAACATTGTGTGTACATAGCTCCTTAACTAGATCATTGAGTCTATTAACTACATTTTCTGTAGTCCTTGCTTTCACAAGTACCAAATTTTCTGCTACAATATAACAAGAATCCCCTTTTCTCCAGCCTCCAATAACTTTTTTTCACTGACCAGTCTCTCACCAACAGTCTCTCTGAAGCCCTTTCGACTTCTGCCTGTTCCCCAGTCCCAAAGCCAATACAGATGTTTTAGGCTTTTATTAATGTCAGCACCTCGTTTTCAGGCATGAATTTCTGTTTCAGTTATCTATTCATGCAAAACAAATTATTCCCGAAACCTAGTGGCTAAAGATGACTATTACATTTTATCTCACACTTCTGTGAGTTAAGAATTGGGATGGTTCTTCTCCATGTGGCATCAACTGGTATCACTCAGTGGTATTCATCTGTCATCTGGGCTTATCTGGAGGGTGCAAGATGATGTCCCTCCTTGGCAGGGCTCTTCTGGGCCCACTCAGCTGGGTTCTTTCTTCATTTTAGTCTCATGGGCTTGCCATGTGGTCTTCCCTGAATAGTTAAGCTTCTTTCATGGTGGCTTTGGCTTCCAGATTCCAAGGTGGACCATGCCAGTTCTCTTAAAGGCTAGATCTGGAACTGACATAGCAACATTTCAGCTGTACTCAGTTGGTCAAGGCAGTCACAATGCTGGACCAAATTCAAGGGGAGGGGAAACCAAGGCCCCTTCTAGATGAGACAAATGTCAGAGACTTGGTATATGTGTGAGCATCTTTAATTCACCACAGTATCTTAAATAGCCTTATTCATTAGACTCATAGTAGGTATCTTAAGCCTACTTAAGAAAAAGTTTGCTGACTCTTGCATTAGGCTATACAGCCTCTATTCTATGGCTAAAAGTGTTTTATTATTTCTTTTCAGCATTTTTATTGCACTGAAAAGTACAAAAGGAAAAGTCTGTCATTTCAAAAGCAGTTGAACTAGAGTTAACACAATACTTTTCTTCTAATTAACATATTAGCCTAAAACTAGGTAATGATAATTTATAGAAATTTATTCCATTTTCTCTAAACAGATTTTGTTTTGAGACATGTTTTTTGTTACGCTTTGCTTTCAGAACCTGATGACTTGGAAACAGAAGTTCTACGACAGCCAAGTGAAACAAACACAGATGGTAGCTTACCTTTCCCTGTTATTGATGTATGGATTAGTGAGACGAAAGAAACAAAGGAAACTGGGTATGTTACCTGTTTTTTCTTGTGTGTCAAAACCCAGATCCTGTTTTGTAATTCCCTTTTAAGAAATACTGTAATAACCTAATATTACACTATATCCTATACCTTATAAAAATAATTTAATTTTTGGATATTACATTCATGTGGTTCAGAAATCAACAAGTATATAAAGACATACAGTAAGAAGTCTTTTCTACCTCTGTTCCCATCCAACAAATTCCCAATGTCTCCTCTTCCAGATATTTTTTTATATGTATATAAGCAAAAGCAAATATATAGTCCACCTCCCTTTTAAATACAGTTGTTAGTATAATGTACATAGTATTTTCAACCCTTTTCAATTTTAGTCAGTAACTTGGGAATATATTTCATATTAATACATACAGTGCTTCCTCTATTTTATTTTATAGCTACTTAGTATTCCATTATATGGATATACCACATCTCCATGAATGTGGAGTGAATTCATCTGTGTGAATTCATATTATAAATGATGCTGCAATGAATAACCTTTAAATAAAGTCATTTTGCATGAATATAAATATATCAATAGGATAAATACATAGCTGTATAATTGATGGGTCAATTCCATTTTTATAAATTGCATTTGTAATTAAATTATTGTTCTCTCCAAAGGCTGTACTAACTTATGCTTTCAGAAAGAAGGTATAGAATGCCTTATTTTCCTCACAGCCTTGCCAACCTTTTATTATCAGAGTTTTTATTTTTGCCAATCTGATAGGTCAGAAATAGTATCATGGTTTAGGGTCTTAGTTTCTCTCTCTTATTATTGGTGAAGTTGAGCATATCTTTTCAAATGTTTAAGTTTCATTTCTATTTTCTGTGTATTTCCTGTTTATATGGAAATATGTCTAAAATATTGAGTGATTAACAAAATAAAATTATATTGAATAAAACATTTCCATATATTAGAAAAACACTGATAATTCTATGTAAAAATTATTATAGATGTATTCAAGTACATATATTTGTATGTAAATTTAAATGAAAAGTATGGTCAGATGTCCATCAAACATAACAGCACGGGAAACTGGGATTTGAGTGGTTAGGGGTGTCCTAAAAGAAACACTACGTTTTTTTTAATTGAGGTAAATTTATATAATAAAGTTTACCATTTTAACTATTTTAAAATGTACAATCCAGTAGTATTTAATATATTCACAGTGTTGTCTAACCATTATCACTGTATGGTTCCAGAACATTTTCATCACCCCGAAAGAACACCCTGTACCCATTTAACGGCCACTCCCTGTTTTCCCATCCTCCCAGCCCCTGACAATCACTAATGTGCTGTCTGTCTTTATAGACATGCCTATTCTGGATGTTTCATATGAAATAATACAATATGTGGATTTTGTGTCTGTCTTCTTTCACTTAACATAGTGTTTTCAAAGTTCATCTAGGTTGTAGCATGGATCAGTACTTCATTCCTTTCATGGCCAAACAGTATTCCGTTGTATGAATAGAGCATAAATTTTTATCCATTCAGCAGATGATGATGGGTCATGTCCAGGATCGCTTCTGCCTTTTGGCTGTTGTTAATAGTGATTCTGTGAACAGTCATGTCCAAGTTTTCATTTGAATGCCTGTATTCAGTTCTTACAGATGTATACCTTGGAGTGAAATTTCTGCAGCATTATGATAATTCTTTGTTTATCTTTTTGAGGAACCAAGGAATATTACATTTTGAATGAAGAAATGTATTACTGTATGATTAAAAATAGTTTAAAAAGTAAAAATAGAAAATTGTTCAAAATTTAAAACTAAAAAAGTAAAACCTACTTAAATTTGAGATGGATTAAAAGTATTAAGAAAATAAAAACTGCCTATAAACCAACCCCTCCAGAGATAAATTACTGCTTCCTTTTGGAATATATTCTTCTAGTCCAGTGATTTTCAACAGTTATAAGAAATGGTGAGGCTAGTTGTTGTTAATGGTTATGATTGTTGAAGGTTTGGACAGGGTAAAAACTACAGTGTGCTTATGAGAGGAAGTATATATATATATATATATATATATATATATATATATAAATGAGAAAAATATTTGGAAGAGGGATCACAGCATGTTAGTGAACTTGAGTTCTATTTTTTTTTTTTTGTATTTGAGAGTGCTATTTCTAGTAAATGGGTTTTTGAAAAATGGTGTGTCTATGTGTGGCAGACTAGAAGATAGGATCACCATTCAGCAAACTGAAGTTTCTGAAGATGGAATTTCTAGGAATGTGGATCAACTTAGTGACGTTCATGTAGGTAAGCATCATCGGACTGTGTCTAATTATGCTCGGGAAGGTTGTGAATACTAACCTGTTTTATTTGGACAGTATTCTTTATCAGTCACCTCAATCATTTTAAAAATGTAATTGACATAGAGCACTGGACTCTGCATTTATAAGCCTGGATTGTTTGATAATGTGAGCAATAGTTTTTAGGTCAATTATTTTATTGAATGTTCAAAGTGAAAAGACTTGCTTCCCAAAACTAAGCCAAAATACTAAGAACATTCAATAAGTTGTCCTCTTGTTTTCATTAGTATTAATTAAAATATAAGAAGCATACTTTTTTCTATCTAACTTATAGGAATAAAGATAAACTGAAACTAAATATGAGTGTCTAAACAGTGTTTCTTCACATTTTCTTGCATTTATGGGTACATCTTAGAACTTCCAATGTAATGGAAGTATATAAAATTAAATCTGCTTTCTGAAAATGAAACATTATATCCTGTTAAAGATTATTTACAAGATAGTGTAATTACATACAGCAGGTCCCCTAATAATATCATTTTGTTCAACATCATTTCTTTATAATGTTGATGAGATGTAGCAGGAACTTAACTCTTGTTTATATCAGTTAGCCTACCGTAAAATTGGTTTGTTATATGTCATTTCAGTTAAAGTTGCAGAACCTATTGGCAACATTAAGTGAGGACTACTGTAGATATACTATGCCTTATCAATATACCTTAGAACTTTTATTTAAGTACTGTATAAACTTATCACATAATATTTGCTTTACACCACAGAACCTGGAATAGATGATTCTCAGCACTCTAAATGTGATGTAGATAAATCTATGCAACCAGAACCATTTTTCCGTAAAGTAGTTCACCCCGAACACTTGAATGTAGTCTCTCAAATTCAGTCAATTCTGTGTTCACCAGAAGAATCCTTTCCACTTCGATCTCGCTCTGATTCACCGCCAAAAAGTAAAAACAAGAATTCCTTGCTGATTGGACTTTCAACTGGTTTATTTGATGCAAATAACCCAAAGGCAAGTATGCTCCTCAGATGGAAAATGTTATTCATTTGGTAACATTTTTATGGATTGTTTTTCTTTGATAAACCATAATATTGAATTTTAATCCCTTAAAACCATAAACGCATGTACTCAGACACACATCAAAACAGTTTACAGAAACAACCAAAAAAACCCATTTTATCCTCTGAGATACTGAAAATAATCAGGACAAAGACTCTTCCACTGGCTTCCTGTTCAAGATTCCTTTTATAGGGTCTTCTTTTATTTAGCAAAGGATCCCTCTTATATCCTCTTACACTCTCTTTCTTTCCCACTACCCAACCCAGCTTCTAGTTTCAGGATGAGACTAAGCTTAAGCAGTCTATCGTAAATGGGTAGAAGTGCCATATTGCCTAATTTGTACATAGAACATTAGTAGATGTTCATGTGTTCTACCTCAGATTTGTAATAGGTCAAAATAAAATAGTCTAAAAATGTGGTCCTCTCATGATCTGACTTATGTAAGAACAAGAAGGAGGTTGCCAAATGAAAAGGCTACTTGTTGTTCCCTTTAGTCCTTCCTCATGTTAGGGGGAGTGAATAATGGGTGGAGAGAGACCAAAAGTGTTCCACTGATACTTTTCTCATCTGGCGAGTGTGTGGAAAACTGATCTCTATGAATATTTGAGAATTTCTTTTCTTATAGCAAATGCAGGGGTGTGTGTGTGTAATATTAATGTACAGTTCACAGCTAGCCTATGTACCTTAAATGTCTTATTTGATTTGCTAAAATATCAATTCTTAGAATAATGTTCATAATTTTTGCCTTAGGTAAGTGCTCGTAATTTTTTAATCAGTGTTTTACATTTATTTAAACCCGGTTTATAGGTTAGAGTGAGCAAATATTTGTAGAAGCTATTTTTTTTATCCTCACCTGAGGATATATTTTTTAATTGATTTGAGAGAGAGAGAGAGAGAGAAACATTGATGTGAGAGAGAAACATCAATCAGTTCCCTCCTGTATGTACCCTGACTGAGGATCTAACCCACAGCCTAGTGTGTGCCCTGACTGGGAATCAAACCCGCAACCTTTTGTGTACAGGACGATGCTCCAACCAACTGAGCCACGCTGGCAGGGCTGTAGAAGCTATTTTGATGGTGCGGTGTTATACTTTAATTGCAGTAAGCAGAAGCTAAACAAATGTGCTCACAAACCATTTCATAGTATAACCAGAGTATTGCTAACTCATAATTTTATATGAAAAATACTACAGATGAAAAAGTGAGTTGACAGTTTTTTCAAGTAGAATTTCATGTGAAGCTCTGTTAGTGCAACTAGTATTAATTCATTTACTGTCTTACAAGGCTCTTCACTTTTAAGAAAAAATACAACTAAACCAACAATAAAAAAATCTAAAGGAAGCATATATTTTTAAAATGTTTTAAAGTTTTCTAAAACATTGCTCTCCTGTTTGATTTGTAATGGCACCAAATGCTAGCTGTGTAAAATCATGCTATAAGGAATCTAGAAAAAATTAGTCTATCAATAAAGAGCTCAGGCAGCATGTTTCAGATAGCTGTTTTCAGGAAGATCTCTTTCTATGATTGTTAAAACTGTAGAATATTACTTTAACAACATGAAAAAACTTAGAATCAGAATTATAGAACTGAAAGTTTGCTTGTATAAAATTTTCTGACTGAAGATGAATATCCTATTTAAAACTTTAATAGCCTATCAAAGAAGACTACGAACATAAATGATTTTTAACAGAGGGCAGATAGTTGTTGCATTGGTGTGTAAACCCATTCTGAGAGGAAGCTTGTAAAATTGCATACCACTTGAAATTTCTTCTTGTTATTTTATGTTCACTTATGAAATTTATTTTTATTAGTGAAAGGAATAAATTAAAATTGAGATGATTTTTCAGGGCTAAAATTTATGTTAGCCTAGAAAATATTGCATACTTTGGTGTAGTTGCTTTGTATTTAGGTATGTAATGCATATATGCTGTTAATTTTTTTACCACCACTTATGCCCCCATACCCTCCTCCACCTCCCCCAACCCCCTCCCCCCACAATCACACATGACTTCCATGTTCATGAATATATGCTGTTAATTTTTATTGATTAGCATGTACCTGGAGAAGGTGTTACTGAGTATGTATTTTGCATACTGCTGGTTTATAATATACATGGTTTAAAACATTAAAATAATAAAAGTCAAGAATAAATTCTGCTGACAGTGGAAGATTCAGCAAAAGAAATACTTGCAGTACTATTATTGCTTTAACAAGCAGTGTATCTTCACCATCTTGTCGTTTGTAACCATTTTTCCCTCTTGAGTGCTATAATATGTAAATTCTTTTCAAATAATGGAAATTTATTCTTTTTCATTCTCAAAAACAGATTGTACCAATAAAATTGGCCAAGTATATAAATTTTCATTAATATGCTAAACATTGTGTTTTCACAGTCTCCCATCTGGTTTAGGGTTCTTATCAGGGCCTTGGGAGTCATGTTTCAGATCTCACAGATTCCTTTAGGCTTAACCCAACCCCAAGGCTTATATAATAGGTACTTGTTTCGTAGCCCTGTCTATCCATCGACATTCTAATTGTTGAAAGGTTAGTAGAAAAAAGCTATTCGTTGTATCGCTGGTCTTATCCAACACAAATTCAAATTTTAAGCACCTCCACTGTATACATTGTTTTTTCTCAGCTCAGTTTGTTGAGTTCCTTCTTACCTGCCGCTACAAATGATTCTCAGCATGAACATGGAAGAACTTGGATGAATGTGTCTTCTTTTTAGCCTTCCATAGTGGGAAAGGCTCCACTCATAGTGCATTGCACAGGGAAGCATTGGTAGGCCTTTTTCTTTCTTTTTTTTTTTTTGCACTAATTTGAGGCCCCCGATTTAACCTGTGTTGACTAGCCAGCAACACCAAGTGATAAAGTGGTAAAAAGAGCCACCAATTATATGTAATGGTGCTTAGCTAAGCTTCAGACTAACTCCAGGATTTGGGCAAAAATAGTGTGTCCCCCCAAAAATGTATGTATACTTTAATAGCTGATACCTCAATTTTGAAAATGAAATGTATTTTAATAAACATTGCCTTTATAATTATTCAAAGTGTGTGTATATATTTTGGGGGGACACCCTATATATATGGAGGGTTGGTCATAGATAGGAAAGTACAGGAAGACTTAGCAGAGATACCGTGATAGGGGACAGTATGGACCACGAGTGAGAAGGAGCACACTGGCAATTTCCAGCACTGCCTAATTCCTGACAGATTTCCAATTCCATGCTGTGCACACATCCCAAATACACTCCTCTCCCTAGTTTTTAAAGGTGACCTTATGTTAAACCTATGTGTTGAATCCCAAACATAACTCCCAAGTTTAGTTTCCTCACTAAAATTCAAGAGAATCAGTTCTTACATTGGACAAGTCAATTTATATAATAAATAAATAAATAATAAAATTATCATTAGCTCTAATTTTCTAAGGTTTTTGTTTTTATTTTCTAATTATCTTACTCCTAATAAGAAATCTGTTGCCTTTTCTTAGATGCTAAGAACATGCTCACTCCCAGATCTCTCAAAGCTCTTCAGAACACTGATGGATGTTCCCACTGTAGGAGATGTACGTCAGGACAATCTTGAAATGGATGACATTGAAGATGAGCACATTAAAGAAGAGCCTTCTGATTCTGAAGACATGTGAGCATGTCATGACAGATAGTGACACTAACAGAATTCCTGAGTTTGTTTATGTTCTAGAGATGGTCACTTACCTAGACAGTTTTTAAAAATGACCTGTAGCTAACTTTTCACTACTCCTTTAACTTTTTACAACATATTTAAAGTCCAGTCATGCACATTTTGATATGTATTTCTGCCTTTATATAGTATAACTTAACCTCACTTGAAGAATATAAGAAAATAGTTTCTATTGGTGTTCTGTCTTATGTACCGCTTAGCATCCAGCACAACAGCTTGCACCTGGTAGGTACTTAATAAATAGTAAGTGAATAAATGTTAACAGGATGATGACTGTTTAACAGTGTAACACCGCATGATATAGGGATTGCAATGGGAATTAGTGAAGTATTTACTTACTACACTAGAGTTCCCCAGGAAGGTGACCAGAAAGCTCCATCCACATCTATCTCCTGACGGGAATGATTTCAAAACCATGGCAGTGGGGAGTTAGCGGGTGGAATACTTGGTTTGTGTGTGTGCACATGTGCTTACATGCATGTTCTGCATGTAACTTAATTGCTTTCACAAAATTCCTTTCTTCATGATTCATGGGAAATCTAAAATCTAGGAGGGTGATTTAACCAGTCCTTCTGAGAGTGGTGGGAGGTGATAGCCCTTTAGACAGTAACCTTGCTCCATGTTCTTTGATATCAGTCAGCCTTCTCAGCCCTCAGACAAATGTTACAATCTTTTGGGGGAAATAAAACCAGAGTACCCTGGAACAAAATGTTGGAGAAGGTACATTGTATTTAAGTCGTCAGGAAATACATTACAAAATATTAGAATTTGTATATTTTCTGGTTTTTTTAACTTAATTTTCTCCTCTTTTATTGCTGTCATTCAGTAGAAAGAACTTGTGCTTTGGTCTGACTGAAAGCATTAGTCTCACCATTTTCCTCCCTATAATACTTGAGCCAGGGCTACTTCATCTGCTACATTCATTTTCTCTCTTTGTTTTTCTTAGTTTTGCCCCTTCTTAAATTTCTAGCCACACTTTATCTTTTAAAGGCTGCCTTTTTTTTTTCATTTTTCATAGCATTCTGTAGAATTTGCTAGTACCCTCAAAATTTAGAGGAAAAGTCACCTTTATCCTAATTTTCTTCTGCTTAGCTGTGGTCTTTAAGCATTTTAACTATCTTTTTATTAAGCCTACTGGAGAACACAATATTTCAGCACCTTTATGGTTGACACAATGCTAGGTAACAGTTTTTTCCTCAGAGTTTTTATAAAGTTATCCATTTTTATCTGAGTGAACTATAGCTTATTTGTGGCTTGTGTTCTTTTAATTACTAGTTGATTGCAATTTTATTTTAAAATTTAGGTTAGAAGCCTTTAACTTGATTTTTTTAAATTTGAAAACTAAGTTATTTTTAAAAGTAAGTTACTCCATGTCTATACAGGAAAATTTCACTCGATGGTTTCTTTGGGGGGAAAAATTTTTTTTGATTCAAACTTTATTCAAGATTATATCCTAAGAAAGCCTACTGAAAAGTGAATTTGGGGCCAGGTTTTAAAGTGCCTGAGACAAATTTTTGGATGTTCATTTCATAAAAGATCTTAATCTCATATTTTCCTTACAATGGTAGACTTAGCAGTCCTGCTTATTTTACTACCATCTCTGGAGCATACTAATTCTTCTAGGCTGGCCACTAGAGTATTTTATCAGCAGCTTAATGTTCTGTCACTGTAGGAATGGTACATAGCAGATGTACCTGGTATGTTACTTTTATAATTAAATGGTAAGTTAAATGCTACTAGTAGTATGATCCAAAAAAAGTAGACATTCTCTCTTCTTTATAGATGCTTTGTTTTTCTATAGCTTCTACAAAGTTAAAGTGTAGACGTTTGTACACATAAGTACAAAATAAAGATATTTCTACATTAAAGGATTATTTTCTTTTTCCATTAATGGAAATTTTATTCATTGTCTCACATAATATTGTTGATATTTTAGTTCTTCAGTAAAAATTTGTCTATTTGATTGGAGTATAAACTTTAGTAAAGACCTTAATCAATCCTTATGTTCGGTTTAGCAAATTTTTCTATTTGCATTCCACTTTATTATTTTATTTAAATATTCTTTAATTGATTTCAGAGAGAGGAGAGGAAAGGAGAGAGAGAGAAATCAATGATGAGATTGATCACTGATTGGCTGCCTCCTGCCTGCCCCCGTACTGGAAATTGAACCCAAAACCTGGGCATGTGCCCTGACTGGGAATCAAACTGTGACCTTCTACTTCATGGGTCATTGCTCAGCCACTGAGCCACACAGGCTGGGCTGGGCTGTATGCCACTTTAGGACACAGAAGCAAATCAGAAGAGAGAAAATGTGAGTACATTTTTGGGGTATAGGAGAAGTGGTCAGAAGACCTAGGTTTCAATCCTTTATTTGTTATTTATTGACTGTGTGACCTTGAGTAAATCATTTAAACACTGATTCAGTTTCCATGTCTCTAAAGTGAGTTTTGTGTCAATAAAATATAAATAATAAGATAAAACTAAAGTCCTATATAAATGTATGATACTATTTGCATAAGTTAGTTCATTTCAGCATCTATGTTTCCATGAAAATAAAATTAACATCCTGAGCAATTTCTTGGAAACAGGATCCCCCAGATAAGATTATTACGATTAATGTATTATAATTGCACAGTACAGCCTACTTATTATATACTTTAGAAATGTTTTCAAGAATAAGCATCTAAAGATAAGACTTCTGGTAACCGTTTTATTCACTAGATTATCCTATTACCTGAACATATAATTCCCTAAGTATTTCTTTTTCTAAAAGTAAAATGCCCAGTGAGGGTTTATATGGAAAGCTTTTTGTATAGTGTACTATTATTATACACCCACACTAAGATTTTGCTGAACTTTCAAAATTGCATAAAAGAAAGATATTGGAGTATTAAATGTTTGATTTAGAAAGCAAGTGAGGAACCTCTTTAGACATTCCTCTTAAAATATTGACATTTTCTTTCAAAATTTAAGCCATTAAAAATATTGATAGTTGCATGATTCTCTTTGGCAAACCAGGACCATTTTAAACAAGTCGTCTTCTAGCTTGATATGTGTCATGTACTTTATCATCTATTAATCCTCATTTACTTTGTTAAAAACTGTAGGTTTTTTTCACATTTCTTTTTTATCCAATATTATTACTTTGAAGTAGAAAGGAGTGCACGCAGCTTTGGTAATGTTTACTTTAATTTGTAAAATTTCAGTGTGTTTGAAGAAACAGACACAGATTTACAAGAGCTTCAGGCCTCTATGGAGCAGCTACTCAGGGAAGAGCCTGGGGAGGAGTACAGCGAGGAGGAAGAATCAGCCCTAAAGAACAGCGATGCAGAGCGAACTGCCAACGGGACAGACCTAGCCTATGAGGATGACAACCCCAGCAGTGAGAGCGCCCTCAATGAAGAATGGCACTCAGGTGCGTGATCACAATTGTGGCGGGCCTTTTCCTTTTTTCAGTGTGTACATATATTTCAGGCAGAGAATGTTTTTCCAACACCTGATATGAACTATTTCCAGTTTTAGAGAAAACTGAAGCATGCTTCTGTGTTTGACTTATATTCATTCTTTTTCTTTTCACACAAATGTATATACACAGTTGTTCATTTCTTTCCCATTAAGTTAAATGCTTTTTTAAAGCATTTTTATTCTGATTCTTGACAGAATAATAATACTCATTTCTTGATTTATTTTTTAGTAATAAAGATAATAACTTCATTTTCTTAGCACTTTATATTTTCCAGAGAGCTTCTACATACAGTGGTTAACCAAAAGGGTTAATACTAAAAGCAGTTTTTAAAACTTTGGTTTAGATACTGTTCTTTATTCATAGCATTACTGCTAAGATGCAAAGAAAATTTGTGTATTTCAATAACTATTTATTTGGGAAGAATAACTAATGTGAAAGCAATGATTCTTAAGTAATTTTGTTTTTTACTAGAATTTTTCAAAGTATCTTTGGCGTGTACGTGACATAAAACTTACAGAACATTTATAATCCTTTTTAGGTGCTTAACTAAAGTTTTATGGTATATATTTTAGGTTGTCTGCCTTCTGCATGCTTTTTTATGTTTTGGCCCATGTTTAATATCTACTTTTTTAAAATAGTAGTTAGGATTAGTTGCTGTGATGCAGAACATATGGGTGTGCTTTTTCCAATTTTATTTTGCTAGATCTGATGGCATCTCTAGGAAAGCTTTTATTCTAACCTGGTTTACTGTTTATTTCTATAAAAGAAAAGATTTCTAGAGTATCATTCTTCTTAAGACAGATTTATATTCATTGATCACCTATACTAATGACATATTATGACAAAAACTTTAAAGTATAAAGTAGTCTATTTCTTTATTTTTAATTGATTTTTTAAAATTTTTAAAGAGAGGGAGAGAGAGAGAGAGAAACATTGATCAACTGCCTCCTGCACACCCCGCCTACCAAGGATTGAGCCTACAACCTGGGCATGTACCCTGACCAAGAATTGAACTGGTAACCTTTCATCGTGCAGGACGACACCCAACCAGGTCACACTGGCCAGGACAAAGTAGTCTATTTCAGTGACATTATTTACATAATAGAATTTTAGTCTATTAGGGTAATAATTATTTAGTCTTTTTAATTATAAAATTTTTAAAAATGTTTTTTAGATAACAGTGATGGAGAGATAACAAGTGAATGTGAATATGATAGTGTCTTTAACCATTTAGAGGAACTGAGACTTCACCTGGAGCAAGAAATAGGCTTTGAAAAATTCTTTGAAGTTTATGAGAAAGTAAAGGTAAGTGAAATGTCAGTTAAAACATTTGATTTTGAAATATGCTCTGTTTGAATTACTTGTGAAATGTCAGTGGTTTTTATTGGTAAGTACATTTATTATAAATAATTAAAGTCTCTAATTAGAGAAAGATAATATTCAAATATTACTTTGTATTTGGAAATTTGGTATAGGCTGTTCATGAAGATGAAGATGAAAATATTGAAATTTGTTCAACAATAGCTCAGAACATTTTGGGAAATGAACATCAGCATCTTTATGCCAAGATTCTTCATTTAGTCATGGCAGATGGGGCCTATCAAGAAGGTAAGATTTCCTCACATCTTTATATTTTAAATAAATGTGCAAAAAACAAAATGACAGATGTAAATTGATGAGCTTCAGCCATATGTAAAGTTTATCCTAAATAGTACTAAATGTAATCTCTTCTAGAGTAAGTAGAGTTCATCTATAACAATTTGAATGTCACCCATTTTTTATTTGGAAAATATTTACCTATAGAATCACTCAAAATATGTTAGGACTTTATTAAAGTTATTAGTTAAAAATGGTTTCTCCTTAAATTTAGTTAAGAGCAGTAAACACGGAACCAAGACACCAGTGTCATAGTCCTGCCTCTTCAGGAGGCTAATAATGTGACATTGAGTGATTTATTTTGTCTTAAGTTTCAGTTTCCTTTGCTATGAAAATAGAGAGATGATCTTCAATCTAATGTATTTGGATTGGTTTTCAGAGTATTTATTGTGTGCTTCTTGTATGCCTAGCACTTCTTTACTCTGGACGGTAAAGACCTAATCTTTGCTTACATGTTGTTTACAGTTAAAATTATAACAAATAAAACAAAATAATATTTTATATCATTGGTGTTTGCTATGAAACATATCAATAGAAACCTAAGGGAGCACTTCTCTATAAAAAATTGTTAAAGAACTATAAAATAACACCATTTGTGGGGAAAGTGTAAGAACTTAATGTAGAGATGTAGACTTATTCTAATGAAGATGTTTCATTACACAAAATATATTGAAAATTCTCTTCTGGAATTTCCCTGACAGCTAATATACCAGGTTCGTTTAATTGTCCTTCTTGGTATAAGTCCTTATTCTGGGAGCATTTAATTTTTTGGAAGAAGCTTAATGTTACTTAAAATCAAGCTTAGTGAATGAAGTGCATTATCAAGGTTAATAATATGTGGCGTTTTTGTTTTGTTTTAAGTATCTTGGCATGAAATAAGGAGCCCACTTTTTTAAAATGAATTTATAAACTGATACTGATTATTTTGAACAAGAATATATTTCTAGAATATTTGTCAAAAAATTTTTACTGTAAATGTATGATTTGTAGAAAAAAGTTGAGAATTTAAAATGTTGATGCTTAAATTTCACAATGTAAATTTTTATAAGATTTATATTTTATTTTGTTCCAAAAAAGTTAAAGATTGCATTTAAAAACATACAGTACAAGATAAAATTAAGAACAAGCATTTGGGAAAATTCACTGTATCAGGCAAATGAGTACAAACAATATAATATTAAGCCAAGATTAAAGTAAGAATACAAAGTTTATGTTCAAATGGTCTCTACATTTTGTGAAAATGAATCACAAATTTGGTGCTGATCTTTCTAGCAAAGCAGGAAACCTAATTAAGTACATGAGTCACAGTGTTCATGAGACAAAACATGTCAGTTACTCAGAGGACAGCTATTTTTGGTATTGAAAGAAAGGAAAAAATTTCCCATGATTCTTTAAAAGGGAGGACTATGATACAGTGTTCTTAAAGCTTGAATAATATGTCAGCTCCTTTAAAGGGGAACATTTATTTTCAGACGCCAAGAATCTAAGTCCATAGACGTCAGTGAAAAACTCAGGTCTTAGTCCTTGAAAATGTCTCAGTTGTGACTTACTAGTGTAAAGCAATTGTTCCCCCCCCAGATGTTAAAAGATTCTTTTTATTAACAGAAAATTGAAAATATAAAATTAAAACATTATCTGGAACTTGTGGATTTCTGATTTTATTGAGATCTTGAGCCCTATTTTATAAAGTAGTACTATACTGGACTGAAAAATATCCTCAGTAATTTTTATAATAGTTGGATTTCATGGGGTTCTTTCCCATGATGTGGCATGGTGCAAGTTACTGGCACAAGTCCAAGCTTGTAGTTTCTTAAGTAGGAAATACCTACTTAAATATCACATTCATTTTAGATATTGTACTGTGTTTATGGTAATGAAATTCTATACAGCAGTTAAAACAAATGAACTAGGTTTTTATCAATATGGATAAGTTGAATAAGTAGTAAGTACATGGTACCATTTATGTAATGTTCAAAAGCAATTTCATTTAGGTGTACATGTATCTAATAAAAGTAAAAAAAACATAGGAGGGGAGGACACACATCAGATTCAGGATACTGATAATGCCCCTGGGAAAGAAGAGAGGTCAATAAGATTGGAAAAAGGTACTTTTTATCTGTAATATGCTTTTCCTTAACAGATAATCCAAACCAATATGGCTACAAGTTAATTTTTATTAACTCTAGGTACTAGGTACATGTGTGTTTATTACTTTATTCTCTGTTTTCCTATTTGAAACGTGTAATTATAAAAAATAATTATAGTACAGAGTGATAATTGTAACATTAGAAGGAATATATGTTGCATCAGGTAATGATCCAGCTGTCTTAGAAGAAATCAAGGTTTCAGGGTAATTCTTCCTAGAGGAGAGGACATCAGAATTGGATTTTGAAAAATGAATGGGAATTTACCTCCAAAGCAATATGTTTACTTAAACATGGAGGGATGCAAAATATTGCATTAGTGGAACTATAAGCAGTTCACTGTTACTAAATGGGGATGCTTAGGGAAGATGGGCAATGAAAGTAGATAAGGCTAGAAATATTTAAAAGGCCAGATAATGAAGGGCTTTACAATCCATATTAAGGGCACAGGTTCTATCCTGAGGCAGTGGGGAGCTAGTGAAGGGTTTTAAGCAGTGCAGTGATTTGAGATGACACTTGGAATTTAATGAACGATCACCTTTGCTAGAGTATGGAAGACAGTGATTGTTATCTTAGATTAAATTAAACACTCTGTTTAATTCATTCAGGAGTGTTTTTTTAGAATAATGAAAAATTGGAAATAACCAAAATGTCTATAAATAGAAATGCTTAATTATGTCATATCCATAAAATAAAATGCAGTGCAGCCATTGAAATTGACATGGAATATATCTATGACTTAATTCTTTTTCAACATTTTATTGTAAAATGGTCATTGTATGAAAATGTTTAAAAAAACTTTCTATTTATCACCCATATACCCACCACCTAGATTCTGCCATTAACATTTTATAATCTTGCTTTATTACTTATTTATCCATCTTTTTGTCCGTTATGTGTTTTAAGGGAAAAACTCATGTCTCAAAACTGCATTTTGTCGTAATTTTTTAAACAATATTTGTATATGCATAGGGAAAGATCTAGGAAGATTAATTTTTTTATTTTAAATATATTTTTATTGATTTCAGAGAGAGGAGGGGAGAGGGAGAGAGAGAGAGATAGAAACATCAATGATGAGGGTCATTGATTGGCTGCCTCCTACACGCCCCTCCTGGGGAAGCCTAGGCATGTGCCCTGGATCATAAGTTGCTGCTCATCTGCTGAGCCATGCCGGCTGGGCTCTGGGAAGATTTATATAAAAATTATTAACATTGGTTGTCCTTGGCTTATAGATGATTTTTGCTTTCCACTTTATTCTTCATTGTATTGTCTGAATGTTTTACACTGAGTATGTGATACTATAATAAAAACTACATTTGAAACTACATTAAAGTTCTTTTCCTTTAGCATGAGAAACTATGAGTTTTTTACTAGTAGATACAGTTGATTTGCAGTGAAATGAATTAAGCTTTTTTTCTTTTTTTTACAGATAATGATGAATAATCCTCAGAACATTCTTTAATCCTCAGCTGTATGAAAGCATTTAACTTTGGCTCATCAGGATAACAAGCTTCAGTGGGGAATGTAGCGATTTTTTATAAACGATATGTCAGATTTAAGATGGGCATGCTAATTGCATGGAAAAGATGGACAAACATGACATTTTTCAATTAAGAGTCTAGTATTTTATCTATTTTATTTTGTTTCTTGAGTTCTATAGTTACCTCCTACAGAGTATATACTTTATTAAATCTTCCAACCAAAGCATAAGAGACTTTGATCCAGAACTGGACATAATAGTTTTGAAGATTTACCATGAAGTAAGGTAACTTTTACTTTCAGCAAATGTCCTTATTTTGAAATAATTACTTAGGTTGTGAAAGACCTGCCTGTGGCTTTTCATTTAAGTATTTAAATATGACCCTTTTTTTCTGTCTGCTTGTTTTCATGACCAGCAATTAGGTATTAAATAACCTTGTCAAGGGCTCTATTTCAATCTTTGCATTTTGAAGATGGAACTTTTAGCCTTAAAGTTTATATTCTCAGCCCTTTTTCAACCAGTGTGTCTCCTGAACTAGCTCAGTGAAATCAGGCTATAGAAACAGCCTTAGAAATAACTGAAAATTTTGATTATGAAAGAATAGCAAAATTATATTTCCTGATGTTAAAAAATATGGTTAATTCTGTTTCTTTTTAATGACCAGAACCAGGAATATTATATCTAAAAATTAGTCTGTGAATGTTAACATTGACCTAGCATACAGCATACAGTTGCCCTTTTTGTTTTTAATTTTCTCTCATGCATATGCTTATATGAGATTTAAAAGGAGAAAGGAATGGTTTTTATTTTTGACACTGACAGTTTTGGTAACTGTTACTCCAAAGCAGGAAAATGTTTGCTGCTTTTATGTCCATTATGAGAGGATCATTAAGATGATAGTCACACAGCTTCAATTGCACTTTGCCAGGTATTACATCGTTTTATTAGTGATGTCTATTACTTTTAGTAATAAAAGCAGATTTTTTTTTTGAAACTTGAGGACATAGCAGCCTGATTGGCATAATATATCATTTGAACAATAAAATCTTAACTTGCAGCACTATCAGTACTATGCTGAATTATGTATATTTTTTCTAATATCCAAAACTAAATACTTGATTTTTATATGTTTATTTTGTGATATTACTATTAAATTTTTATTATCTACCTGAAGTACATTATTGGTTGTCATATACTTATTAGCACTCAATAGAATGCTTTTACACAGATTTGAGAACACTTTTGTTTCTTTTACCTGATGATTTTCTTTTTTTTTCCAGTGGAAGAATTCTGTACTTTAATTCTCTATAATCCTGAAAGATGAGAATGATTTGAAGGGGTATTTTTAAAGTATTACCCTATTACGTGTGTTAGAAAAGCAAGTAAAGGTATAACACAGTAGGAAAAGTTGTTTAGCCATATTTCAAAGGATGTCACATACACAAGACTAGCGATGACAAATAGGGTTTGTGTCATCTCCAGTCAGTTGGTTGAGAGCGGCTCTGGAGTGTTGTTATGGAAAGGTTGTCTGTGCCAGTGGGAAGAGGGCTATTGATCAGTAAGGTCTGTTGTAAGTGTTGCAGGTAAAGTGTGTAAGCATTTCTAGATTTATAGAATGTTAGAGCTAGAATGGGCTACGAAAGTAATTTAGTGTTATCTCCACTTAACATGCAAGGACATTGAGTTGTAACATGAATGAAGTCACTTACGTGAATGGCCAACATCAGACCAGTTCTGGGTCTTACACGGTGCTATTAATTATACACTCTTTTAAAATTTATCTCCTCTGGAGAGTGAAAAAGAATAGATTCAGTAGGAAAAAGTATATTTGGCATCAGTGCATTAAGAATTCAGCAGAGATTTCTTGTTTCTAAGAATAGCACACTATTCTAGTTAACCTCCCTGCAAAACACAATTTTTAAATGCTAAATTGTTTTTCCCCATAAATTAACACGTATTCTACCCTTAATTACTTTATTGATGATGGATCTTTAAAGACTGTGTGTGTTTAATATACTAAAAACACAGAAGAGGTGAGAAGATGAATTGCAAGGCCAAAGCTTTGGGAGAAAGTTTCAACCCAAATATTAGTGGAATACTGGAGAGAGAAAAAAGACGCTTTTAACCTGAGAGTATGTCGAGTACCTCACACTTTGGTATAGTGGGCTTATGGAGCCAAAAGGGTAAAAGGCATGGGCAAGTGCCCATCCAAACTGAAGAATCCTATAGGAAACCCCGTCAAGGGAGACTCCAAAAGGGAGAGCTAGAACTAAACCCAACCTCAAACTGAGGAACTGCAGGATGAGAAAAGGACAGAGAGATCCCTGAGAAATTGTGGCCACAGTCCAAACGTCAAGTAGTTTTGCATCTTGAGCACCAAATCTGTGGGCTGGGACACTAGACTCAGACATGATTTGAGGTTCCCCCATGAACCTGGCAGAAGCCATGCCAATATCTCTCTGAAGGAAGGCACATTTATTTTGTGTCTTGAAAAGCACCATAAGTAAGTTTTTAAGGGCAATGGCAGGCACAGAGTCAAAGATAAAACAGTACACAAGAAATCAAGACAGTGTAAGTGGGAGACAGCAGGAAGAGGGTGGGCACAGACTTTAGATTTGGAATTATCAAAGATGTGTTGTTATACCTGTGCTCATTATATTTAAAAATGATCCACAAACTTGAAAATACCTACAGGGAAAGAAAAACTGAAAAGGAATATAGACTTGAAGAACCAAATAGAATTCATTTATATGAAAAATACAACAACGGAAAATTTAAAACTCAGTGAACATGCTTGTCAGTGCGTGATACAAGGCAAAAAGGAGAATTTAAAAACTGGAAGAAATTATTCACAATATAGCACACAGAGAGAAAAATATGGAAAGTACAACAGAGAAGGTAAGAGATTCAGCAAGAATGTCTAATGTATGTTTGATGGAAATCTTACAGATAAAGAAAGAATGGGGTTAAGTTATCGATAAAGGCTGAGAATTTTTACGCTATTGGAGGACATCAATACACAGATGGAAGCAGCCCAGTGAATTTCAAGCAGGATAAAGTAAAAGAAATGAATGCCTAACATCTTCAGAGTGAAACTGGAAAATCAAAGACAAAAGAACTTAAAAGAAGTTGAAGATAAAAAGGCATACTACTTTCAGAGGAATGTTAAAAGACTAGCAGTTGGCTTTTCAACCGTAGTAATGGAACAGTGGAATGTTATCTTCTATGGGCCAAAAGAAAATAATTGTCATTCTAGAATTATATACATAGCAAAAATGTGTTTCACAAATGAATAAAAATTATTTGACTTTCAGTACTGGCCATGGTGAAATAACAAAGGGGATTTACCTTCCCACCTTTAACAACTCAAAACACTGGACAAAAAAAATACATGAACCAGTGCTTTTCAGACAGTGTGCAACAGACAACAAAGGGCAGTGATCCATGAAAGAGGGGAAACAAATGAGGTAAGCCCTGTGATTGCCCAAGTTCATTGCATAGAAATAGCATAAGGGCCAAGGGACCCATGTAAAACCCAGAGTTCTCCCTAAATTGAGGAAATAGAAATTAGATTTAAGAGAGGTGAAAGCAGCCATAATTTTCAGGACACAGTACTGGAAAGGAGAGAAGTGCACAGAAGAGCTAGAAAATCCCCAAATATCTGGAAACTGAACACAATTCTAAATGACTAATGGATCAAATGAAAAATCATAGCCAAAATTAGAAAATACTCTGAACTTAATAAAAATTAAAATGTGACATATTTAAATTTGTATGATATACCTAAAGCAGAGCTTAGAGTGAAATTTATAGTATTAAACACTTATATTGTAAAAGAAATAATTCACTGACTTAAATTTATACCTTATAAATCCAGAAGAGAAAAGAGAGTAAATTAAACTCAAAGTAAGCACAAAAATGGAAGTAATTTTTCTTGAAAAACCACAGAAATCAATGAAATAAAAGCAAAATCAGAGAAGCCAAAAGCTACTTGGTTAAGAACATCAATAAAATTGATAAATCTATAGAAATATTAGAAACAAGAGAGGGTACATCACTACAGATCTAAAAGGCATATGGATAATAAGGGTATATCATGGATAATTTATGCCAATATATTTGATTACTTAGTAAAAATGGACACATTCCTTGAAAGACAAAAACTACCTGTATTAGATTGTCCTTCCATAATAAAATACCATAGACTGGGTGCTTAAACAAGACACTTTCCCACAGTTCTGGAGCTAGAAGTCCAAGACCAAGGTTCCAGCCGATTTGGTTTCTGGAGAGGGCTCTCTTCCTGGCTTCAGAAGACTACCTTTTCTCTGTGTTCTCGCATGGTCTTTCCTTGGTGTGTGGGCAGAGAGAGAGAGCAGCTCTCTGGTGTCTCCTCTTACAAGGACACTATTCATATAGGATCAAGGACTCACCCTTAGGACTTCATTTAACAATTACTTAGGCACCCACATCTCCAAATACAGGCAAACTGAAGGTTAGGGCTTCAACATACAAGTTTTTTGGGGGGATATAAACATTCAGTCCATAACATTACCAAAACTCATCCAAAAACATGGAAAATCTGAATCTCCCTACATCTAATTATTAAATTAATTTATTTTTGAATATGTTTTTATTGATTTCAGAGAGAGGAAGGGAGAGGGAGAGAGAGAAACATCAACAAGGAGAGTCATTGATTGGCTGCCTCCTGCACGCCCCTACTGAGGATTGAGCAGGCAACCAGGGCATGTACCCTGACTGGGAATTGAACCTGACCTCCTGGTTCATGGGTCAAAGCTCAGCCACTGAGCCACACCAGTGAGGCTGAAATTTAATTTTAGTTTGAAGCCTTCCCACAGAAAACCTTGGCCCCAGATGGTTTTAACGATGAACTTTATCAAACATTTCTGAAAAAAATAGTACCAATAGTACACAAGCTGCTTCAAAGTATAGGAGTGGAGGGAACATTTTCCCACTTATTCTAAAAGCACAGCATTATCTTGTCCTCAAAACAAACAAAGGGGGAATTAGAAGAAAAGATAACTACAGACTCAAAAACTTCATGAACGTTGATGAAAAAATTGTAAACAAAATTTTAGCAACTCTAACTCAACAATATATAAAAAGGACATTGCATCATAACCAAGTAGAATGTGCCAGGAATGCAAGACTAGTTTAACATTCAAAGCTCAATCAGTGTTACTCATGTTAATAGACTAAAAAAGACCATATGATCATCTCAGTAGATGCAGAAAAAACATTTAAGAAAATCAAACATTCATTTCTCATAAAAGTTCTCAGCAAACTAGGAATAGAAGAGAAATGGCTCAACCTGATGAAGATCATCTTTTAAAAAACTCAAAAAAACAGCTAATATAGTGAAAATAAAGTTTCCCTAAATGGAAAAAGAGCAAAGATTTATGTTTTTATCACTTATATTCTACTTTGTACTGGAGGTTCTACCTATTACAGTAATGCCTGTGGGGGGGGGGGGGGTGGAAAAATAAGTGCCTACAAATTGAAAAGAAAAGTAAAAACTCTTTACTCACAAAGGAGTAAAGTGATTGTCTATGTAGAAAATCATAAAGCTACACAAATGCTAAAAGGACTAAAGAGAGAGTTAAGCAAGGTCAATGAAAATCAATTTTTGACGAGCTGGAGTGGCTCAGGTGGTTGAGCATCGTCCTGTGCACCAAAAGGTTGCTGGTTTGATTCCCTGTCAGGGCACATACTTTGGTTGTAGGTTCGATCCCTGGTCAGGGCACGTAGAGAAGGCAACTGATCAATATTTCTCATACCAATCTCTCTCAGCATGTCCTTGGGTAAGGACAAAAAGAATTAAAAATCAACTTTTATATACTAATTAGAAACAATTACAAATAGAAAATTTTGACATACCATTTATAATAGTATCAAAAACTATGAAATACTGAGGTATAAATTTGATGAAAATGTACAAGATTTGTGCACTAAAAACTACAAAACATTGCTGAGAAAGATGACATAAGTGGGCATGTATATATCATGTTCATGGATCAAAAGGTAAAATATTGGGGTAGGAGAAATCTTAGTTACCTTAGGTTTGGCAAAAGTTCCTTAGACTTAAAAAAAATACAAATTATAAAGAAAAATTCTGACTTCATAAAATGTATACATTTTTACTTTTAAAGGGACATTGTTAATAAGATGAAAAAAGCCAGCCACAAATTGGGAGATGTTTATTAAAAATGTTTGAATACACAAAGAAGATAAAAAGCTCTTGTTATCTCTAAAAAGATAACAAGATCATGAAAATATACTATCATTTGAGAAATTAAAATGAAAACGACAATGAGATATCCACTGTTCACTCTCTAAAATGATTAAAATCAAAGACTTGAGAATGTGATGCAGCAGAACTCACACTGGTAGATATGTAAAATGATGTAATCATTTTGGAAAAACAAAAAATGTAAATGTTCATACCAGTATACCATGACACCACTGAGTCTAATCTACTCTTTAAAACTTCCATTGAATTTTTTCTCTTTTAAGTAAACTCATGATTGAAATGAAAACATAAATACAGAAAAGGACCCAAGCATAATTGTTCAGCTCAATTATTTTTCAAAAAGAGAATATACTCATGTAGCCAGCATGTGGATAAAGAAAGGGAACATTTCTAGTATCCCATTCTATTATTACCCATCACAGCAACCTCTATCTTTTCTTTTAACATCACAGACTTGTTTTTTGAACTGTATGTAATAGAATTGTATGGTATGTACTCTTTTGTGTCTAGTTCCTTTTGCCCAATACTGTGTTTGTGAAATTCATCCACATCATTGCACTTAGTATAGTTTGTTTACTTTGTTCATTCTCATTAGTGTATTCTGTTACTAAAACACCCCACAGTCTATCCATTCCACTGTCCCAGAGTTTAGATATTTTTAGTAGAATTATAGTGATCACTCTTTTACATATCTTTTGGTGAACATATCATGAATTTCTCTTGAGTATATACCTAGAAATGGAATTTTTGAGTCATAGGAGATGCATATGTTCAGTTTTAGTAGACAGTTATATGGTTTTCCAAATAGTGGTACCAATTCATACTCCCTGGTATGAGTGCTCTAGTTGCTCTACATCCCTGCCAACACTTTGTTGCAACAAGTTTTTTTTTTTAACTTAATTTATTTTAATCCTCACCTGAGGATATTTTTTCCATTGCTTTTCAGAGAGAGTAGAAAGGTAGAGAGAGAGAGAGAGAGATGTGAGAGACACATCAATTGGTTGCCTTCCACACACACCCCAACCAGGGCTGGGGATCGAGCCTGCAACCAAGGTACGTGCCCTTAGCTGGAATCGAACCTGACACCCTTCAGTCTGAGGGCCAACTCTCTAACCACTGAGCCAAACCAGCTAGGGCTGCAATGAGTTTTTAAGTTAATATTCTTTACTTATACAAGTTGTATTTCTGTTTCAAATATGTTTGGAACTTGGAAGATATGCATGAACTGAAGATAGAGAACTTGTGTATAGTTCATGTGTACTATTCAAGAGAATATAATAATTTTTAATAGTTGTATAATACCTAGCAATTTACCAGCTTTTACATAAATGTACAAGTTTAACCATAACAATCCTCTGAGATCAAAGGAGTTTATTATTATCCTCATCTTACAAAAGAGGAAGCTGATGCTCAGAGTATCTGTGATATACACAAGACCGAGGCAAAGCTAGACTCAAATGCTGATGTTCTGAGAGGTCATTCCAAGTGCTCTCCATTCATATCAGTGGGCTAAAGAAAAATCAGATGTGCCAGTGGTACAGACAAGCTTGATCCTACTATCTGGTCTATTATTGATAGTAAATGTAACTTTATACATATAAATATTATGGGTATAATGTTGATTTCCCAAAGACTTTGGATCTTCAGAGATGACCAAGATAGATTAGGGGTTAGGGATGGTCCATCTCCTCATCATATTTTTTATTGAATGAGACACAGGCATATCTACACAAACATGATAGACATATAATGTGTAATCAGTAATAACAGAAGGAATTAGAGTAGAGAATTGAATTTGGAATTTGTTGAAAAATCCCACACAGTTTGCTCATCAAATTTCTGAGTGTTTATTGTGTGCTGGGCCCTGTTTTTAGGCATTGGGACACAGCAATGATAAGATAAAGTCGTACCCTATGGAGCTGAGCTTCTAGTGGAGGCAACAGAGAATCAGCAGATGAACACAAATATGTCTTATGATTGCAAGTAGACATCACATTAAGAAAAATGACAGTAAATTATAATTCATAAGGATTATTAAAGCCTGACAGAAGGTAATTGCTGGATTTAAAAAACAATTTTTAAAAGGGAAGGAAGTGCCCGGCCGGCTTGCGTAAGTGGTTGAGCATTGACCTAGGATCCAGGAGATTGAGTTCGATTCCCGGTCAGGGCACATGCCTGGGTTTCGGGCTGGATTCCCAGTGGGAGGCCTGCAGGAGGCAGTCGATCAGTGACTCATTGATGTTTCTCTCTCTCTACCTTCCTCTCTCTGAAATCAATAAAGACATATTAAAAAAATAATAAAATATTTTTTTAAAAACGGGAAGGAAGTTTATTTTCCATTTTAAAGAATAGTAGGTGAAAATGGGGTTCACATAGGGAGGGGATCGAACAGACATGACCTGAGGCAGGTGGGACCTCTGGGCTGAGGGCCAGCAGAGGGCAGAAACCAGTAGTAGCTAAAGGACTGGTGATACGCAAATGAATTAAGATGAGAAAGCTAAAACGTAAAACTTTGCTAGCAGGAGAATCAGTCTCATTAAATAGTCATATGAAGTACCTGCCATGTAACTCTCAGAGTTTTCTGTTTAGTGAGTTTAACATGTAACAGTGTCAGATTAATGTGTGTGTCACTGAGGTAGGCAGACAAGGGATTTTGTGAGTAGGAGGATGAACATCTTTCCTTTTTGTGGGAAGGAGGGGGTCATATTCTCTTAAACCACGTTTCTCAGAAGCAGATCCCTACACAAGGATTTGTGTGCTGGCCATTTCTTAAAGGAGCCCACAGGAGAGGCTGAAACAAGAGGAAGGTGGGGATAGGACAGGGAGGGTGCAGTTTAAGGCCAGGTTTTACAAAGGGTAGCTTTAGCCTGGTCTTCCAGGGAAAGAGGACTTGTCCAGACCTAAGGTGAGGGAGCAGGGCTTTCATAGTCCCATATCCTCAGGCACTGGTTAAAAGCCATGCCCAGGATGCAGAGTCCAAGCTCTGCAAGTGTGGTCCAAGTGGCCGCATCAGCCCGAGCGCAGTGAGTCAAAGTCGCAAGTGTTGACTGTTGGAAGCAGAAGCACACTGAAGCCTAGAGAGCACACAAAAATGTTTAAGGGGACCCAAGGGGAACATTGTCCACTACAAATATTGTTGGGGAAATGTAACTAGAACATCAAAGACTGAATTTAATTTTTATGCAGTGAGTCATTTAAAAGAATAATGTCAAGAAAATAGTGGCATAAGTAGTGCATAAGGTAAAAGTGATTAAACTGGCACAAGCCGGTTTGGGTATTTGTTTTCATTTCTATGACACAGGAGTTCAGTTGCCATTTAGTGGTAGCCACTTCAGTCTCCTTTGGCATTCTCCATGCCCTCCTACTACCCCAAGACAGTGTTAGTCTTGCACTTACTACATTGCACAAAAATGATTGATGTGTAGTATTCCTTCCCTAAAGGCTCTGCGAGGGTCTTAGAGCAATGACTGTGCCTTATCTTTGCATTTCTCACTTCCGCTCCATGCCTGGCTTACAGTAGGTAGTCAATAAATGTTTGTGGAATGGATGAAACCATTTATAGCCTATGGAAATTCTAGAAATAAATTTTATCTTCAGTATAAAGTTTGTGTCTTGTATAAACTAGACAAAAGCAATTTAAAAGGCAGACCCCCTCTAGCATGCCAATAAAAGTTACTGAGCCTCAGCAGATAACTTGCATTTGGCACAGAAAGGTTCTTACCTGAAAATGGAAACTTAAACCTTTAGTTAAGAAAAGCATTCTTGATTAAAAGCACTTGATTAAAAAGAGCTCATTAATGAAAAACAATACTATTTTTATAAGGACTAAGCTGCTTTTATCTTGCCCTGGTTTAGTTTCACGCTTCAACAAATAGCACCCTTTGGCAGTCACGGCTCCTTGCGCTGCCAAATGCAGGATCCATGCTTGGTCATGCCCTTCCTTGACGTCACTCTGGAAGAGGTCATCAGCTAATTAGCTGCATAAACTGGTCACCATTATTGTCTCCAAGCTCTAAGTGGTGCCGTCTGATGGACTCACAATGACTTTTAAAAAAAACAAGTTGATTTTTTTCTTGACATTACAGACATGGTCCTTAGAACATTAAAACTCGGGACAATTATAATGGAATGTATTTGATTAAAGGTGACCTATAGGTGTTCAGGAGAGCAGGAAAAAACCTCTCTTGCATAGGATGAATGCTTTTGGCTTTTTCTCCAGATTAGACAAAGAAAAACTGTTTCTCAGAGGTTAGCTTTTCTCTCTTCAACTCCCACCTCCCTACGTGCCTGCCGTTCACCCATACGTAGTACTAGTTACTGCTGCTCCTTACAGAACTGGAGTCCGTCAGCTAGGCTCCTCTGCTCACCTCTCTTTAACTTTGCTCCCCGGATAGTCAGCACCTTCAGAAGTGCTGGAGCCCCATCCCCACCCGCAAGAGGTCCCGCGTGTCCTACTTGGGAAGACCATGCTCTTGTTTTCCAAGACAATTCTAGTTCCTTTGAAATTTGTCATTTTTATCTGTGTAAATCAATTCATGGTCAATCTTTTCACCTTTTACTATCAAAATTGCTCAAAGAAGCAACTCTGTGTAAATTTTATGTCCTATTGCAGACTAGAAAGGGAAGGATCAGAAGAGGGAAAATTATTTTTGAGGGGGCTCCCTGAATTATAGCCTAAGTATTTTAGGTCTTATTTCCTTCCCCATTCTTCTTTCTGGGAATGAATTTCCAGAGTAGAACTTTTATCTTTGAACATTTAAAATTTAAATAGAGTCAACTAATTCATGACTTTAGCCAAAGGCCATTACAAAATACAACACAGTCTTTAAGGAATAAAGCGCAGAATAAAGAATTGCGGGCACAGAACTTTGTTATGGAAATTTCACATTTATTTGAAATACGTACTCACCTAATCAGAGTGTCACAAGGAATAACTCACTAAGTTGTGAGTTCCATAGTTGGGAAAGGAACTATATTTTGTTCCTAGGTTTCCCTGGGGTGTCCAGCTTGGAGCTTCACAAATTTATTGAATTGAAGTTTTATTAACACTCTTGAGGCAGTTAATACAAATAAGAGGCCTGCCACTTCAGGTCACAGAGGTTTATATAGAACAGTAGTATACCCCAAGGATGTCACTTAGACTGATGAAATTTGCCCCAGAAAGAGGTGATTTCTAGTCTGGTAACCTAGCTCAAGTCATAAAATAGGACTGCCTTGAAGAATTATTGAGGTTAAGTGAAATAACATATAAAATGCCTTATTGAGGTTGAGATAACATATAAAATGTGCCTGGCCCACAGTGAGCACCCAGTATATGTAAGTTTTCTTTTTTCTTCTTTCAGGTTTTACCTTCATTAGTCCCGATGCGACATGGTTGCAGGTACATGAACAACATAGAACAGAGTGAAGGATATCCCCTAACTCAGGCACTCCAAATGTAACCACTTACTGCGCTAAAATACTCTACCACCCTTTTTGGTTGAGATCTGTGCTCATTTTATTACACTGTACCCTATCAGTTAAAGACCTTTGGGGTGATATATAGTCCAGTATTAGAAGCAGACACATTTCTCAAAAGCAACTAGGTTGTGTTTTTCTTGAACTATGAATTTTGTAATTGCTCACATTTCTCTCTGTTGGCTGGTACAAACCTTAGAATCAAATTTGTTCCTTAATGTGTAGTAAGTATATAGAAATTCATGATATATATTCTTGCATTATCTTTACTCCTAGTTCTATTTTATCTTTATTTTTTCCCTTTGCAATGTATTTTTACCTGCATTTAGTTGATGCAAACTTGGTACATTATATGCTTATTTCTTTATTAGCTGTCTTAAATCCTAGGGAAGAGAATAGGAGACACAGAGGAGTGTGTGTGTGTGTGTATGAACTTTGTAATTGTTCACATTTCTCTCTCTCCCTCTCTGTGATCATCCATGGTTACAGATATCAGTTGGAAAAGGGAAGTTAAAACACAACAATCGCAACAAAAAAGACCAAAGCACCTTGTCTATTACTTTTACAAAACCTAATAATGGAAGATTTCCCTGTTCTTTGTGCTATTTCCCACTCAAAAGCTTTCTCATCGTGTTGTTTGTGTGGTCTTACTAGTCTGGGTTTTTATTGCAGGTAAAAAAGGAATTTATTTAAAGCATGTTGGGTAGGTCAGGAGATCTCCAGAAGTGTTAGAGAACCACGCCTGAGAAATCATCAGAAACACAGGGCATCCAGGCAGCTGGAACCACAGTGTGCATCTCACCGAAAGCCAGCGCAGGCGGGAGGCTGCCGCTGTGAACTGTGGAGACCTGTCTTCCCTTCTGCCTTGCTGCTCATGGAGACTGCTTGCTGCTGCCCCGCTGCCCAGAATGGATTCTTCACAGCCTCTCTTTTTTTCTTTTTCTTCCTTTGCTCTCTTTTTTAAAATCACTGCTCTTGCTTCAAAGTCCTGGGCAGGAGCCTCTCATTGGCTAAGCCTCAGCCACATGGTCATTCTCTAGTTGCAAAGGAAAACAAGTACTCATTTTTTAAAAAACCTTTTTTCTGATCTAATCTAAATTTTTATAGTGAAAGGAGGGCTCTGTGTCTCTCTACATTCACCTGATGGAGAAATTCCCCCAAATAAGAAGGTTCAGATCCTGGACAGCAAAATAATGACAACTGTCAACTCCAGTCCACTCTATTGCCTACCTGATAGCCACATGTACTCTTTTTTCCTAGCCTACATTTTTAAAAAAGGGGCATTTACCTAACCAAAACACACAACAACAACATAAACATTTCTAACACATTCTCCTTCTAATGGGGTGTGACCAGCATAACTACAGCAGCTTCATTCCTGCTCTAGCTTCAGCACAACCTTGTCCCAACCTATTTAAGTTTATATTAATAACACACCCTACATAAAATAATGTAGACAAGGGAGAGTGAAACTTTCATCTTAATTGAAATATATAAACATTTTCATTTAGTTGAAAGGAGGTGCGTACTAATCATTCTACATACTTAACAAGAAAACTGGAGTAAGCTGCAGAAATTTGGATCAATATAGAATCTCAGTGTCCTATTAAAATGTACCCACATAAAAACAGACTTTAGAAATGTTTGTTTCCTGGTTAAAATGTAATAACTCAACTATGGGTATAATTTATCAACAGAAACATAATTCTGAGCTGCAGTTTGCTCTTAATAGAATGTTACATTTTGTTGAGATTTATGAATTCATTATTCTTGTAGATGATTTCATTATATAGTCTTGCCTATGTTTTGCATACAAAATTTTAATAAGCAGGACTCCCAGCATCATAAGGGCTCAAAACGAAGCATAAAAGCTGTGGTTAAGTTACATAAATGATACATATTTATGATATCTATCTCCAAGGTGTCTACCCACTTCAAATTTCTCTCTAAATGTACAAAATAAAATTTCTTATTAAAAATCTCTCCAGATTGAATAGCATGGGGTTCTGACTTTCTTTTAAAATACTGAATTACTAGACACATCTTTATGTCTTCCTCTAGAAAAGTATGATAGCACAGACATTTAATTTCCTACTGTGAGTAAAACAGTGCACCGGAGTCACTCAGGGTAGAAGCTGGAATGGACCATGGAGATACATAATCTAGTCAAACACTCTCCTGTCACAGATGGGAAAGAGGGCCAAGAAGATGAGATTAGTTTCCCAAGGCTACACCGCTAGCATCAGCATTATTGCTCACAGATCTTATGATAGATTCTTCCTGAAATCTTTGTCAGAAATGACAGTGGTTGAAGCAGGTTTGAGGGCTATGTGAAGCACAGTTGCTTGTACAGAATTGTATCTTCTCATAGACCCTCTCTCCCCATCTTCAGCATCCCCACGCTAAGGAGAATCTGTGGTCCTTGGATTGGAATTTTATGGACCCATGACAAAAACAACATTCGTAGTGTCTTATTCTTCAGAACACTATCAAATATTTTATTTACTCTTTGAATTTTTGAGCTGAATGGTGACTTAGACATCTAGTCAGTCTCAGTCTTGGCTGCATAGTGGAATCACCTGGGGACCTTCAAAAATCACTGATGCTCCCTGGCCGGGCGTGGCTCAGCTGTTGAGCGTTGACCTATGATCCAGGAGATCGAGGTTCAATTCCCAGTCAGGGCACATGCCCGGGTTGTGGGCTCGATCCCCAGTGGGAGCGTGCTGATCAATGACTCTCATCATTGATGTTTCTATCTCTCTCTTCCTCTCCCTGCCTCTCTCTGAAGTCAATAAAGACATATTTTTTAAAACAAAATCACGGATGCTGCCCTGGCCAGGAAGCTCAGTTGGTTAGAGCATCGTCCCCATATGCCAAGGTTGTGGGTTTGACCCCTGGTCAGAGCACATATGAGAATCAACCAATGAATGTATAAGTGGAACAAAAAAATTTCTTTCTCCTCTCTCTTTCCCTCTCTCCCCCTCTCCCCCCCCCACACTCTTTCTCTAAAATCAATCAATAAATGACAAAAAAATTGCTGAAGTTGATTTAACTACACAGATTCTGATTTAATTGATCTCAGGTGTGGTCCAGGCATTAGGACTTTAAAAATATCCTCAGATGATCCAAATGTACTGCAGGGATTAGGAACCTTTGACCTAGAGCTACTCCCAACTCTCCTTCACATTCATTTTCTAGATAAAGTGAGACTTGGAGAGTTGAGCTTGCTCATAATCACCAGCTGGTTAATGATAGCTTATGATGTCAATTTAGCTTTGTTTTCCTAAGAAGCAGGGCCAGTGACTGACCTTGAGATTCTCACCAGCAGGACTCCTTTAGGCTGTCAGGACACAGAAGCGTCTGTCCTTGGGGCTCCTGGAATGACCACACAGGACAAGCCTCCATTGTTGGATCCAGATACGTCCATGAGGTTGGCATGAATCACCCCATTTTATAGATGATGAAATTGGTGGTCAGATAGATTTTCATAAGGTCACAGTTATTTTAGATTGTATGGGAGCTTTTGAATAAAATCTGTTATAGTTACTCTAAAGTACATCCAAATTATTTTGTTTTATTATTAGAAACCAGATCCCTTAGCACTTAAAATGTAATTGATTCACAGCCCCACTTGTGAATTAAGTGAAAGGAAGCTTTTTAAAATAAAAAGAGAAATCTATGACAGGGCTATGTAGAGTTAACAAGGTTTTTTTTTTCTTTATGCCCGTAATTCATTTGTAATGGCATCCATATAAGAGGATTTTCCTCATAATCAGCTCTCACAAGAAACCTAAAATCTAATAGGAAATACTGAACTAGCATGAGTAAAGGGCACGAGATCGTGTGTAAAAAGATCATGCATGAATGATGCATTTGTAAGTCCTGTTCGGAGAGAGCAGGGTAATTACGGTCTCACGGGCGAGGCTTGTTTGAGTCAGCAGTGGCTGTGTGGCCACTGGCATTTGGAATGCTGTTGGCAGAACTCCCCCTGTCACTCCTAGAGCTGTGGCCGGGGGCTGGCACTGAGCGGGGGTGGGTGCCGTGTGGGGGAACGACGCCTCTGGTTGAGGGGACAGGGCGAGTGCACGAAAACGGGCCTCGCTGACCGTGATCACACTCTGGCCTCCGAGGAGACTGTCACACGTCTCAGGCTGTGGCTTGGGACGTCTTTTTTATTGTGCCCTGATGGTTACCGAGAACGGGCCCCTCTTGGAGGCAGCCGCTTCCCGAGCCCTCCAGTCTCCTTCCAGCTGCTGGCCAGGCCCCGAATCGGGGGCCTTCCCCCCCAGCCCTCAGCAGCCCGGGCGCCCGCCGGCCCAGGGCTGCCCGCGGCTGTGCGCCGGGCGACTGCCCGTGGGCACGGTCTTGGAGAGCGGACAGACTGCCCGCGAGCGCTAGGATGAGAGGAAGAGGGAGGAAGAACTGGCTGGCTCTTTCACGGATACGACTGAGTTCCAGAATGTAAAAATACAAAAATAAAAAACGTGCTTCTACATAGATATGTAGATAGAGAAATAATAGTTCCCTCTCTCTTGATTTGTGTGTGTGTTTGTCCCTCTCTCAGCGAATAAGAAAAAAATGGGAAAAAATCCAGGGTGGGACAAAAGTAGGGTTACAGTTGCTCGTATGGAAAATAGTACAATAATTAGTAAGTAATAAGACAAGAATAAACTTTGCCATACAACTGTAAACTTACTTTTGCCCCATCCTGGACATCAGATTGGTAAATAGTTTTTTCTGGGTAGTAGATGATTTCCCCCAGTCCTTGTTACTGTGCTTTCTAAATGTTCCACTATGAGCTTTTTTTAAAAAGAGATAAGTTTTTTAAATCCTCACCAAAGGATATATTTTTTTCCATTGCTTTTCAGAGAGAGTAGAAGGGACAGAGAGAGAGAGAAACATCGATGTGAGAGAGACACATCGATTGGTTGCCTCCTGTACGCTCCCTGACCAGGGCCAGGAATCGAGCCTGCAACCGAGGCCTGTGCCTTTGGCTGGAATCGAACCTGGGACCCTTCATTCCTCGGGCCAATGCTCTAACCCCCGAGCCAAACAGGCTAAGGCTATTTTTTTTTTACCAAAATATAAAATATTTTCTTTTTTAAAAGTATATCTTTATTGATTTCAGAGAGAGGAAAGGAGAGAGATAGAAACATCAATGATGAGAGAGTTGTCATTGGTCGGCTGCCTCCTGCATGCCCCCGACTGGGGATCGAGCTGCAACCCGGGCATGTGCCCTGACCAGCAATTAGACCCCAATCGCCTGGATCCTAGGTTGATGCTCAACCGCTGAGCCACGCCCGGCTGGGCTAAAATATTTTCTTGTTAAGCTTAAACCATCTTAACCATTTGGTCTCTAGCAAACAGTCTAATTAACTAAAGCACTGATTTACCTTAAAACCAAGATGTGTTACTTAAAATCTTATTTGTTCACAAGTGAAATGAAAGATTGGGTTAGCAAAGAAAGTATATTCAGAGAAAACTGGGAAGGTTAAAAAAGATATAGCTATAGCTATAAAAAGGCAACACGAGGAATGGTCAAAGTGGTCTGTGTCTTGACTGTATTGATGTCAATAGTCTGGTTGTGATGTTGGTTGTTTTGTTTTCATTGTTTGGGTGTTTTGAGGGGTGAGGGCAATATCTTATCATTGGAAAAAATTGAGTAAAGGGTATATAGGATCTCTTAATTTTTTCCTTATAATTTCTTGTGACTCTACAATTTTCAAAATAAGTTTAATTTTTAAAAAGTTCCTAGAAAGTATTGTTCAGCTATTTCTTAGGACCATTAAAGGCAGAAAAGCTTCATCATTATTATCCATCTCAGAATCGTTCTGGAGGTGAATATTTAATATTCACTCCTCACGATTTTGATGATAAAATTTTTGTTGCATTATATTTTAATATTTTGGGCCATAGACATGCATTTCAAAATGTGAAATACAGAAAGAGTATTCTGTGAAATGAGAACATGTATTGTTGGGAGGCAAACCTCCTCCAGTCTCTTGTGTTTCTGCACATCTTGTGAATGAGGCACTGGCTGCTCTTCACTCTAAATAATCTTTCCAAGGTGGTTTGTTTAGCGAATAGCCTTGAGAGATAGAGTGACTCCCTTCAGAGCAAAGAACAGGCATGCTTATTGCCCATTCAAAAATATTTAGTTTCCCTAAGCTCAGAGTCCCTCTCTGTAACACAACCCACTGGGTTTGCAGGTGTCATCTGGAGACCTTTGTGTCATTCTGTAGGAATTTGGACTTGGGGAACCAGTGCAAAAAATGCCAATACACAGGCTACTTCTATTGCTGTAAGGTATACATTGTCCTTTGCCTCTGACTCAAGATTCTCATGTCTTCTACCAGCATCCATGAAACTGTACCAGGCTAATTCATTAGGTTACGAGTAGGGTAAAAATTGCAGACGCTTCAGAGTTCTTGACAGTGTGGGTGATGAGTAGAGAGGTTACTTTCTGGAATAGGAAGGATGAGGGCCTTGTAGCTGGCTAATGAGATTTGAAGAATATCTATGAGAAATGGCAGGGAGCATGCTGGTGAAATTTTATGGTCAACGGCGTAAGAAATGGTCTTCCACTTTATTTCCTATCAATGAGGAGAAATTGGGAATTGGTTGCAGAGCGATGATAGATTCAAAAACAGCTGGCCAAATGGTACCCTGACAGTTGCTAACTATGACCCAGATGGAGAATTTCCTTGCCAAACTGGCAGACAGCCTCAGATCCACACCTCATTGTAACAACTAGTACCAAGATTTGTCCTGGGCCGGTGCGGGGGGGTGAGGCATGCAGGCAGAAGGTTCTCCTCTTTTCAAATAACAGTTACTGAGATCTGCACCTACACTTGGTATGACTTTCAGGGAAATTCATGAGTGCTATGGCAGAGACCAGGTAGATTACTAGAACTTGGGCTGGTTTGTATGGGAGATGAGATACCTCAGGACATAGTTTATGAAGAAAGACTAACAACAGCTGTGTGTCTTATGGCTCAAATCCTCCTATAGTCCATCAGGACAACCTTAGATCCATTTGGAAAGCAGGGTAAAAAGTCTCAGATTTTTTTTTGCAGCATGTCCTGGCTGTTATAGAGAGACTTTGGCCATCTTAGGGATGCTTCCCTGAGACGAATTAGCTCCCACAGGAAACCATAGATGAGGCATTGGCTAGTATTTGGGCTCCTACTGACTTGTATTGGGTTTATTTAAAATGCTGACACAGATGCAGATGATCAACTGGAGAATGAGAATCTGACTCAAAGAAATAGAGATAAATTCTTGTGGTCAGTCTTGCCACCCTGAAAAATTCACCTGACCATGATCTGGAAACAAGATGAGAACATGAGATGTTGTCTGAGTAATGGGCTAACAGTTGTTCCTGATTATGGTGACACACTCCTCAAAGATGGTCACAGCTGTGTGAGCCATGCTTGAGTCAGCAGTGGGCACAAACCCCATGATCCCAGGAAATAATGTGGCTATGGCTGCAAAGTCAAGGGTTCCCAAGGCTGAAATAAATAGTATCAACCATGAGGACGTCACTACCCAATATAGAGCACTGTGAGGGTTTTCAATGGACCTTCCATGCTGCCTACAATCCACAGATATCTGATATTGTTGACCATTGGCATGGCCTCCTCAACTCTCAACTCAAAAAGATTTCTAAATCAACTTTTCTCACACCATTCAGGTTTCTATATCTGTCTAAGGTAGTTTGGCCACTGAATTAGCTGTCCCAAGAAAGTGATCATCTCCTCTTGGCTACTTCCTAGATAATATCATGACAAAAGTGGTAGGGAGATCTTTTCTTTGGAAATTCTGGATTTTGTCCTAACTTTCTGGGTATGGTGTATCTTTCCCCTGCAAGTAACCCTAGGCTGGCCTGGTTTGTACACTATCTGGGTGGCAGCCTGTCCAAATAGGGCCTTGGTGAATCTAACTTAATTCTGGTTCAGATACCTGAATTCTCCTGTTGGATGGACATGTCCTAGGTCATCAAGATAATGACCATTTGGTTGAGTACACTGCTCACTGAGTCTCCCTGGGGTGGCCTACAGGGCCAAAGTGGCGGCACGATGGGTCTCTGAAAGCTTTATAAAAATGCCCATATCCCTGTTGCACCTAACTCGTCTATACAGGAGGTCTGGGCACAAGTAGGAGATGATCAGAAAAAAGTTATGATTATTGGAATGAACACAGTGATTTTATGGTAGTAGAATCTGGGAAGGACACTAATGATCTTAGACTCTGGAATGTATGAGGGAGGGAAGGGCACTATGATCTTTAAGAATCACCCTGAGGCCTTCCGCATGAAAGAAAGTGCCCTGGTGCATTGAGTGACATGCCTTTAACTGGCTGCTGGGTCTGCCATCCCCTGCCCAGCAACTCTGACCAGAATTTGATCTCCATTTTTCTTAACTAAGAAGTCTAACAAAAACAGCAGGGAATAGCCCCAGTTCTTGTAACACATGTGTCAACAACTCTGGATGTCTTCACACTCTTGATCTTTTTTATTTTAGGCATCAATTGTTCCATGTAGCAAACATATGCTACCCTATTGGTGGCATGGACAAAAGGACAGGTTAGACTGACTGCTATCAGGCAATCCCTCCAAAACCAAGGATCAGACTCAATTCTACTGCACTGGAAACCCTAATGCCTACCAGCCAACCAGGAGATCATGTTTGAGGCACTGTCAACCATGGGCCCTCACGGATGTTTCTACTTGAGTGGCACCAACAGTTGTAAATGCACTTTTTTTCTAGGGCACAATGTACATTCTTGAGACTTTAATTCTTACGTGGAAGCCAGGCATTAACTTGCCTCCCACCTGAAAACATAGTGACACCCACATTAGGAGTAGTCAAAAACAAAACTTCAATGCTGGAAAGTATTCAGATAACTTCAACTCACCAGCCAGGATTGTTATGGATGAGAGAATTGCTTAAGACTTCCTCCCGTGCAATTGTTAATACATCCTGCTGTACTTGGAGTAATGCCTTGAGCCAAGGGGATTTCCAAGGTAGACTCTGATGTTTATAGGATTTGTTCAGTTTAGAACTTGGGGTGGGGGAGGGGGAGATTGACTGTAAATTGGACTCATCCTGGTTCTTAGAATCTCATTAATAGCAGCTTTAATGAAATACTGTATGAGATGATCTGAATGGATTTGGTCTTAGCCTCTGTCAATCAGATTAATCAGTGCAATGACATATTGTGGGAAAACTGACCAGAAGCTGAAGGGCTGAGAGGTGGCCCCTAAAAAGATATTTCCATGTCTTAGCTCCCAGAACCTATAAATGTGACCCTATTTAGAAAAAGTGTTACAGATTAATTAAATTAAGGATCTTGAGATCATCCTGAATTATTGAGATAGGCCTTAAATCCAATAACAAGTGCCTTATAAGAGAGACACAGGAGAGAAAAGGAGAAGGCCACAGGAAGAGGCAGAGGTTGGAGTGACGGAGCCAGAAGCTAAGGTACACCTGGAGTCACTGGAAGTTGGAAGAGGCAAGGAAGGATTTGAGCCTTTGGAAGGAATGTGACTGTGCCAACAGCTTGAATCCAGACTGTTGGCCCCTGTATAAGAATAAATTTATGTTGTTTTAAGCCACCCAGTTGGTGGTAATTTGTTTGGGCACTCTCAGAAAATTGATTCAGTGGTGTTGAAATGAGGGTTGGATATTGTTGGGGGAAATTTTTCCATGAGTATCTCGTTTCACTGTGTCTTGCATGCAAGGTATTGGCTGCCCTTTATTCTGGATTATCTTTCCAAGGAACAGTCTTGGAAGATATAGTATCTCCCTTCAGAGCAAAGGGCAGGTATGATTACTGCCCTCTATAAAAGATTCAGGTTCCCTAAACTCAGTTTCTCCCCTGTGACTCAATCCACTATATGTTCAGGTATCATCTGGCCCTCATCACATTACTGTGGGAATTGGGGCTTGGGGGACCAGCATAAATGCTGATACTTTGGCTACTGCTATTACTGTGAGTTATAAATTATCTAACCCCAGGAATTTCATACCTTCTTCCAACATCCAGGAAACTGGCAGATTAACTTGTTAGTTTGAATGTAAGTTAAATCTCAGCCTCTTCACAGCTACTGACAGATATTCTTAAATCTCCTGTAATTAGTCTGTGAGTACCATTTTAGCTCTGTCCCCACCTTCTGTAAATGCCTAATTTAATTCTATCCCCCCTTACAATTCTCTAAAATTATGTGAACATTATTTGTCAAAGAAGCACATAAATTGTAAAGAGGTTGATTTATTATAATATTTTATGTTTTCATCAGTTAGAGAAAGGGAGTAAAGAAGAGAGAAACTTTGCTCTTGAAAATCTGAGTCAAGTAGGGAAGACATTGATGAGCATATAAACATGAACAAATTTTATTGTCCTTACAAAGTTATATGTAGTCAAGAATGCTTGCATTAGAATATATCATTCCTACTTGTCATCTCAAATTAGATGGAGAGCTGATTTGTTGACAACTCTTCTTCGGGCAAGAGACACCCCCGCCAGCCCCAGAGAGCTGAGATAAGGACTTGCATTGGTGCATGTTGAACTTCATGAAATGACTAATTGGTGCCATTTGTGGTTAGATGTTGTAAATGTTTCATATCAACAATCCTGTCATCATTCAAAACTGGGCAGGAGAAAGGAATAGGAAGAATGTTTTACTTAACAAGCCTAAGCTGGTCAGGACAGGCTGGAGGGAAAGTTCTGAAACTGAGCTTGTCTCTGGCATCACCCACTCTTCTCTCCTTTCAGCATCTTTCACCAGGATCTTCATGCTATCTAACAGCTGCCTTAGGCTGTCACCTCCAGCGCCAGAGCTCTGGTCCTCCCCCATCCCTATCATACCTTCAAAACTTACCTGCCCAAGAATTTCCAAATTGTCCCTGTTGCAAACTGACACCACCCCATCCATCCTTGTTTGCTTTCCAATTAAAGCCCTCAGTGGATCCAAGTGGGCAACACTATAGACTGAAAGCGATGTGCCAAAGCCTGGGAAACCGTGTCTTTGATGGGTTGAATTGAGAAATGAATCTCTATGTTGTGTACTCTCTGCCTTTTACTTTGAAGAACAAGGGAGGATGGCCATGGAGAGGTGGGAGGTTAGATCTTGCTGTGACCTTCCCCTAGCTTTAAGGTAGGGAGAGTGTGAAAACCAGAGGGCCGGACAGCTACACCACACCATACAACTCCCTTCTCAGCTACACCAACTGCGCCACCTGCCTGCAGGACTTCACTCGTGATACGTTCATCCCGTGACTTCCACTCCCTGTGTGCGCCGGGGCTGCGGCTGGAGGGTGTGGGTCATCGGGACCTCTGGAAAGGCTCGCAGGCAGTGATGCAGTACAAGTGAATGGGGCCTCTGTTCATTAATCCCGTCTGAAATGGACAGATAAACCCACTACTCCCAACCAACAGTGACAACCATGGCATTTATCAAGACTCTCTCAGTCATAAGGGACACAAACCCAAATCAAACTGGTCCCTTTAAAAACGTGTTTATTGACTCACATAATCAAAGTCCAGGGGTGGGGTGCATATCATAGGCCCAAGGAACTCCAGTGATGCCAGCAAGACTCCCTCTGTGTGTGTGTGTGTGTGTGTGTGTCTGCCTCTTCTCTCCCCTCTGCTTCTCTCTGTCAGCCTCCTCCTGCTCCCACCATAGGTGGGCATGTCCCCTGTGGTGTGGGGGTCAGAGAGCTCCAGGCTTCTGTCACCCCTGCCCAGCAAATGCAGAGGAGAGTATGGTTTCCTGCAAGTGCTCATATATAATCCAAGATAAGGACTCTCATTTCCAGCTTAGGTCACATACCCATGTGGGGACCACTTTCTGAGCTGGGCGGCCTGAGTCACTCGCCCAATCCTATACAGTGACAGCCTCACCAGTACTACTGGAATGAGGAAGGCTAAGCTCCCCAAAGGATGGTCAGTTCAGTTCGTTGGAGGAGGGGGAGAGTATAGGGGTGGGGAGATGAGCCGGTTCTCAGAAGAGATGCCTGCTTCCAAAGGTCCATGTGGACACAGCTCTGATGTGGTTGTGAAAAAGTTAGGTGCTTCCAGATCAAGACACGTGGTAGCTCAGGTGATTCAACGTAATCACACAGCTGGCCTGGGGTTAGCCTACTGCTCTCTGGAGTTTGGCCAATTTCTGATCATCAGTGTCTGGGGCAAGCACTTGACATCCACTGTCAAATAATGCTGGGTCACGTGGAACTAGTCCTTTATAAGCTTCAAGGAGACCAGGGCCCTTTAAGCATTGCTGACTCTTCATTTCTGTATCTTAGGCCACACCTGTTGGCAGTCATTAGGGTAGGGACAGAAAATAGTGGCATTCTTTCTGCCACTCCCCACTCCTGTGCTCCTAGCGGATATAATTAACGAATCAAAACACTCTTTCCCCTTGAGCCAGAAAGAGCCTTGTTCTCCAGGCAGCCACTGGTTTTGTGTGTGTGTGTGTGTGTGCGCGCGCGCGTGTACTGAGGCGAGGCCTATTTGTTATCCCTGTGCTGTGCTGTCACAAGCCAATTAATTGATAACTTCCTTTTGTTATGCCTGACCAATCAGCCTAAGAAGGGCCTGTGTGAAATTCTCATTGGTAAGATTGAATATGGGCTGCACCAGATTGAAAAAGTTGGGTCCTGTGCCCTTAGGGGGATGTGACAAGTGCTGAGCATTGTGGAAAATTCTCTGTTGTTCAGACAATGTGTGAAAAATGCGTTCTAGAACAATATATAACCTTTTTATCCAGATACCTTCCAGCTGTCCACATACATATTATCTTTCCAGATTTTTCTTACTTAAGGATGAATAAACCTGAAGAACTTATATGCATTTATGCATAGCTCACGGACAGACGGCAGCGTGGGGAAGGCCTGGGGAGGGCAGCTGTGGGGGAGGGGTGTCAACGGAGAGGGAAAGGGGGCTTCCGTAATACTTTAAACAATAAGGATACATTTTAAAATAAAAAAGGAAGAATAAACTGAAACTACAAAATAGGGACCATGACATGTTTTTAAGCATGAAAAGCATGGCTCCGAAGATGCAGATTTACTATAGGGAAAATGGAACCAGCTTCGGAAAACGGCTTTTTTCTCTCGGACAATTACAAGAAAACACTAACTTTATAAAATGATATGGTAGATACAAAAAAGCAACAGATTTGACAGTGTGGAAAATGGAATTTGAAATGTAAAACACAAGTTTAAGAATCTTTCCCAAAACCAAAGACATAAGGGTGAAGAGCATAAATGATTTGAATCAGTGAACACACTTCAGTTGTGGATATGTAGACGAACCTGCACGAGGTCCAGATAGTTTCATAACTTTTATAACCAAGCCCTGAAGGAATCTTTATCATGTATACACCGTTTTGAAGAATAGAAAAGAGAAGAAGTTTCCCCGGCTCCTCTTGGATACAACAAGATTCTCAATATTCAAACCAGATAAGAACAGGAAAGGAAAAGAGAATTATAGGTCAATTTTACTAATAAACATAGGCATTTAAAATTTTTCTATAAAATGCTAGTATATCAAAACCAGCAATGTATAAAACGAATACATCGCAACCAATGCAAGGGAATAGGATGTTTTAACATTAGAAAATCTAATCTAATGCAACATATTAGCCAGTTAAAGAAGATAAACTCTCTCAGTAAAGCAGAAAAATTCAGGGTTCACTCATAACTTATAAAAAGAGAAATCTCATAAACTAAGACTGTCGGAATTTTCTTAAAATGATGAAGAGTATCAGTCAGAATTGTACATCCCGTACGATACTTTACATTGAAATGTAAAATCAGGCACAAAAACGCCGACTGCGGACACGTCTCTTCACACGGCGCTGGAGGCCTTGGTGCACAGCGAGCAGAGGGAGCCACGGGAGGGCCAAGGCCGAGGGGCGGAGGCGGCTGTCCCTGCTGACAGGCAGCACGAGTCTACACTGAGGACCCAGGAGAACCTGTCGGAAGATTTGTAACGTACGAAACAGTGTCCGCGTTACATCTAACGGTAGGTGCGCGCGGGTTTAGGGCATGATGCTGAACGCCTGCCCCGGCCGGGTGCTGAGCTGCGTGCTCAGTAGCGCTGGTGGATGAGGGGCCCGCGCGCAACGCCTAACTAGTGAAGGAGACAGGCGGTTAAACGGATCGCAATACAGTGAGATAAGTGTTATTATAGGGGAGGACTCTGAGATTCCAGCCGGAGCCTCTCATCCTGTGCAGAGAGAGGCGGGGAGTCAAATGCATCTTCCCAAAGAAATGGAAATGTGATCTGAGGTTTAAGAGCTGAAGGGCAGGTGGGCACAGAGCCTGGGAAGAGCGCTGGGCGCAGAGAGTGCCCTCGGGAGGCCCAGAGAGCAGAGCGGTGAAGGGCGGCCTGGGGGGGGGCATTGGAGCCTCGGCAAGTGGTGCGAGCAGGGCCCTAAGGGCATTGGCAGCCATCAAAGCATTTAAGCGGTTTCCATGTTAGGGGAACTACTCTGGCTGCCGTGTGGAGGATGAATAGAGAGAGGGTGTGCCAGAGGGAAGCCAAGGAGGCTGGTTGGGGGGAAACTGCAACAATCCAGGCAAGAGGTGGAGGCGGCCTGTAGGAGGCAGAGGCTGGGAGGAACTGGAGAGACTTGGGGTAGATTCAGAAGACAGGGTCACAGGACTAGGAGACTTTGTTGGATACAACATGGGAAGGAGGAATGATACTCAACTTTCATGCTAGGATATACCAAAGACTGGAGGGAAATGTACCAAGATGTTAAAATGATCTATTACTTGTGAATGTATTAATGATTTTTCTTTTCTTCGTTATGTTCTTTATTTCCCAGTTTTCTATAAACTATTTACTACTTTCAGAATCAAGAAAAAGTGTGGATAGCCATTTTCTTCTTCCGAACATCTATTCCTTAGGACTCGACTCTTCTAGGCAAACTAGTATAATCCATGCTAACAGAATAATGGGTTGGCCATGTGCTATTTTCCCATGTAAAATATTTTGCTTTTTATTGGTGGTTTCTAATGGCAGTTTGTAATCCCAAAGAATTTTATGATTTGGAAGCTAGCAATTAATATGAAAAAGTAGGAAAAACCCAAGTTTTGCAGACCTCTACTGCTTACTAGCTTAGTGGTCCCAGGAAAGTCACCTGATATCTCTGGGTACACCACCTATCACACTTTCAGTGTCAAGTGTAAATGTGTGTGAAAGTACTTATCAAACACCATTAAGATGTTAGTAGTTACGTGGCATGACCTACAGGTAAAGTTCAAACTCCTTTCCTGGCACGTAGGTCCTTAAACAACTTTCCTGAAACTAACCCTTCAATTCTATCTTCTCATATTTCACCCTTCTGTTAAGTACTTTCTGTAACTACACTCCACTTTCTCAACCCCATGTTCATTGAATATTTGCAAAGACTGAGGCAGTGGTGCACATATTTTCAAAATGTTGCCTTAGAGCTTAAGTGATCATATGTCCTGGTTTGCCTGTTGTCCTGGCATCTCATACAGTTTACATTTATCTTGAACAACTGTGTCTTTTACTGTGCTCAGCTTCAGGAACTTTAGACCTACGTGGTCTGCTAAATCCTTGTGGACTTTGGATTCCATCCATGGGGCTCAGACCTTGGACAAATGATCTCTCTTTGAACTGTCATATATTGGTAGTAATAGTATCCACCTTGTGGTGATTAGAAATAGTATTCATAAAGTGACTGACACATAATAGGTGCTTAATAAATCAGTACTATTATTCCAGAGATTCTGTAGTAATTAATCTGGTTATTTTATATTTTCCGAAAACAAGCAAAAACACATTACTGCCATCAATATGACCAGCTTTCTGGTGAAGGAGGAATATAGATTTATTTTTAAAATAATATTTTTCATATTCTTGTACGGTGTAGTTTTCTGTGCTCAGTCTGTGTAATTCTATCACAGATTGGCTGTAACTCAAGTAATGGCCAGCTATTCAATCAACATAAGAAGTTCCCCAAATCTTTAGCACCCACTGAATGAGTTATCTAAGAGAAAACTTCATTTGTTCACCTATTATTCCTCTCAATCCATTTTATAGTTAAAACTAGGTTTTTAGAAGTGATGGAAAAAACTTGGCAAAACTGAAGGGGAAGGAAAGGTGGAGGAAAATGTATCCATCAATCTTTATGCCTTCTTGACATAGGATGACATACACTTTCAATTAACATATCCCCCTGTGAAGAGCCACTTGATGTGTAAATAAATACAAAATGCTGTTTTAAAGTTATATTAAAATGAGGTCTCACCCTTTCAAACATCCAGTGTGTGAGCTGAGTCTCAAGACCTTCAGAAGCTACTTCCTCCCTTGGGATAAGAAGTGTCAGCAGCAGTGGCTGTCAAGTGCTTCAAAGCCCTGAGCTAAGATCCAGGATGTCCTACCCTGTGGTCAGTCATCAGGGGAGACCAAGGCCCTGGAGGCACTGACTGGCCCTTAGCAGTGAGGAAGGTCCAGGGCTGGACTTCTGAGGAAACTTAACATTTTTCAATTGGATTTTGGGGGGGAAAGAAACATTTATTTGCCCTTTCTAAGACCAGGGAAACAAAATTCCATTGTCCCTAGAATTCTGACAAGAAATGGTGTCCTGCAGGCACTTGGGCAGCTTGCCTTGTGGGGACATTCAACCAGGAAACAGGACAGAATGATACAGGAACACGTGATGTGAGGAAAACCCCACAGAATCGGCACAGACATGATCTTTCTTGCATAAGCAGCAATGTTGCTGTGGATTCTTTTTCTCAGAGATTTAGCCTTAATTCAGGGCAAAATAATCCCTTTATCTCTGCTTGGGAAGCCCTGTGAAAATAAGTCAAATTAAATTATTGATATGGCTATATTAAGCTTATTCTCATTTTTTGTTCTAAGAGCTATAGGATGTCTTGCCCATAATCTATTTGGGTAACTTCAAGAAATTATTTCATTTCTAATTTTTCTTTTTCTACTTTCTGATCTCTTCCTTTGACATTTAAGGAAATAATTTATTTACAAACAGGAATGACTTTCAGATGGCTTTTTACCCAGAAAAGAAATTTCCAAAACAGGCTATAAATTAAAATAATCAGATGCATCATTTGCCAGAGATGAATCTCAGGATTTTTAGTGTTTGGGAGACTTTATACAGAGGTTTTAAGACCTTCCAAACTATGTCTTCATCTCACCTCTATATTTAGGGTTGGAAGGGTAAGGACACTTGTCTATAAAAAATGAAATGGGATCCTTGAGAATTAGATGTCAGTGGGTCTCCCGGGGAGCACACGCTGTAGCAGGAACACAGCACACCAGTCACGTGTTCAGGCAACAGGTCCAAGGCTGTTTGGTTGCTATTCAAGTGAGCACGTCACTGGCCTGGAGCCAAAATCAGGAGCTGCAGAAAGCATTTGCACTTTGGACTGCCGGAAAGTGCAGCGTTGCAAAGCATGCACATACAGGCCACCTCTGCAGGGCTCCCGTCCTTTCTACTTGAACGCCAGAACCAAGTGTTCTTTTTTTCCTACTCAGTGAATTTAGGCATATTCCCATTTCTGTGCTGCGTTTTTTGACAGAAGAATTGGCACCACACTGATATTCCTACACTTCACTGCAAGAGAAGCATTTGCATGGGTTTTATCAATTTATGAGCTAAAAAACCATATGAACAGTTTATAGTTCCTTGTGTGACACATGAAGTCAAGAAGTGACATTTTATGTACATCACAGGCCTGAGGAGTGAGTTGTTCAGTTTTGGTATCTCTTTGTTTCACCACCTAATGAAGGGAGGAAGAGGCAGGATGTTTAAAAAGCACTGGCTTTAGAGACAAAAGCGGCTCTACTGCCTATCAACTGTGTGATGTCTGCTAAGTAATTTCTTTTTGCTCACCTGCCTATTGGGGATAAACATGCAATCTCCTTTGGACAGTTTTGAGAATCACCCAGTAACAGTACCTGGCCTATGGTGGGTAGTCAGTAAATAGTAGTGTCCTTTCTTTACCCCAAATTTTGACCCAACAGCTCTGGAAAATGTTATTTCAGCACATTTGTTAAACATAAAATGAAAACTGAGTGATCCTTTTTGAACACCAGAAATACACAGGAGCACAAACATTATCCCCATCATGTGCTCAGTCCTGTTAGATGCACTGAGGAATATTTAAAAACTATGAAATATATAAATAGCACCACTCAATAAGCAACAACCAACCTCATTATCAAGAACATATAAAGAATTCTCACAACTCAACAATGAAAAGACAACCTAATTAAAAAATGGTCAAAAGATCTGAATATACATTTTTCCAAAGATGGCCAATAAGCACATGAAAAGATGCTCAACTTCATTTTCCACCAGGGAAATGCAAATCAAAATCACAGTGAGCTGCCACTTCACATCCACTAGGTTGGCTATGACTCAGCAGTCCATTCCTAGGTATATATTCAAGAAATAAAAACATTTCCACATAAAAACTTGAACATTGAATCTTCATAGCAGCATTATTCATAGTAGTCCAAAGTGGAAAGAACCCCAATGTCCATCAACTGATGAATGGAAAACAAAAGTGGTATACTCATACAATGGAATATTATTTAGCAATAAAAAGGAATGAAGTACTAATACATGCTACAACATGGATGAAACTTATACTAAGTGAAAACATGCTAAGTGAAATAAAGATTACACTTTTTATAATTCCATTATATAAACTGTCCAGAATACATTAACCTATAGAAAATAGATTAGTGGTTGCCTACAGTTGGATTGAGGGGGATTGTTGGGCAGTATATTAGTTTCCTATGGCTGCCATAACAAAGAACCACAGATTGGTGACATAGAATAGAAATTTATTCTCTCACAGTCCTGGAAGCTGGAAGTCTGAAATCAGTGTTGGCAGGGCCATGTTCCCTCTGAAGGACATCAGGAAGAAGGTCCTAAGGGCCTAAAGAAGAATCCTTCCTCGTTTCTAGCTTCTGGTTGTCTGCTTCCCTTGGTTTGTAGAAGCATCATTCCAATCTCAGTCTCAGTCTTTACATGGCCACCTCTCCACCTGTCTATATCTGTGTCCAAATTTCCCTCTTCTCATAAGGACATCAGTCATATTGGATTTAGGGCCTACTCATCTTAACTTGATTACACCTGCAAAAAATCTGTTTCCATTTTAGGTCACATTCATAGGTTCTGGTGTAAGGCCTTAACATATCTCTTGGGGACACAATTTAACTGACATTTCTTTTGGGGATGATGATATTCTATAACTGATTGTGATGATGGTTGTTCAACTCTACAAATATACTAAAACCTAGTAAACTGTACACTTTAGGTGAATTATATGGCATGTGAATTATATCTCAATAAATTTGTTATTAAAAAAATAAAACTATAAAGCATGGTCCTGAGGGAGATTAAAGATGGCAGTGGACTGAGTGGAAGCTACACTGACACTCTCCTGGGATCAAACTGGAATTACAATTAAAATATAGAAAAACCATTCTGAATAATCAAGTGCAACGGAAGAGGAGCTGGAGAGCACCCTCATAATCAAGGAGGAAAAGTGAAGACCACAATAGAGACTGGTAGGAAGTGCAGAGGCATGAGAGGGCTGGCTAGGCTCCCACAGACAGAAACTGAAGGTCCAGAGGGATATCACAGCTGTGAGGGGTTCCTACTGAGGACCCTGGGGTCTAAACCCTAGGCTGGGCTTCCCGGCCAAGAGCACCAGAACTGAGAAAGGTGCCACATAATATCTGGCTGTGAAAAGCAGCTGGGTTTCTGTCTGCCAGGGAGAGAGAGCTAGAAATGCAGGCACTCTCTTAAAGAACCAACACACAAAGTTTCATGTGCAGCCACTCACCTTGGGCTCCAGCAGAGGGAGGGTGGAGTGGACTGAAGCTGTGTGAGGAAAATCGATGGTTGTGGGCTTTGGAGATAGAGCTCAGAGGGCACCCCTCTGGATTCCTGTGCAGAGCCATTCCACCGTACTGCAGAGGCAGACATTTGCCTTCCAAGCAGCTTTTGCCTGAGGGGGAAGCAATTGCCCCACCCTGCTGGGAAACCTCTAGCCCTACCCCATAGAGTTTCTACTGCATGAGGCTTATTAAGAGGCTGATAACAATCAGGTATCCCACCCTGTGCCTTTCTACAGCCTGAGGCTCATTAAGAGAATCAGATTAATCAGCCTTTGAGACTTTGCCTGATCTGCTTCTGGACCTGGGCCTTAGAAAAGCAGACTTTGGAGTGCATCTTGGTCCTGTCCAAATGCATCCAGCCCCAAAAGAGGGGACTTCAAGCCACAGGTTGTTGATAGCTCCAAACAGGGTACTGTAGGCCAGTTACAAACAGCTTCTGACATTGGACACTGAGACTGTCCAAAAAGACAGACAGTCCAAGCAGGCCTATCTAATACAGAGAAACAAACCCAAATAGGCAACCAAAATGGGGAGACAAAAAACCAAGCCCCAAATGAAAGAAGAAGAGAAGTCTCCAGAAAAAGAGCTGAATGAAATGGAGATAAGCAATCTATCAGATATAGAGTTCAGAATACTGATTGTAAGGATGCTCAACAGCATGAAAAGATATGGAAACAATGAAGGAAATGAAGAATGACATAGCAGAAATAAAGAAGACATTGGGATGAATAAGCAGCAGATTAGAGGAAGCTGAGGATCGGATCAGTGAATTAGAAGACAGGGTAGAAAAAAATCAATCAGAGATCCAAAAAAGAAAAAACAAAAAATAGGAGGACAGTCTAAGGGAGATGTGGGACAACATGAAACGTAACAATATTCACATCACAGGAATGCCACAGGAGGTCAAAAGTAAGCAAGGGGTAGAGAACCTATTGGCAGAAAACTTCCCTAACCTGGTGAAGGAAAAAGTCACACAAGTTCAGGAGGCACAGAGAGTCCCAAGCAAGAAGAATCCAAAGAGTCCCATTCCCAGACACATCATAATTAAAATGCCAAGAATTCAAGACAAAGAAAGAATATTAAAGGCAGCAAGACAAAAGCAATCTGTTACCTACAAAAGAGCTCCCATAAGGCTGTCAGGTGACTTCTCATCAGAAATTCTATAGGCCAGAAGGAAATGGCATGAAGTACTCAAGGTAATGCAAAACAAGGATTTGAAAACAAGACTACTCTATCCAGCAAAACTATCATTCAAAATAGATGGTGAAATAGCTTCCCAGACAAAAAAAAAAAAAGGCTAAAGGAGTTTATCACCACCAAACCAGCATTGCAAGAAATGTTAAAGGGACTGCTGTAATGATAAGAAGAAATAGAGAGAGAAACTTAGATATAAACAATTAAAATGGCAAAAATAAGGATCAATCAATAATAACCTTAAGGACTTTAAGGGAGAGATCAACAGCAATACAGTCATAGTCGGGGACTTTAATACCCCGCTGACTTCACTGGATAGATCTTCCAGATAAAAATCAACACAGAAACAGTGTCTCTAAATGGCACACTAGATCACATGGATTTAATTGATATTTATAGGACATTTCACCCCAAAGCTTCAGAATATCCATTCCTCTCAAGTGTACATGGGTCATTCTCAAAGATAGACCACATATTAGGACACAAAACCAGTCTCTACAAGTTCAAGAAGATTGAAATATCAAGCACCTCAGATCACAAGGGCATGAAATTAGAAATCAACTACAGTAAACACACTCAAGAACATTCAAACACATGGGGGCTAAATAACATGTTATTAAACAATGAATGGGTTACTAATAAGCTCAAGAAAGAAATCAAAAACTTCCTGGAAACAAATGAAAATGAACACACAACAACCCCAAATCTATGGGACACAGCGAAGGCAGTTCTAAGAGGGAAGTTCATAGCACTGCAGGCCTACCTCAAAAAGCAAGAAACATTTTTAGTAAACTATCTAACCCTACAACTTAAAGAATTAGAAAGCTCCCCTGTGATGCCGTCTGGACCAGAGCTTTTGTTTGCTGGGAGTTTTTTTGTTACTGCTTCGATTTCATCAGCTGTTATTAGCCCATTCAGGTTTTCTGATTCTTCCTGATTCAGTTTTACATGACGTGACTCAGATGTGGAATCTAATAAACAAAATAGACTGAGGAACAAAATAGATCCAGAGACACAGAGGAATGGAACGGATTGATAAATCTCAGTGGGAAGGCGGGGGTGGGGAGTGGGTGAGGAGAGATGAATCAAAGAGCTTATATGCATATATACATAACCCATGGACACAGACAAATAGTGTGGGGAAGGCCTGGGGGGGGGGTGGATATTGTGTGGAGGGGATCAATGGGGGGGGGAAAGGGGGGATATCTGTAATACTTTCAACAATAAAGATAAATTTTTAAATAAATTAAAAAAAGTAAAACATGGTCCCTGCCCTACTGTAGCTTATGGTCTAGTGAAGGAAACCAGTTCGTCCCTGTGAAACAGATGAACAACAGAAGTCCCTGTAGAATGACATGTCAAGTCATGCAATATGATGACAAATACTCTAGATGTTTAGAAAAGAGGGAGATGAATGAGAGCAGCATAATCCCCAAAACTTCATAGATAAGTTGTGATTCAATTGGAACCTTGAGATATGAGCAGGATTTAAAATGACTTCTCCCGGGATTTAGAATGGCTAGAAGTTCCCTCGCTACCCAGCGCTCCTTTGTCTTCAGGAATTTCATGTGTGGTCTCCTCTGCCCTGAGCACCCCTTCCTCTAGCCCCCTAGGGCTACCTCTGGCTGCTGCCCTGGATTCCAGTCAGAAGCCAGGCCCCTGGCTTTCCATGCTGACGTTGCCTGGATGGCAGGGTTGGGTGCACTTCCCTGGCTCTCCCCTCTGTCTGTACCTCCCCAGGGCAGGGTGGAGAGGGGGGACTTTCCTAAAACAGAGACTTCGTGTGAGTCACCTGATCCTGGGGGGCAGTTGGCTGGTCTTTTAGGTGCTCTGCTGGCAAAGAAATCCACTACCTGCAAAAGGCAGGAAGGAGCAGGCAGGCTGTCTCTTGCAAGGAGCTGGGACTCTGGGAGGATGAGTGGGAGGAAAGCGTGGTGAAGTGAGAAGAGAGGGAACAGAGGAAGCCCAGAGACTCACGGTGCTCTTTGAGGGCCCTCTGGTCGGTCCTGTGTGGACAGAAAGGACCCATTTCCCTGGAGAGACTAAAGATTCGTTTTTGTGTTATTTTCTGGACTCTGTGGCAGAGGACGGGAACTGAATGTCATTATAGTGTCTCCCAGACAGAGCCCACCTCCTGGACCATAGCGGCTCTCAGTGAATATTTAGTTGAATGAATGTATCATTCGGTTCACTTATAGCTCTTAGGCACTGCTTTTTGTTTTACTTAATACACCCACTTAATACTATCTTAATTTCTGAAGAAAAAGTAATAGGTATTTATTGTAGAACACTGTGAACATAAATCTTGGTAATGATTTTCATACATTGTACAAGGGACAAGTAAAAATGAAGATTATATGGTAATTATTATTTTAAGTAAGGCTGTTTGCATTACCTAAGGCTAGCATCACCATATTCGGTAGGATATTTTCATATTATATTATATTATTATATTATATATTACATTATATTATATATTCCCTTTTTCCCCCAAAGAATATGGAGTATTTTATAACAAGTAGCACATAAAAATGGACAAGGGGTTCTCAAATATAATTGAGCATTAGAATACCTGGGGTATTGGGTAAATACAAATTCTTGAGTCTCACTTCTAGAGATGCTGACAAATAGGTCTGCATAGGGGTCCAGGAATCAGCATTTTTAATAGACACCTCCAGGGATTT